>NC_133341.1:18839630-19168380 GCF_030506205.2 Paramisgurnus dabryanus | reverse complement strand
TTACTCCACTACATTTGAAATGACACTTAACGTTACTCGCTACATTGTTTATTCGTCAAATAAAAACGAGACGAAAGTGTCAGAGGGTGAAGATGGATAGAATCTGTGGTCGCGAGGTACGCACAAACACACAACTGAGGGACTTCATTTGGCTCTGCGCAGAGCAATCGTATGAAATCAAAGTACTGCGAGAGCGAATCAAATGCATATGGAGAAGTCTGGTCTCGCGGTACTTTGATGTCAAACGCTGAATGGCTTGCGTTGAGCCACCGTAGCGGGACATCTGCGTGCTGCGTATGCCATAAACTGTAGAGAAAAGTTCGCGTCTGGTCTGAGAGAAGAGATAAAGCGCAAACATATGGATGCATATCACATTTGCTTCTGTCAAGGGACCCTTTGTTAAACATGTGATGCTGCAATCAAAACAAAAGTGATGAGCGATTGCAGGAGGGCCATCCCGCACCTCAAAGGCAAGCACAAATGTTTACTCTGATGCTACTTTATCAGCTAACCTGAGCTGGTTGATATAACTTACTTTATAAGCCAAAATAAACCAGCGATGTCCTGTACTGATTGCCTGAGTAACTTAAGTACATTATAAGATTGATAATAAGTGTACAATTTCACTGTCCTCACATTAAATCAAGTATGCTGTAATGTATTTACTGTAAAGAGGGATGCATGACTGAAGAAATGTAGTGCACTTAATGTGAGATAGTGGTGTTACGTCTACTACATGTGTTTTCAATTAATCTTTCAAATGAACAACTTCACGTTTTTAATATGCAAATTTCTGTTACTGTATATTAACTGTAACAACCTACTGGACTCTATACTGGAATTTTTGATATATTTAGATTATAACTTTTTTAGGATTGGCCTAAATGTAAGAATATTTGGTAACACTTTACAATAAGGTTGATTAGTTAACATTAGTTAATGTATTAACTAACTTGAACAAACCACGAGCAATACATTTGTTACAGTATTTATTCATCTTTGTTAATGTTACTTAATACAAATTTAAGCTTTAATTGTTTGTTCATGTTAGTTCAGAGTACAAGATTTTAATAAAGTATTAGTAATTGTTAAAATTAACATTAACAAAGATTAATAAATGCTGTATTAATGCAGTTCATTAATAGTTCATGTTAACTAATGTAGCTAACTAATGTTAACTAATGAATCTTATTGTAAACTGTTACCATATTTATATAACAATAGTAAGGGGGGGGGGGGGGTGCGGGCGCGTATACAATGTGTCACCTTTTTCAGCCCTTCTGAGTTTGCAGGTATGAATACCACTGCGGCCACGTGTGTGTGCGCTGTACATCTGTGTCTCTGTGTGTCTGGTCGAAGGTCTCTCCTGTGTTTTAACAGCGGGGAGTTCCCTCTGTGCAAAAGTTTCTTAATCCTCTGCAAGTGCTGGGAACTAACCGGAAAAGGTTCCACTGCGACTTGGTAAATATTTACCCACTTTGTGGCCATAGACTGATTCCAGACCTGCAGAGATCAGCTCTCTAACATCAGGAAAAGCATTGTAGTCAGACTCCATATCATTCACTTTATTACCTTTTCACTTCAACAGTAATGAGTTGTTTCCTGGACACAGATTAACTGTAGTTATACACTAATACACACACTGTCGCTTTGGATAGATGTAAGTGTAGCCTTCGGTTTAAACGGATTAAAGCAATAAATAGATTTGATCTGTATCGTGGAAACGAAACATTGCTCTCAGGTCAAAATGGTCATCTGCCATATTAAGCATAAAAAAATTCTCTCTTCATACTCCCTTAGCATTTTTGCTGGTGTGCTTTGGTTATTTATGACCATTACAGTAAAGTCCAAGTGGGTCATCAGCTTCATCTGTGTCCTCACCTCACCTTTCTCTGGTTGGCAAGGTTACAGTGACCCAACTAGTTATGGCTTATTGTAGGTCACGCTAATACACATTTGTGAATTTATACACTTACTAAGTTTGATATGATTTATGCTTACAAGTGAGTATGTTTATTCTCGATGCACCCTATAGTAACAATTATCTTGCAGGTATTACGAAAACGCATATCAGGTGATTCTCACAAAATCCAGTGTCAATTCACACGAAATCTGTGTCCAGCATCACAATTTTAAAAACGCCCTTGAAGCCAGTTTATTATTATTATTATTTTTGCACATATAAGATTAAGGTCTGAACTTACTATAACCATTATTTTAAGACGATTTAAAACAATTTATTTACGTTTTTTAGATTATCTTTATAAAAAATTATCATTACCGCAACATGATATTACATTAAATATATGCATATACAAACTCATGTTTCGGTAATGAGAACTAAAAACTTTTATCTAGAGAGAAAAAATAAAAACTGCTTACCTGGTAGCCATCTTGAGTGTCAAAGTCAATTATGTCCCTTCCAACATTTTTTTTTTTTTTTTGAAAATGTTAGTTCCTTGAGGGCTTAAACGATTGAAAATTTCAACATTTTTCTTGGACACATTTATATGCCTTTTTTTGTCTCTACATTTACCAATGATCACAAAATACCACATGTTTCTTTACTGCAAATGTTTATAGTATAACATGCACTGAAGCTTTTTATTTTTTTAGATTTTTTTTAATTATAAATAGTTCCATGTCAAAGAACCCAAATCCAGTCATGGAGATGTTGCGGTAATGAAAATGTTCCCCTTAAATGTGGAAAAAACAAAAAAAATGGTTTGTATGATGTCATTTGAAATCATGTGCAAAATAGTACATGAAGAGATGTTTGGAACTGTATGTTTCTTATTTTGATACTCTTACTTCGCATTTACTTTTTTTTAACAAAATGTTTCATGACACCTCATAAGTCTAATTTTGTGAGAATCACCCATATCTTGTTTTAAGGATGTTTAAATATTTACACTTACGGTAAACAGTTTGAACTGTCACTGGCCAGTACCATTTCTAAGATTCCTAATATATGTGTACTAATATGTGTACATTATGCACCTTTTGAAGTAACAAATTGTACGTCTACTAATATGAAATTTTTAGGTCCAAAGGTGTTGGTACATATTTTGACCATTCTTTTTGACAGTGTAGGGAGCCATTAAAAAGCCAAGACATTTTAAATTGTAAAATGAAGCTTGAGGAAATGCTTCTAGCCCTCATTTATCTCTAAATTTAAACTTCATTGCCTCACAATCCTAATTACTAAACCCCTGTTATGCTGAAAGGCTTATTAGGGCAAACAGGATGCCTATCTAGTGCAGTGAATTAATGCTGTAACCATGTTACAGTGATGTCCAGGATGACGTCAGCCAGTAAGCTTTGAGCCATGTTGACTCTAGACATCATCCAGGTGTCACTGTTGCCAATGTGTAAGTCAGCGTGGCTGTAGTGTCTAAAATTTCTTCCCACTTTTGCCCCTTAACATCCACACTTATCAAAAGTCCATTGTTGCAAATCACTGCATGCTACCCTGTTCCTTGGTATCTGTTGCTATGACAACATATAGCAACATGTCTGCCAAGTCACGGCTGTTTGGAGGTTTTGGTGTAGATCTGATTTTGATGTGAATAAATAATAATAATACATTAGAAGTTTGTAAAAGTAGTGGTTGAGCAACATGTCTTGTTTTACAACTGATGGGGATATTTTCAGTTAAGGATGTCCAGTTATGCAGATACGTACATAATACGGTGACTGGCAGTTGAGAAAAAAATCGACCTGTGATTTTAATGTTTTTGCAGCAGTGCTATGAAGGGCGATAATCAGTCAGGGGTAAGCAAATAGTTTAGCAAAGCAATTTCTCTGTGATCTTTTTTCCTTCTAAATTGCCTGCTGTGAGCAATGTTCCCATTATTATGTAATTTGTTGGAGAGGTGTTGTGGTGAGAAACAAAGGACAGTATTTTCTGGAGTCTCTTGATGATTTCTAGAGAGACACTCGCTCTGGTGTGTCAGAAAGCAGCCAGACAGATGACTGCTTTAAAAATAGCCGAAAATGGCTAAACGAACTGTTGGATCGTGCGAACTAGCTGTTAGCTGTTTATCCTTACTTAACAGTTATGGATCTTTGTCAGTCCAAGCACTTAGGTTATACTGAAACACATTAAATACTAGTTATTTGTAGGGGTTCACCGATATATCGGCCGATGATGCTTGCTATGCTTCTAAATGAATTAATGCCGATACATCCACAAGCCAGAGGCCGCTCTCGTGCAAAAACTCAATATGCGTTGCAACCATACACATGCATCTCCAGGAAATGGCTTAAGTATATACTTATATTGCTGTTCTTTAAACCTTTTCAGGTATTTTCATGATAATAAAGAATGTGTATGATGATTAAATGAGTGCTGCTTTTTCAAATGCACGTTATAAACAACTCAAACCAACAATGATTTCAGATCGATAAGGACTTACTAATCAAAAACCGTAGTATATGAAAAAGCGGTGAATAATATCGGCTGTGTAATTCAGAATAGTTATCGGCCACGTATTATTAGGGTATATCGGCATTTATCGGTGAACCCCTGGTTATTTGTTATCTGTTATTTACCATATTGAAGGTCTCCTTTTCATGTCTATATATACATAAGAAATAAATTTGACTTTCTGTGGAATTATTTGGGTGCTGTGCACACCAGTAAAATATAATAAAACATAACATTACAAGTTAATACGCTTTTTATTTTTTATTTAGCCAATCACACTGTAAAAAGTGAAAGTTGGGTCTACTTAAACAAATTACTTCAATTGGTAATGCTTAAAAACATTTCAGTTTTGTCAAATTTCCTTTTTAACAGTCCATCCTCATGTCAAAAAGTACAGTACTTGGCAAAAAAGTCTGACTTATTTTTCTCTTTAACGCTTGTTGACAATAAATGTTTTTTATGTTGTAAATGCAGCTTCAGAATGATGTTCTTCAGAAAAAAATAAACTGACTTACATTTGTGGTCAGGAAAACCTAGTCTACTGTCCAAACACACCAAAAGCCATCTGGTTTCATGATGCAATGTTCCCAAAAATACCAAATAATAACTTGCTATTTTACGTTGTTGACAGCATAGCTTCACGAAGTTCTCTTCGTTGGTACTTCTGCACAGTGTTGGATATAGAAAAATGGCACTGTTCACCAGTAGTTACTGTGATAATGTGGTCATTACTTTATAAAGGCGTATTTTTGGCCCGAAAGATCGTTCTTTCCCGCAGAGCAAGGGAACTCAATAATCCATTTATTTTTAGGGCTTTGGGGCTCGATCCTGCCCTCTGATTGCTCGTGTATGCAGCTCACTTTCAGCTTTTTACAATTAAACTGTGTTTATGTGGAAGTACTGAAGAGTGCTGAAAGTTTTAGTGCTTCATTAATTCTTTAATCAGACAATTAATTGAGTCTTGCTCCGAGTGAAGTCAAGCAAAGGCACATAGTTTTCCTGCCTGTGTGTTTGTATTTTCGACCCTACCTTGCACATGACCTTGTTTTTAAGGGCTGTGATGCATTGCTGCTTGCCATAGGCTCTTTCAGCATGTATAATGTGATTAGACATTATAACTATAACTATAAAAAAATAGTTTTAAGAATTGATATTAAAGAGAATAGCGGAGTTCAAACCACAACTGTAATGATAAAGATACAAGGAACAATAGGGATCCCTTTCTAAGTGACTTTTTCCCAACTGATGAACGATAAACCATTGACAGCCAATCAAATCTATTTAAACTTCAAGTTGCACACACATAACTTGCAATCTCATTACTGATTGGCTGACTTTGCTGCCACTCAAAAAATGTAGCCAATTATTTTAAAGTGGAGGGGCAGGGAGATGCCTGTGATGTCATAAGACTGAAATGTTTAGCATGTCTAGCACTTTTTGTATGTTTGTGAATGCGGGTAGACTACCAATATTCAACAAAGACAAGGTAAAAATGGTTTTTCATTCTCTGTCCCCTTTAAGTACTTACAGGCATGTGTTAGTTAATGGCAGGTACGTATAGTGTACATCTATGATAACTAATAACAAACACTACTGTACTTATAAAATTGTTTGTACATAGTAAGTGTATAGTACATACAGGCCAGTGTATGTCAGCATGGGTCACATGCGTCTCAATTCATCATATGGGCTAGAGCAAGGGTCAAACAGAAATTGCGCATTGCGTTAATTTCACGTTAATAATTAGTGGCGTTAAAATGAATTTGCGTTAGCGCGTTATTAACACGTTAATTTTTACAGCCCTGTTTTTTTGATTAAAGTAAATATGCAATTTTAGTTAATGTCATTGAAGGTTAATGTTTTGCGAGGACTGCGTCTCGTGAGCAAAGTAGCATAAAGTTATTATTATTGTCTGGTTGTGTGGACGCTAATATAGTTATCATTATAGTAATCGATATAATGTGAACAGCCCTTAAGTTTAGATGTTTTATTATGGAACCAAGTGCTGATGTTGATAAGAGTCTTCTTGTTTTTGTCTATGTTTGTACTTTATGTGTCCCATTGATTCTTTTGGGGACATTTATATTCATTTATAGTAAAAAAATGTAAATAATGCTTTTCATTGTTTTATTATTTCTGAAATAGTTTTGTTTGTGGTAAACATAACATCCCCTGCTTTCTCATTCCCACCACATACATCAACGTTTTAGACCTGTCATCTCATCTGTGCAAAAAGGCCTTCAACCAATGCCTTTCAACAAATTGGCTTTTCAGTTCCATTCAACCATGCACCTGTTCCACCTTCCACATAGGGAGGAAGTAGGACAGTGATGAAATAAGATCTCCCTCGCCCAGGGCTGCCATTGCTCCTTCTGGATCATTTCAATGATATGCAAATACTCCTTAACATGTCACCGGAGCTGTGCATTATGGTTTGTTCAAATTGTTTGCTGTGCGAGGGTAACCTTATCTTTATCTTCTCTTATTTTATTGTTTATTAGGAAATTCAGTTCATTAAACCTTTCATGAATGCAATAGAATTTGACTTGATTGTAAGATAAAACAATCATGTGGTGCAATAGTGGAAACAATGCAAACAACAAGAACAAAATGGTGCCAACTACAAGACAGTAAAACAACTGGAAGTAATTATAATAAGGCTGGAAAAGGTTTAGCCAAAACATGGGCAAAATGATTGTTTGCACTTTCATTCACCTCATCTGTTTTCATTTGGTCAAGTGAAACCTAAGTAGACATTTTAGTGGGAAGCAGTACAGTTTATAGTCAGTGTTGTCTGTTGGCTGTTGTATGGAGTGTATTGGTTCAGACAGGGAATTGAGCTCATGCCAGGCCACTAAACACAGGAACCGAGAGTGCATGATGACATCATTCCCATAACTCTGATTGGTTGAAGGATGAGGGAAACCCCAGAAGTGATTGGGTGGAGTCAGAACTGTCTGTTTTTGTGCAACTGTTTACAGATGCCTTTGAGAACATGCTTTATTCTATTTAGACATGTGTTTAGTGTTTTGTCTCGTGTATTTTTATAGTTTATAGAAGGGGTTTTCAAACTGTTTTGTCAGCTGAAACCCCTTGACCGAAATTATTTACTTAAAGTACCCCCTGAGATTTCAAGTAAATATTTCAAATAAAATATATTGAGGACATTTGCATGTTGAACTTTTATTTTTAATCCTTTTTAAAGTTTTTATCAGTAGATTTGACATTGTTGTAATTTTTTTATTGGTTCATAAAACGTATCCAATTTTACATGAGTTCTCTGTTTTCTGATATATTGTAGTGTTGTGTGATGGTCATATAATATATATATATATATATATATATATATATATATATATATTACTTAATGTTTTATTAAGATTTTATATTCTAAAATAAGGACTTACATTTAATGATTTATTTATAATTGATTGTTTTTAATCAATTTACAACCCCCCCCCCCCTGTATGGAGGTCTCTGAGTGCATAAATAATAAATAAATAAATAAATTAGGGCTGGGAATAGATTAATCTCATACAAAATCAAAGTAATATTTTGCATAATATATGAGTTTGTGATGTGTGTAAATATTTTGTATATTTAAACACACACACACATACATTTAAGAAATGTTTTATTAAATATTGTTTTTTATTATATAGAATTTAGAATATATAAAAATATAAATAAATATATATACACATATAAATGTTCGTAAATGCATACATGAATGTCTGTGTATTTATATATACATAATAATTACACACAGCACAAACTCATATGTTTTGCAAAAAAAACTTTTATTTTGTATGAGATTAATATAGATTAATCTATGCCCAGCTCTAAAATAAATAGATGTACAAATAAATATATAAAACAAACATAAATGAGAATTGCAACTTTTATTTCTTTATTTTTGTATTAAAATATTTTTAACACATTTATTTGTTTATACATTTGTATTTATTTATTTATAATTTTTGTACTCCGAGTCCTCCATACCCCTGCAATTGAACACTGGTTTGGGAAACCCTGGTTTATAGCATAACAATTTTATGTATTTGTTAACTTTAGTTTAGTGACATGAACTAACAATGGATACTTCTATAGTGTTAATTAATGTTAGTTTATATTGATTTTATAAAATCAAAAGTTCTCTGTTAACATCAGGAAAAGTGCAATAAACTAACATGAACAGTTGTATTGGCATTAACTAGCATTAAACAAAGTTAATAAATGCTGAAAACTTGCATATTGTGACTTCATGTTCGCTAATGCATAACTAATGTCAACAAAAACATGTACAATGTTACCATTTACCAATCAAAAGAGTCTGTTGCATATGAAGTTAAGACCTTGTCATGGGAAACCTAGGAATTTTCAGCCCTGGATTTGTTTGCTTTCTTTCAGCTTAGCTTATTAGTCTAGACATTACTCATTGTGAATGCAAATGTTTATTTATTAGGAAATCCTCTGTATCCTTCTAAGTTATTCTCTCCTTCTGTTTCTATTAGATGTTTGTGGTTAATAAAGCCGACGACACCAGCTGCTCCCTGCATGAGTTTACCATCACTGGCTCAACATATGCTCCAGAGGGACAAGTGTAAGAGCACATATACCCAATCACACTCATCTGCATGTGTCTGTGTTTGCATCTGTCTTACATTGTCTCTTCCTCAGGTTGAAAGCTGAAAACCCAGTGAACTGTGGAGACTATGATGGTCTAATTGAACTGGCCACTATCTGTTCCCTGTGCAATGACTCCTCGCTGGACTATAATGAGGTAAGTGGTGTGCACGGATCTGTGTTTTTAATATCGCTTTCAACACTTGAATGTCATATGCCACCTTTCAAACCGAACAAGTTGTTGTTGAGTATGTCCTACTCTCATTGCTGAATGTTCAACATTGACCTTCTGTTCTTTAGCAGTGGACTGCTTTTTAATTAGCTTGTTTTGAGCGTCGGCTTGCATTTCTCACCTCTCTGCCATCGTCGTGGTATCATGGTAACTGTCTGCGTTGCGTAATCATGCATGTCAGGTAGGGTAAAGGACAGTGCAAGTTAGGACAAGCTGAAGATGCGTTTTAAAGCTTGCTTTGTTGCTGAAGGCACCCAGTCTAATCTTTAAGTGCTGAAGGGCATGACTAGAAAGGAAATGCGTTACGTAAAGTTAAACCAAGCGAATATCAGAAAGCAAAGAGTGTAATAAATAATCACTAACATTATGAATAACACGCTCCCCTATCATCGCTGTTTTCATTCTGGGATAATGTAAATGTTTTAGACAACCGTAATATCCATGAAGTAGACTATTGTATGAACTTCAGATTCAAATACTAATTTTATGAGGATGAATTTTGTTTCACACATACGCAAATAAAAGAGCTCTGAACTGTGATATTTGGTTCAATAAATGCGTGACCATAACGCTGGAGTTAGTGGACGGTCCGTGTGACATTTAAAGTGAACAATAGCAATCGTTCCCAAAGCGAGTATATGGCTCCAGGCTTTTACCGTATCTGAAATTATTGTGCAATTGCTATATTCTCTGTGGTGATGAGTGTGGATGTTTACAAGCTTTTGTGCTAATGTCGTCCCGCAGGCCAAGGGAGTGTACGAGAAGGTGGGCGAGGCCACGGAAACTGCACTCACGACACTGGTGGAGAAGATGAACGTATTTAAAACGGACGTCGCTGGACTCAGCAAAGTGGACAGAGCTTCAGCGTGCAATATGGTATGAAGGGAATGCAGAATTTGATGGGTTATGAGGATGATAAACGATAAAATTGCAGTAGAGCTTGTGATGGAATGAGAAAGTGAAATGGAGAAATGAGGCCTTGAAGAAAAATGTGATGTATTTTGAAGTTCCTTTGGTGCGTGACAGTGAGGCCGAATATTTGAAAGAAATGAAATGATATGAAACGTCTTCATGTTTTTCTGTGAGGGGAAAGGTTTGTTAATGATGCATGTAAAAAGTATATTTCCTCATTAAAGTAGAATATAAAGAACAGACGGATATCATTGTGATGAAGATGGTTATATCAGTGTAGCAAGTGCAGCTTCATTTTTCATGAAGCAAGGGGGAAATGGTTAATTAGGAACAGTGGAGTAGTATTGACCCCTTTTTCCATTTTGGGAAACTTTTTCCTCTGTAGAGGGAATTACCAGCATCAGTGTTTTTTCTCTGCTGACCCCTAAATTCTTCTTTAAAAAACAAACACAGAAAACTAGTGACAGACTCCCAGAGGAAAAGCATAATATTTAGATTAGCAGGCGAGTTTATTAAGAGGTTAGCTAAACTTTCTAAGCCTTCATTCCTTAGTGGGGAAAAAGAAAACTTGGCATGAATACATCAACAGAAGAAATGAAAAGATAACAGATGGGTGCATAGATGGATGGATGGATGAAAGAGGGAGTTAGATGTATTCACGAAGCTTTGGAGGACAAAAAGGGGAACCCTGATGAGTGTGATGTCAGATGCTATTCTCAAAAAGGGGAGGGAGGTATCGTGTGTTTGACTGTGTATGGTAAGAGGATACACAGGGTTTCCCTCCCACATACCGTACATTCATAGTATTACCATAGTATCATCTCTCTAAGGTGGCTAATCTTCTGATCCTAGAAAAGAGAGGCAGAAAGTGCAGCAACAGAGACAAAGTGTGATGTGTGTAGGACTGCATGAATATTCTGGATCTTGATGTGAAGGTGTTGGTTTCCACCTAGTGGCTAAACAGTACCCTTACATCATTGAAATCCATGATTTTCATTGCTAATGAAAGTGGCGGAATAACAGGAAATGATGAGAACTAGATGGGGAAAGAGATTGGGTCATGAAGCAGGCTAGTTTTAGACCCGCTAGGGACATGTATTTTTTTTTATTGCCTAGTTAATGAGTTGATGGGTGGTTCCCAAACGTTTCATTTTACACCCACTAGATGAGTATAAATTGTCCCCGGACCCACCAACATATTTTATAAATGTAAATATGAGGAAAACACATAGTTTTTATTTTCCTTGTCACTTTCAGATTTTTAGATTCTGTATTAGCACCCTTGAGAACATCAGCAGATGACATGTTCTAGTATCAGAGTTCATCCTCTCTTCCTTTCTCTATTTCTTTCTATCTCCCCTCTCTCATTCCTTCTTTCCCTTAGATTTTCCGGAAGCTAATGCAGAAAAAATTCACACTGGAGTTTTCCCGGGACAGGAAGTCCATGTCTGTGTACTGCACTCCCAATGGCTCAAATTCTCAGAGCAAGATGTTTGTCAAGGTATTTGTAAAATACAGATTACTCTCCCATGCAAAAACATTTGATCTATAAATTACCAAATTATATTTTGCTGCCAACATAACATCAGCGTATCTCTTCTTCCTGTAGGGTGCTCCAGAGAGCGTGATTGACCGCTGTCAGTATGTGCGTATTGGCAAAGATCGCATTCCACTGACCCTGGCGGTGAAGGAGGAGCTGATGAGCACTATTAGAGACTGGGGTTGTGGCAGAGACACACTGCGCTGCTTGGCTCTGGCAACACGAGATGTTCCACCACCTGAAGACAGAATGGACCTGGAAAACTCAGTAAAGTTCTCAGACTATGAGGTGAGAGAGTTTAGAAACTTGGGATAGTTCACCCAAAAATTCCTACTTACCCTCGGGTTGTTACAGACCTGTATAGACCCTTTAACTGTTTGTACACACTGATGATGTGGCAACGTATGCGTGCGCATTTAGGCGACGGAAGTATGGTAAGAATCAACAGTGAAGCCACACAGACAGACAGTTATTTAAAAAGTTTACTTTATAAACTTTTTCAACACAGCTACCACATCCGTGTACTACAGTGGAGTGGATAGAAGACGTTAGCATATGGCAAAAAAAGTTGCCAGATACATATATACGTATATTAGTATATTTTATTAGTGCAACCAAACGCAACAACCAGACATTTTGATGTATGTTATAAGAAGCCCAGCAGTATTTTAACACTGAAGTGACACAATTAATTTATTGCATGGGATGACAATACATCAAATCAAGTGAAATTTATCCTACAACCCCAAAACAGAAAAAGTTGGGACACTGTAGAAATTGTGAGTAAAAAAGGAATGGAATAATTTACAAATCTCATAAACTTATAATTTATTCACAGAAGAATACAGATAACATATTAAATGTTGAAAGTGAGATATTTTGAAATGTCATGCCAAATATTGGCTTATTTATGATTTGATGAGAGCTACACATTCCAAAAAAAGTTGGGACAGGTAGCAATAAGAGGCCAGAAAAGTTAAATGTGCATATAAAGGAACAGCTGGAGGAGGACCAATGTTTAGGAATGGGAATGTTGTCCTATTCTTGTCTAATACAGACTTCTAGTTGCTCAACTGTCTTAGGTCTTCTTTGTCGCATCTTTCGCTTTATGATGCACCAAATCTTTTCTTTGGGTGAAAGATCTGGACTGCAGGCTGGCCATTTCAGTACTCAGATCCTTCTTCTATGCAGTCTTGATGTTGTAATTGATGCACTATGTGGTCTGGCATTGTCATGTTGGAAAATGCAAGGTCTTCCCTGAAAGAGACGACGTCTGAATGGGATCATATGTATCTAGAACTTGGATAAACCTTTCAGCATTGATGGTGCCTTTCCAGATGTGTAAGCTGCCCATGCCACACGCACTCATGCAACCCCAAACCATCAGAGATGCAGGCTTCTGAAAAGAGCGCTAATAACAACTTGGGTTGTCATTGTCCTCTTTAGTCCGGATGAAATGGCATCCCAGTTGTTCAAAAAGAACTTCAAATTTTGGTTCGTTGGACCACAGAACAGTTTTCCACTTTGCCAAAGTCCATTTTAAATGAGCCTTGCCCAGGGAAAACGCCTGTGCTTCTGGATCATGTTTAGATATGGCTTCTTTTTTGACCTACAGAGTTTTAGCTGGCAACAGCGAATGACACGGTGGATTGTGTTCACTGACAATGTTTTCTGGAAGTATTCCAGAGCCCATGTTGTGATTTCCATTACAGTAGCATTCCTGTATGTGATGCAGTGCCGTCTAAGAGCCCGAAGATCCCAGGCATCCGGTATGGTTTTCCGGTCTTGACCCTTACGCACAGAGATTGTTCCAGATTCTCTGAATCTTTGGATGATATTTTGCACCGTAGATGATGATAACTTCAATCTCATTGCAATTTTTCTCTGAGAAACTCAGAAAACTATTTTTCGCCGCAGCATTGGGAGAATTGGTGATTCTCTGCCCATCTTGACCTCTGAGAGACACTGCCAATCTGAGAGGCTTTTTTATACCCAATCATGTTGCCAATTGACCTAATAAGTTGCAAATTGGTCTTTCAACTGTTCCTTATTTGTACATTTAAATTTTCTGGCCTCTTATTGCTACCTGTCCCAACTTTTTTTGGAATGTGTAGCTCTCATGAAATCCAAAATGAGACAATATTTGGCATGACATTTCAAAATATCTCACTTTCAACATTTGATATGTTATCTATATTCTACTGTGAATAAAATATAAGTTTATGAGATTTGTAAATTATTCCATTCCTTTTTTACTCACAATTTCTACAGTGTCCCAACTTTTTCTGTTTTGGGGTTGTAAATAAAGATGAAAATAAAACACAAAATAATTTTGTTAGAAGGTTTTAAGTATTTAATATATATTTATTTATTTTTATATTATGTGTCCGTTGAATGCTTGAATCTGATTGGCTGATAAACGTCAATAATTATAATAATAATAATTTATTATTGTGCAATTATTTTCTGGGAATAGCACGGCGAACGTAGTTCCAGGCAGCTCACAGTTTCTTACAGTTTCACATGACTTCGCATAGTTAACTCTGATAACGGACTAACAAAAACAACATGACAGACGATTTTCAAGGCAATAACAGCGCTGTTTAGAGACGCACAGAGGTAGCCTCGTTTACACAATCTCACTCGCTCGCTCGCTTTCTTTTTCTTTCATTCTCTCTCTCTCTCTCTGTGTGTCTCTGTCGCTCTCTTTCTAATAACTTCATTAATAACTGCATTAGAATGCTATCACATTTTGGAAACAAGCAAAAGAGCCGTTGGATGAGACGCGGAAGAAATAGTCCTATTCACAATAGCGATTTAAGTACAAAAACCGGACGAATCCCTTTGAATATATCATGTGATAGATGTCTTGAGGTGTGGTAACGTAGTATAAGCAGAATAATTGACTCCGGGCTGTTGAAAAATAATGCACACCTGAGGCCTGTCGTCAATTATTCCTTACTTAAACTTAGTGAAACATGTTTATTCTTTAAATACATTTTTGGTTATTCAAAGGCACCTGAAAAGTAAGTTGAATCTAGGGTTGCCCAAAATATGGCCTGCTGGGTATGGTTTTGTGTAAATATGTGAATATTTGTCAAAATGATAGTTAATCTCCTAATTAAAAATTAATTTATAACTCTTATGGCTCGACAACATACGGTAGGTTTATTAATAGTTTGTTAATTTACAACAGGTACTTTTAAACAGTCCTTTAATTGAACCATTTCCTTTAATAAACACTTGTTACATGTGATTCTGTAAGCTGTAGTTTTGCAGATTCAACATCAAATAGCCTACTTAAAAAAAAATTAAACACACTTACAAGCTGTGAAACAGAAGCGCGAGAATGTGCTAGCAAAGTTAACAATACCTTGGGGCATTTTAGATTGAGGCGTTTTATTAGGCATGTAACAATGTTCTTATACAGTACATGCAAGTATAAGACACTTATACACACAGTAAGGTGCCCAAATGCTTTGTTGTCGCTGTACATGTGCGAGTGCATGTGTTAGTCTGTGTGGTTGTATAAGATTACATGCAATTCTTTGGTCATTCTGTTTAGTCAAGTCTCACCTTCGTCGGATGTGTCGGCATGCTGGACCCACCCAGGAAGGAGGTGATTGGCTCAGTGAAGTTGTGCCGTAAGGCAGGTATTCGTGTCATCATGATTACCGGGGACAATAAGAGCACCGCTGTGGCCATCTGCAGACGTATTGGTATTTTCACCGAGGATGAAGACGTTGAAGGGAAAGCCTACACGGGCAGAGAGTTTGATGACTTGACTCCAGATGCCCAGCGAGATGCTGTGAAAAGGGCGCGCTGCTTTGCACGTGTCGAACCAGCGCACAAGTCAAAGATTGTGGGCTTTCTGCAGGCATTCGATGAGATCACGGCTATGGTAAGACAAAAGTTTTCAAAATAATAATAATTAAATATGACAAAAAAAAACCTACATTTACACCATGTATTAGAAGTGACGTGATCAAACCAAAACGTTTACTCTTTCCGTCTCGCTTTCAGACTGGAGATGGTGTGAATGATGCTCCCGCATTAAAAAAGGCCGAAATCGGCATTGCCATGGGCTCAGGAACAGCTGTGGCCAAGTCAGCCTCCGAGATGGTGCTCTCTGATGATAACTTCTCCACCATTGTGGCCGCGGTGGAGGAAGGCAGAGCCATCTACAACAACATGAAGCAGTTTATCCGTTACCTCATCTCTTCCAATGTGGGAGAGGTGGTCTGGTGAGCGAGAGCCTGATTGTTGTAGAGCCAGAGTTCCTGTCCACTTCTCCACTCATATGCAATTTCTCTTTCCCTCATCACAGTATTTTCCTGACAGCCATCCTTGGCCTTCCAGAGGCTTTGATCCCTGTTCAGCTGCTGTGGGTGAATCTGGTGACGGACGGTCTGCCCGCCACTGCCCTGGGCTTCAACCCACCAGACCTGGACATCATGGACAAGCCTCCTCGCAATCCCAAGGAGTCTCTTATCTCTGGGTGGCTTTTCTTTAGATACCTGGCCATTGGAGGTTAGCATAGTTTTCTAGTCATTGTATAGTCTAATATCATTATTTGCATTTTTAAAGCATTAGCGTGTTTCAAGTGTTGTTCCTGGTAGAGCATAGTGCTAGATATGTCAAGGTCATGGGTTCAATCTCAGGAAATGCAAGAAGTAATTGAATATATAAATGCACCGTAAGTTGCTTTGGGTAATGCATAAATGTAAATTTTCTAATCTGTTCTTTACATTGTAAGACGTAATGTATTAAAGTTTTTTGCACTCTTGTTTTTTTTTAAGGATATGTGGGTCTAGGCACTGTCGGTGCTGCCACCTGGTGGTATTTGTTTGATGAGGAAGGGCCACATGTGTCCTTTAATCAGCTGGTGAGTGTGACAATATACATGCTTATGGTTAACTAAAAAAACATCCCACAACATTATATGAGAACACAATACATATTAAAGCTCCTGTACATCATATTGTTAAAAAAATGTTGATGGCGTTTTAAAAAAAAAAACACCAGCAAGGACCAATACTAAAACAGCTTCGTATCTATTTATATATATATATATATATATATATATATATATATATATATATATATATATATATATATATATATAAAATAAATGTGACCCTGTCAATAAAAACCAGGCTTAAGTTAAATAATCTATGCATCAAAGTTTGATTTCAATCACTGATTTCACATCAGTATTAAAGATATCAAGGTTATATTTTCACAAAATGTTCTTCACGTTATGTAAATGGTTTTATATAGAAAAAAGTAAATCACAACAAAATGACTTTAGATGTTTTTTCAAATTTTTTTGTCATTTTAAAATAAGACAGCTGTTCAGAGTTCATATTTCACAGTTTATGATCTACACAGCTGCACTGATATCAGATCAGTCTTTCAAAGGGTCACAGTGACCCCCATCAGCAGGGCAAGGGATTTCCTGTGTTATTCCCGCATCTGCTATAATGAATATATTAGCTCAAATATATTAAAATGAAATTGTTTTAAATTATTACTGGTCTGTCTAGCTCCCACCTCATTTTTCACAACACAAACCACTTCTTTTTAAAAACTAAAATTTAAAAACTAGCTCATACTGTCTCATTCTCCTGTTTACAGCGGCATTTTATGCAGTGTACAGAAGACAACCCCATGTTTGAGGGCATTGACTGTGAGGTCTTTGAGTCACGTTACCCCACCACCATGGCACTTTCTGTTCTTGTTACCATAGAGATGTTCAACGCTCTCAACAGGTAGGGCCTGCAGCCTTTTTTTTATCAAATATGAAGAATGAAAATGCAGCAATACTTCCTAATTCACATGATCATTTAATCATTTACAATTAACATTGCATTAATTTACTTTAACTGACACACTTAGTTGCAGTTTCCCAGACAGGGTTTAGATTAATCCAGGATTAGGCCTTAGTTATATTAGGACATTTTAAGTAGTTTTTACAGACAAACCCTACAAAAAACAATGCTGGTGTGCATCTTGAGAAAAAACAATGGCACTGATATGTTCAGATACATCAGTGCAAGATGTTTTTAAATTAAGGTAGCTCAAACATGCTTTTTAATCTGGGACTAGGATAAGCCCTGTCTGGGAAACCGCCCCTTATTGTTTTTTCTTAAAGGGATAGTTCACCCAAAAATGAAAATAATGTCATTAATGACTCACCCTCATGTCATTCCAAACTCGTAAGACCTCCGTTAATCATTGGAAACACAGTTTAAGATGTTTTATATTTAGTCCGAGAGCTTGTTGACCATTTATTGAAAATCTACATACGGTTTACTGTCCATTTCTAGAAAGGTAATATAAATATCATCAAAGTAGTCCATGTGACATCAATGGGTCAGTTAGAATGTGTTCAAGCATTGAAAATACATTTTGGTCCAAAAATAACAAAATTTACGACTTTATTCAGCATTGTCTTCTCTTCCACGCGGAAGAGAAGACAATGCTGAATAAAGTCGTAAATTTTGTTATTCTTCTGTTGTGAAGCACATGCGCGAGACTAAAGTCACGTGACGCAGATGACGTGTTATGCAAAGTTTTTTTTCAAACTTACAGCATATGTCTCAGACTGTAAACGAAGCCCGGGCGCACAAAAAATAAAACAGCTGGGGCCCACCAGATAACACGTCAGCAGCGTCGTACATCATCCACGTCACTGCAGTCACGTTACTTTAGTCTCGCGCATGCGCTTCACAACAGACGCGGAAGAGAAGACAATGCTGAATAAAGTCGTAATTTTTGTTATTTTTGGACCAAAATGTATTTTCGATGCTTTAACACATACTAACTGACCCACTGTTGTCACATGGACTACTTTGATGATGTTTTATTACCTTTCTGGACATGGACAGTATACCGTACGTAGATTTTCAGTGAAGGGTCAACAAGCTCTTAAACTAAATATAAAACATCTTAAACTTTATTTCGAAGATGAACAGAGGTCTTACAAGTTTGGAATGACATGAGATAATTCATGAGTTTCCACTGTTGTGGTTTTGATATTTGATATTGTGGTTCCTCAAACTGATCTTTTAGGTATATACTATTTCGATGCTTTGAATGTACGCATCACCTAAAACTGCTCTATTGTTCAGCCTGTCAGAGAATCAGTCTCTGTTGAGGATGCCACCCTGGGTGAATATATGGCTGCTCGGGGCCATAATCCTCTCCATGTCTCTACACTTTCTTATCCTGTATGTGGAGCCTTTACCGGTGAGTAAACTACAGTAAACGTCTGTTCCTTTTAGCCCGACTTTTTTTGTACATTTTAAAGGGACACTCCACTTTTTTGAAAATATGCTCATTTTCCAGTTCCCCTAGAGTTAAACCTTTGATTCTTAGCATTTTAGAATCCATTCAGCTGATCTCCGGGTCTGGCGCTCGCACTTTTAGCATAGCTTAGCACAATCCATTGAATCTGATTAGACCATTAGCATCGCACAAAAAAATAACAAAAGAGTTGCAATATTTTTCCTATTTAAAACTTGACTCTTCTGTAGTTACAGTTGCGATTTTCTAGGCCGATATGTCTAGGAACTATACTCTCATTCCGGCGTAATAATCAAGGACTTTGCTGTCGTAACATGGCTGCAGGAGGCGCAATGATATTACGAAGTGCCTGAAAATAGTCCCCTGCTATTGAAAGTAACCAAGGGGACTATTTTCGGCTGCTGGATTGTGCTAAGCTATGCTAAAAGTGGTAGCACCAGACAAGGGGATCAGCTGAATGGATTCCAAAATGTTAAGAATCAAATGTTTAACTCTAGAGGGGCTGGAAAATTAGCATATTTTCAAAAAAGGTCTCTTTTTTTATTTTTATATATTTTATTTAAAGTTTTCACATTATACAAAAGAACCCCCCCCAAGCCAGCATAAAAAAAATGTTATAAATAAAACAATAAATACATGTATACACCAGAAAACATACAGTTTGAGACGCACATTATATATTAAATATATATGTCTAACAACAAGTATGCATGTAGAAACATACATCCACGTGTACATGTAAAAAAACAAAAAAAAACAAAAGGAAAATAATTAACAATTCTTCCATTTGTTTCCTTGTATGAATGCTTACCAACTTATGTAGAAACTAAAATTGTTGCGCTCTACTAAAAATGTTAAAGAAAAAGACAGGCAACCAATATATATGTAAGGCAGTCAAATAATAAGATTCAGTTATCATTATTCAGGTATTCAAAAAATGGCTCCCAAACCTGTAAGAATTTCTTTGGTTTACCAGCTATTTCGTATCTAATTTTTTCCATATATAGCACACTACTAAACTCTGTGAGCCATATTTCAAATTTAGGTACAAATTGCTTGTCAAAAAAGGTCTCTTTAATCTTTTATACATTTAATGTCATGAATGGGCTTTACACATGATTATTGATAACATGGTGAAATAAAGGGATAATGTAAGAGTGCTTTTGAGTGTATTATATCCAAATTTTTCTTTCACTCCTTACCCCTCCTTATTTTTTCTTTCTCGTCATTTCCCGTTCCCCAGCTGATCTTCCAGGTAACTCCACTGTGTTGGTCTCAATGGATTGTAGTCCTCAAGATCTCATTTCCTGTCATCCTATTGGACGAGGCACTTAAGTATATCTCCCGCCACCACTTAGAAGGTACAACCCGTTTACGAGGATATTTTCTCCTTTTTTGTCAGCATAAAACGTTGTCACTGTTTCTCATATGTGACCCTGGACCATAAAACCAATCGCAAGTTGCACTGGTAGATTTGTAGAGAAAGCCAAAAATGCATTGTGGGTCAAAATGATCGATTTTTCATTCATGCTAAAAAATCATTAGCATAAAGATCATGAAGATATTTTGTAAATTTCTTACCATAAATATATCAAATGCACCTACAAACTTTGTGTTGCTTCCCGTTCCCCAGGGATTTCCCATTCTGTAAAGAGCGCTAAAACAAACCTTTTTATTAGTAATTTGCATTGCTAGGACTTGCCAGGGTCACATATCACTGTTACTTATATTTCAAACAATGCTTAACATCTTGTGTGTTGACTCTGTCATGTGCTTTTATGTGTTCCCTTCTGACCTGTTTTTTCTCCGGCAGTTTAACTTTCTCCTCTCGTCTTTAAAAAAAAGGTACTTTTTATACATGTAATCTTTCGGTTCCTAAATCAACCTGTCTCTTTCTATCATCGTTTTTCTTGAAAACGCTATTAAACAGTTTTCTCTCTCCATCCTTCTCCCTCTTTCTCTACAGGTCAAGAGGAGGAACGGTACAGGAAGAGACGGCAGCTGAATTTCTAGGATAACTTCCTTTAAACACACATGAACACACACACACACCCCTGCCTTTTCCTCTGAGCATTTTAACACTGCACCGTTCACACTTACAGACACAAATCATCATCAGAAGACCCATTCCAGTCCCTCCTCCAGCGTCTTTGCTGCATGTCCAGCCACCACTAAAAACAAGCAGGGCTTGTAGTTTGTACATTGTGTGTGTGTTAGTGCGAGAGCAGGGTGTGTGTGTTTGTTGGCATGTGCATGGGCCTAATTCATGTTGAGTTGCGTGACACAAAATTTGTTTCGTTTTATCTAGCTTTTTAGCTTTCACATACATGCTGTACATAGACTGGAGGAAATGGCTTTCAGGTGTAACATGGGGTTAAATTCGCAGGGGTACTGTATTTAGATCAGATAGTGTATAGTACATCTCACAATAGACTCATCGAAGACTACCATTGAGAAATAATAGGTTTTGGGGCATCTTTTAAAGTGTACATGTTCACGTTTGGACAGGATGGCCAGTTTCTTTCAGTGGTTGGGTCCAGTTTCTCCATTTAACCAATACCTATTCATTTCACTCACTCATGTCAGATTTCTTCTTACCAGAGGTCCATCAGTCATACGTTTCATTTAGATTAATGTTTACACAAAGCTAAATGTGGCAGCAGATATGATCTGACTCGCTTCTATATTGCACTTATAAATTATTTTAAACAAAAAATGGATTTTTCGTTAAGATAAGGCTTTGATAGGCGTCACATAGCATGCTATTCCAGAATATCCTAAATCTGATAACCTGAGAAGTACACAATCAGTTTTAAGTCAACATCATGATGATTTATGAATGCATTTTAGCTCGAAATTATTTTTCAATACAGAAATGAGGTTGTTTGTGCATATTTACCAAGTGAATGATTTAATCTCAGATTTCTCCTTCTCTATTCTGTCATTAAACTCAAGTTTAACACTAGTAAATATATGCTGCAAGTACATCAAAACTAAACATGGTGCAGCTTGCACTGAAGTATTAATATTAGTAAACAACGGTGACAGGTTTTAAACATGATGAAAGAGAGAGAGAGGAGAAATCTGATTTGTTTATTGATGTCTTACCGTCATCTGACTCACTCTTCCTTTAAAACACACAAACAAATACACAGTCATATGGAGGAAAGGGGTCTCAATTGAATGTACACCTCCTTGTTTTTTGCCCTTTTTTTAAATGTAACCACAGCAAAGCTCTGTCCAAATAGGTTTCAGTTTTTCGATTTCCAGTCGTTTGAGTCGATATCATTGTGACGAACACCCTCTTCCTATTGGACTTTATAAAGGTCACTCGCTTCCACGCTTGCCGTTTTTTTTTCTGCAAAGGAAGGATTCGCCACCGCTAGTGCTTTTCTTGCAATCTTGATGAACTATTTTTTGTTTGTTTTATAATAAAGTAATAATAATGTATTCGACTGAAAGAACCCAGGTGGTTTAGTTTGTCAGTTTTGCTGTTAAGGGTATGATATGCCTTCATGATCTGTTGGAAAATGCTGGTGTGCAAGTATACAAAATAACTACTACGCCTGTGCCTGGTGTCATTATGCTTGCCGTCGTAAATCTGCTGCGTCTAGACAGTCCGTGTTTGCTTGTTAGCCGTGATTCCACTGACGGATATTTATCGTAATAACGTGACGGTGTTGTGTCCGCTCATCTGTCACAAATAGACGTAGTCCATTTTTTTGGAGTTCGTAACAATTGTAAGTAGTCTAAATGCTAATAAAACAGGCAGCCTGAGTTAATGTCAAGCTCCGTGTCCTCTCACGTCCCCAGCTATTGCAATGACATTTAACGTGTTACCGGTTAACTGTAGGGTAAGCGTATTGACACAAGGCAGTAAGGCCTCTCATTTTCACCATATTAAATACAGCGCACACAAGCATCTGCACCAATAGAAAGTGTGGGCTTGTACAGCCTTGCTACTTACTACTGATCTCTTGAACTCTGTACAGAAAAAAGAAATACCTGATTGCATGGAAACTTGTTACTGTAATTAATAACCTATACAGTATATTTAATTTTTTTTTAAGCAAAGATTTAAATGAAACATCTTTACCACCAGGAGGACAGCTTGAAATGATTATTTTCTTTGCATTCAAGTAACCGAGGATGGAGAATATTTTGTAGAATAGTGGAGGTTGTTTATTCATTATTACAGTTTGTTTTTAAGGTTGCAGGGGTTTGAATTTAGTTTAGGAGTTGAAAATTGTAAGATAAGAATTGTGCTAATAATGATAATATTTTGCGACTATAATTGGGTTTGAATGTCTGGATTTTTTGCTTTGTTTTGGGAAAGATACATTGCGTGGTTTACACAGAGGGATGTCCAGCGTTTAGTGCTGGGTTATGAAGTTGTTCTTTTGAAGGGCTTGGTGTGGGTACTGTCTCCAGAATACATAATGTATGTGTGGTATGCAGAAAGTTGGACGTCCACTTTGTGAATTTCAATTTGTCTTTGTAAGTTATTAGAAAACTATTTTTCCACACACTTTAACTCTTTTGTTGGTGCTTCAACAGTACATAGGCTACTGTTAAGAGAGAATTCATCAAACAATACTGAATGTTATAATTCTTTATGAACTCATCATGTAATTTTCTATTTTGATAGACATTTAGAGGCAATCTTTACAAAACAAAGTTGTAGACAATCAAGGAATGCTAACAAAAGTAGTAAAGTTCCCCTGTGACGGCTTCAAAGCTCATTTCATAAGCACTGTGTGGTTCTCAAATGGTCCATTCTTACTGGACAGCTGTCTTTCTGCCTGCGCACAAACTGGCTGGAGCTTTGCGCCCACTACTGAGAAAGAATTCTCTGTAACGCCTTGGTAATATTAATTGTGGATTCATAATTTTATATATATGAAAAAGACATGTCAAATAAAATTATTTATCTTCTAATTTATTTAGATGTTGTTGATTTATTGCTTTTTTTACATACCCGTCTTCAGCATTTTTCAGCCCAAGAACCCCTTAATGGATAGAGAGGAGGAGCAAGGACCCTCAGTACATTTATGGATTTACATAATTTGTTATAATGGTTATCTTCAAAGATATTAAAATATTCATTTTTGGTCACAGCCACATACTGTACTACATAACATTTTACATTAACCACATAGATTGTAACGTGGAAACTTTAAAATTTTGGTGACACTTTACTCAGGGTTCCCACAAGTCCTTTAAAGTGAATCTGCGGGGGAAAAATTCAAGGCCCTGTGAAGTTTTTGAAAATATACATACATAGATACAGGTCATTGAAAGTGCTTGAATCTATTTTATGCAAGAGGTTTTCTGTGGGAAAAAAAAATCTGAATTATTCCCTTTATAGTGAAGGATAATATCATAAAAATTCTAGACTTTTTAAGCACACATGCTAAACTGTTCACTTTAAATGCTTATATCATCTGTATGCGAATATTGATTCATACCAAAATGCTTTTTTGCATAGTTGTGTTTGACACATGATAACGTCTTGGGTTACGTAACTGTTGTTCCCTGAGAAGGGAACAAGATGCTGCGTCTACCTTGCCATCCTCCCTGCGATATATTTCCTGCACCCTGTGTTTGTTGCTAAGTCTCACCATTGGTTGAATTTAATGTACACATTCAGACGCACTTACCCTTGGATGCGTACCCAAAGTGTCACCGCAGTGACGCAGCGCGAGTTTCCTCAAAAGGGAACTTTAACAATGTATGTAAAGGTAACATGATGTAACCTTGCTCTCTCGCTTGAAATGTGTCCCCACATTTAGTTCTTGAATTTGAGGGTATTGGACCTTGAAAGTCCTTGAAAGGTCCTTGAATTTAAAGTTAACTAAGGTGTGGGAACCCTGTTACTTGAAGGGGTGTTCATAAGACTGACATGACACCTTCATAATCATGACATTACACATATCATGAACGTGAAGAAGATTTTATGACAACTGTCATTAAGTGTCATTTGTTCAATTATGTAATTTTTAATTAAAAAATGACATTGTTTGAATTGTCTTTGTTATGACAACTTGACATAAACCAATAGGTCATAAATCTGTCATAAACATGACATAGCAGAATAATTATCAAACTTAAGAAACTACCTAGCTTTATGAGTTAACATTACATTAAACTGTCATTTAAATGTCATTAAGTGTTAATACTGTCAAATAATTTGAAATACCTTAACAAAATGCAACAGAAACGTCAAAAGATAATATTTACTTTATGTATGTGCACAATACATTAAAAACTGACAACTAACAGAACTTGTTCTTCCTCACACAGAGGGTTCTGAGATTTTCTTACATAAAAGAAAACTAACAAAACATTTAATCAGGTATTTTAATGTAATTAACCCATTTTTGTACTGTTTTCATTTAATTTTAGGTGAATTTGTCTCCAAATGCAATAAAAAAATTATTTTAGCCATTTTAATTATTATTATTATTGGATGATTAATTTTATTTCTTAAACTTATGGAGGAAACTTAAAAAAAACATGAAGAATATTAATTACATTTAATGACATTTTAATAACAAATTATATTTGTACAACTATAGTTGAGGTCAGGAAATTCATGACACTGACAAAAAACTATCTGACAGAGTATAAACACTTAATGACATTTTAATGACAAAATTAAAATTTGTATCACTTGTAACAAGTGGTCAGTTATGTCAAGTTGTCATGACAAGTTATGATGTATTGGTTAATGTCAAGTTAAAAAAATAGACATCTCAAACAATGTCATCATTGTATTAAATATGACATAATTGAACGAATGAAACTTAATGACAGTTGTTATAAACGTGCATAAAATCTCCTTCATGTTCATGGTGCATGTCATGTCCTGGTAATGAAGGTCTCATGTCAGTCTTATAAACACCCTGTCAAGTAAAATGTTACCAAAATTTTTAACCTATTTAAGCATTTTTGTTTCCTTAATTTTATTTTTCCAAAAAATTTTTTATTTTGATTCAAACTATTTGGAGGACCCCTGCAGTACCACCACAGACCCACAAGGTGCCCCAAATGCCATGTTGAAGGTCCACAGTCACATTTAGAAAAAAAAGGTACAAATGTTGACGTTGTCACTGGGATGGTACCTTTTGAGAAGGTCCTAATATGTACAATTTTGCTACATATATGTAGCTTTGAGGTACAAAAGTGTACTTTTTGAAAAGGTACTGCCCCAGTGACAATTTTTGTATCGTATTTTTCCTTTTTTTTTCTAGGGGAAAAATGCTTTTGAATCAGTGGTTCTCAAACTTTTTGGGCATGCGGCCCCCCTTGTGTACAAGGACTCTCACTTGTACACTTTGTGGCCCCCCCAAAAAAATTTATGACATAAAACATACAATTTAAATGAACCAAAACTTAAAATTAAAATATAAAATGTAGTGTGGTTGGTTAGTAGTCTAAACTCTGTCTGAGGTTTAATTACGCAGAATTCATGATGAATTAATGTATTTTATAAAATTAGAAAAACTCGGGCCCCCAGTTTGAGAACCACTCATCTAGATTTTCAAAAATTGTTTTGGGGTGTAATGAACACTAAACACCACCAGATGACACTATAACACCATCTGTTACAGTATGTAGGGTTTATCTTGCACTCATTTCTCATGTGCACTCAAGAAACAAAATTGGTATTAGAGATGCACTGATATATCGGCCAATAATTAGTGATCAGATAAAATACATTTTTAACAAATGAAATCTTCAGAATTTAGTTATCATAAGTTAATATAACCGCCAAACTATCAGTAGGCCTATTGGCCAATATTGGTGGGAAAAATGTAATATCGGTGCATCTCAAATTGGTATAATAAACAAAATTATCAAGAATATAATGAATCAATTACTGTAAGTATACGGCATTGTTGTGATTATTCATCTGCCAAACAAGCACGGCTGTAAAGCCTCTTGAAATAAGGTAAGTAAACCTTACCATGCAAGACTGAGACACTGGAGCCCAGACCACTATCATAAGTATTCATCAAAATTAGGTGTGGTTTCTTTCTCACCGTTCATCAAATAATTATGCACTTGCACCAGCAATTTGTATTTGGCACATACATGGGTTTGGGTGAGAATAAACGAATAATGTAAATGTGCTAGTACAGGCAGATCTTTCTGCCATCTTTGAAAGAGGCTTAAAAGGAACCAGAGATGATCTCCACACAATGAAGTCTCACTGTGAGAAAGTCTAAAGGCGCATGGAGATGTGGGTGTGTGTTTGCTTTCAGCCTCAGACAGCCTTCACTGAAGGAATAAGACAGCGTGTTTCCTAGCTCACTCAATAGGCCTATGTTATCACCTTACTGTTCGTAAAAACTCAGAACCTTATGTGAAATATTACTAATAAGCTATTTTTATGTGATTTCTATTACCTGACATAAGTTGATCTATATAGCCCTCACCAAATTTTTTAAATTCAAGACATTTACCCATTTGCAGGCGCTTTTATCCAAGGTACACATTTATTTATCAGTATTTGTGTTCCTAAGTTCGAACTTATGACCTTTTGCATTGATAACCCAATGCTCTAACACTGAGCTATGCAAGCGAAAGTTGATATTAGTCAAATTGATCTGCTATTAAACATCAGTCAGAATCATAGAGAACAAAGCAAGGCAGGTAAATCTAATTACGTTTCTTTGACTGACCAACATAATTTCCTGTTAATTATTTTTTATAGCATCATTATCCTTTCTATTAAGTACATGTATATAAACGATGTTATACTGTAATGGAGAGGGATGTCTACCCATCTGTTTTAAATTCTCATTAGTGGTTTGTTTCTGGGTTAGATCATTCAAAGTAGAATTGTAATTGAGGTCTATGATTTTCAAATTGTCTGTCACACATTGCTGTTTTTCCTCTCTTGCTCTTACATATTCTCTCTATCAGTGAGCATTATCATCTCCATATCATTTTTTCTTGTTCAGCTGCTATAATTCGCTTTGCCAGACCTATATATTATGTAATACGCTGGACTCTTTTTCACCTCAAGATTCAATATAGATATTGCATGACTGATGTCCTTATTTAACTAATCCTATTCAAACCATACAACCGTATTATTTTGCTCACTCAGATATAATGTAATCTGTTTTCTCTCTGATGATAATGAACCTGTCATTAAGCCTGATATTGACGTAATCTTCTCCATCTTTTCTTTTACTTATCCCTGCAATAAGTGTACAGTCTTTACTCCAGTGTCTTATATAACTGGAGTGATTATAGCTTTTAAGGCCACTGTAGACAGATGTGCATTATAGTATAATACACAGTTGAAGCTATTTGTTATCATGTGCTTTTGCCCCTATACTATTGTACCTTTTATGGAGTTACTTTTTTGCTATAATTTCCCTCCCTGTGACTTATCTCAATCATATGCATATGCTTTTCAATGTATTAGATTGTTTAACTGTGCTTTGTGTAACTTTCAGAATGATCTCTTGCCAGAAATGCAATATGATATAACTGGGTGATTCTCGCGAAATTGGACTTAAAAAAAAAATAGTAAATGCAAAGTAAAAGTATCAAAATAAGAAACATACAGTTACAAACATCCCTTCAGGTACTATTTTGCACATGATTTCAAGTGACATCATACAAACCAATTTTGTTGTTTTTCCATATTTAAGGGGAAAAATTTCATTACTGCAACATGTCAACGTGCAAAGCTTTAGTGCATGTTATATTATAAACATTTACACTAAAGAAACATGGTAGGCTATTTGGTGATCATTGGTAAATGTAGAGACAATAATAAGGAATATAAATGTGTCCAAGACCAATTTTCTCATCCTGCGCAAGAATTTTCAATCATTGTTTAAGCCCTCAAGGAACTAACATTTTCAACAAAAAAACAATAGTTGGAAGGGACATAATTGACTGTGACACTCAAGATGGCTACCAGTTATTATTTTTTCTCTTCAGTTAAAAGTTAAAATTTTGTTTGTCATAATACCTAGACAACTTTTTAGTTCTCATTATTTAGTTCTACATTATTTAGTTCTAAATACATATATTTAATGTAATATCATGTTGAGGTAATGAATTTTTAATAATGATAATCTAAAAAAAAGTAATAATTCTATTAATAAATATTTTTTTAAAAATAATGGTTATAGTAAGTTCAGACCTTAATCTTATATGTGCAAAAAAAAATTTGACTTCAAGCGCTTTTTTAAAAGTTCTGATGCTGAAAACCTTCTGGATTTCGTGAGAATCACCCAACTATATTATAAGTGGTGTACTGTATAAAGACCTTACAAAATGAACTGTATTGTTTTTATTACCTTAGAATTAACTGTTTTACCTAGATGCACCGTGGGTCCCCTCATATGGAAGTCGCCATTTCGTGCAACCATGTTTCTAAAGTAGCCCTAAAGTTTAGGCCTTAAATGGACAAGCTGTTCTATAGGGCGCGTTTAGTCAGAGGATGACATGTTTGTTGTGTGGCAGCTACCGTAACTTCACTATGTGTTTCGAAGGGTGAGCTGTAAACTGAGCCTTACCGCTAGGGGCCGATAAAAATCTGCAGTGTACCTTTAATATTGGTAGAATTGATGTACTAATAGTATTATGCATATGCATATAAAACGGAAAACAATTTTTCCAATGCTGGGTTACTTTAAAATGTAAGAATTTTCTGGGCTGGTTTGTCCCTTTCTGACCATTTTTAGATTGTACATGTATGTGTTATGTCATTTATAAGTCATCGGTAAGACATGGAGCAATAATCCATGCATTGCATTATGGTGTGCACACCATATGCACACCATAATGTAATGCATTCTCTCCCACTGCCTAAAAATACAAAGGTACCTGAAGCTGTGCGTTCTCTGTTGTGCTTGAGGCTTTGGAATCAGCTTTTAATTTCTTCCTGCCTCAGTTTGATAAATTGCTCCATCCCTTTTTCTCGTGCTCCTCCAGTTCTCCATCTCTCATTCGCTCTGCTTGACTCATTTTTTGCTTCCTTGTCTATCACTGCCAATGACCCTTTCTCCATCCATAATCTGCTGGCAGCGTGAGCGCACATTAAAAGCACTAGTGTAAATTATTGGTATGAGTCATAGCAAACTTAACAGCACACATTCAGAGTATTATTGTGAAAAGACTATGAATGGAGCCTGCAAGGACACACTCAATGGTGATAAAAGGTGAGAGGAAAAATAAAATTGCACAGTTTTTATATAATGAGCCTTTGTATATGTGTGTGTGTGCGTGTATATGCGTATGTGTTCATGATGTGGATGCAAAAATCTGTAAAGGCATGATTTCTGAAAAACACTTTGAAGAAGGGAGTCAGGCCGATTACCAAAACACACTTGTAGCCAATCAGCAGTAAGGGTTGTGTCTACTAACCAACATCGTTGCCTGGGTTGCGTATGTGTGGGGCGGGTCTATCAAAAGAAGGGCCAGATTCTATTGGGGTGGGGGGTGTTTGTTTAGGTGATGTCAAATGTCAACAGTGGCTTTCAGAGATCATGCACCCCACCTTTAAAATGCATGTTAGAACCAGAAGTGATCTCCCCAAGCAAAAGATTTTCATCTGAAGATCAACATTAGGGACAAGTGGATACAACACAATCTCTTTCTTGTTGGCTTTACACATGTAAACCCAAACCAACTTGTAGACTCAGATTAGCCTGTAAGAGACAAATGTGGAAGGAACAGATGGGTTTGACCTTTGAATAAATAAACTTGGTTGTCATTACTCTAAGACAATAATGATATTGCCTTTCAAATATACAAACATAAGGTTATGTTTATTAATCTACATTGGGGGAACGGTTGCAAATGAGAACGATAGCATTTGCCGCCCATGACTGACAACAAGCCTGGCGTGACATTTTTGATAATTAACTTTGGGTGAAGGTCAAATTGTCAATGAATTGTAAAAGAGTGGTGAGCTCACATGAATAATGTATGATATGAACTCACATTTAATAAAGACTGCCCAAGAAAGTCCTCTCTTGGTCATACATATTGCCTCTATATTAATGTTTCACAATCCTGTAAATCTCTTTTCTTGGACTACAACAAACACACGGATTGTAGGCAACAATTTACTTCTTGGGCCTGTTGACATGGACAAGACCGACATTATCATAATTCCTCCCACTTTGATTCGTAGCCTGTAAGTCAACTCCTGTCAGCATTGCATGTGAGCAAATCTTAAAAAAAAATGGTAAGGAGCGTCACATTTCCGGCTGACGTCAGAGGTATTCAGACCAATCACACCGTACAGAATAGCTGGCCAATTAGGGACACAGCGCTTTACAAATTGATGAGTTCAGCGTGACCGCAGCATAACTCTGGACATTCCTAATAATTGCCTCACCTTTTACACATCCAGCTCAGGTGAGTGATGATTTGAAGGTTTTTTCAAACTTTATTTAGTGTGTATAAATGCTGGTTTGGACTACAGCCGTTTACTTTCTGCTTTAATGACATCAGTAAAACGTTTTTTGACTAAGCTCCGCCCACAGGAATACGTCAGTCGCCAGCTAAGCTAATGGCAAGCTAAGCTGATATCGAATCACAACACCCTAAACAAGCTACACAAACAGAACTCGAAATGTATTTCTGAAGGAGGCATAGAACAAGGAAGACATCCAGTTTTTAGGACAGTGAAAACAGTGCAAAAGATCAAATAAGTAAATTGTGTGGAAAAATAAGGTCCACAGACTACTGGTTGTTTGGGAAGTTGTTAGGGTCACTGTTAGGCCAACTAAATTCAATTTAAGCTGATAATAGTCAGTTTTACTGGCGTTTTTGCAGCAGCCCCTATCAAAAATTCTGCATTTTGTTGACTTTGCAACTTTACTTCTATGCTGCTCACACGTGCTGTTCACACGTGCAGGGTAAACGCTGTTAACATCAGCACTTAAAGATTAGTGCTGCAAACACGCAGTTCATTTACAGCATGCATTGTGTGAAACCAAACTCTGCAGTTATGTGTCTGAAACTGCAGAATGTAGCATCTGTGTACATATATATCTATGGCCCGAGGTGGTGCAAAAAAGTAGAGGCTGGGGCTAATTTGCATATTCATACCTGTGGTCTGAGTTGTGCGGTTGAGTAGAGGCTGGGACTAATTCACATATTCGCGTATACTTAATGAGGCAAGGGTGAAGAGTTACATTTAATCTGTTTTAAAGCCAGAGGAAAGGTAAAACTTTTATATATGCTATTATGATGCTTAAAGATGAGTTTAAAATGATACAATTCTTGACTACAGGGAAATTATAAGTGAGCGTGTCATCTGTTATTTAAAAACATTAATTCTTGTTGGAAATGAAAATGTGACAACACATTCACATTATTTATATAACAGCAGGATGTAGTGCATAACAAGTAAAGTGAAAAGTGATATAATGAACAACATATGGTAATGCATACTTGAAATGTGACCTCTGCATTTAACCCATCCAAAGAGTAGTAAACACGCACACCCGGAGCAACGGGCAGCTATCACTGCCGCACCCGGGAGCATAAGGTACAGGTGCCTTTTTCAAGGGCACCTCAGTCACAACCTGCCGGTTAAACGACTCGAACCGGAAAATCTCGGGTTAGAAGCCTCACTCTCTAACCATTAGACCACATCTGCCCACAAATCAACCAGTATGTGATTTGAGAGCAGACTTATGCTGCGTTTACACCAGCCGCGGTAGAGGCGGCAAGCGCAGGTGATTTACATGTAAAGTCAATGCAAAGACGCGATTACACACAGATAATTATCCTGTGGCGTGGTACACGTGGATGGCGCGGAATGCGCGAATTGAGCGTTGCTGCGGGAAATGCGTGAGTTGAAAACCGCTGAATTTCCACATGAATTTCTCGAATGACTAGAATTTCACACGCGGCTTTCACAAGCGAATGAAGCGAGTGAACTCAAATGTTCAAGCATCCAACTACGCGGGAATAGTGCGTTTTTGCCGCCTCTACTGCGGCTGGTGTAAACGCAACATTACAGTATACTGGAGGTGATTAATTTGGTGGGGAGGTGACCTTGGCGCTCGGGCGCAGTCACATCATCACTCCTGAGAACTCCCCTCTAAGTTTGAGTGAGAGATAGGGGGAGTGATGATGTTACTGCGCCGGAGGTCAAAGTGCTGCAAACTAAGTGATTTTCCGCCATACAATATAGTTCTCATTTTTTATCCACTTAAAAAATTTGCAGGTTTTATTTTGTGCCACCATACCTACTCGTGTAACTACTAATGTAACAGTCTTTAAATAGGGAAAACATGAAAGTGTTTGGTGGCTTCTAAATTCATCCCTGTTTGGATCCTAAGGAATGAATGGGGCTAGGCTAAATGGTAACACATTCATGACGCTCTGTACAACGATTAAGTGCACGCATTGAAAAAAAAAAGGTATTTATTAATTTGTCTAAGTTGAGGTAAGAACATAGTAAAATACTGAAAAACGGTGGTGTTTTCCTTTAAGTGGGTCGCGTTATGATAAGTTTGGGAACCCTGACACTACTAGACTAGAGTGTCATTACATGTAACTTGGCGGACTTTAGGACCCGACCGCAGTGGAACAAAGGGGAAATGTTTGATGGATTGTGAAGTTCATCCATGCTTTCCCTTCCCTTAACGTGGCGTTATTGAACATATAAGGGACGTAATTTAATTCCGTCTAATTTACTTTGTGACATTTAACGCCGCTCGTCAGGAAGACGCGGAAGTAGATGACAGCATGTGAACGGGCAGCGGTCGGTCGGTCGAGGTTCTGTCAGCAGTGCGGAAGAGAGAGAGAGAGAGAGAGAGAGAGAGAGAGAGAGAGAGAGAGAGAGAGAGAGAGAGAGAGAGAGAGAGGATGGGGCAGAGACAAATATGCCATCAAACGGACTCACAAGGGACTGAAATGATGCAGAGATAACGTCGCCAAATAAAGTCTGAAGATCGAGCGTTCAACACAAAAACAGACACAAAGCACGCGTGATCGGATAGACCGGCGAGCAAACGTAAAAAAGCGCTGACACTGATCAAACCAGCTGTCAGAATCACCCCGATACACGCCGAGGATCTCTCACAGCTCGATTTTATCCAACCAAGTGAAACTTTTTTTACACATTAACTGAAGTGTCATTGGCTTGAACCGAAAGCAGTCCGCTGGAAATCGCAGAACAAAAGACACGCGACCAAGTTGTTACGTGAGTATCATATCAGTATTATGTTTGGTTTACTCATCAGAACATATAGCAAGCTGTTGCAATTCATCTATTTGCTTACATGTACGCAAGATTTTGGTTACAACTTACATTGTTATTATCCTGTACGCGTTTTCATCCGTAACTGTCGGTGTCTTCCCTGGGACTCGAACTAATGACCTTTACTGCGCAATACCAAGCTACATGAACCCCTTTAGTTTAGTGTGTGAAGATGACAATGAATGGTTTCTTATACATAGTCCACTCCTACATGTATAAGCATGATATTATCCATTATGACTTTAGAAGATATATGGGGGTGTACATACAGTACAGAGGAGATGTATCATTATTAAAACTGTTAATAGGTTATGCATTATAATAAAGGCTGTTGTCTACATCCCTCAGCCCAACCTCAGCATGTTATTTGGTTTTGTAATACAATACAGAATTGACCTGTTGGATTTGTATTGTAACGTACACCTGATTGCCATCCCTTCTGGCTCAGTAAATCCAATCCCCATTGACTTTATTGATTCTACTGTGCTTGAAGGATATCACAGTATCCCCAACTAAACAAGAAAAGAAATGCAGTGGAAAAATCTGCCTGGTTAAATGCATCCATACTTTACAGAAAATATTTTTCACATTTCTGTCACATTTCTTACATGTACCAGGTGCCAATTTAGAGACTATTCTTAAAATCTGCAGTAAGCTACTTTGAGAGTGGATAATATAAGTTTAACACTGCATGTGTTCCTGTAGTTTATTGGGTAGAGTATTGCATTTTCAGCATAAAGGTTGTGGGTTTGAGTCCTAGGAAACAGACATATTTATGCAAATGTATACCTTGAATGGACTCACTTTGGATAAAATTGTCTGCAAAATGCAAATGTAAATGCACAGGGGCCCAAAAGCTGGATGTGAGCCTACGTTCAATGTGTGTGTGTTAAATGTGTAAAAATTTGTGTCAGAATGAGTGATTGTGTCTGAATGTTTTGCTAGACAGGGTCCACCTTCCAGAACAGTCTATAATGGGCGCATATTGACTGTCATTCTCAGTAAAAAATGATCGGCAGATCCAATTTGTGTCACATAAGTGGCACTAGATTATTTTATTAGTCTAGCAGGTGTATACATGCTTGACCTCTGTTTACTAGCAGATATGATGTGCATGGACGCACAGTCAAAACATTACTCTGTTAGGTTGTGCATCCTGACCGGCACACGACAGCAACATAAGGGTGGGGCGGGGGTATGTGTTTGCCCAACCAATGACAGACAAAAAGAGTGTTCAGTAAATCGTTTTTTGCAAAGGGGTGCTACAAATATTGTTTGCAGAAAACTCTATTTGTTATATATCCATCTGGTATAGTCTTTGTTGTTGTGTGCAGACTCATTACCAGGGGGAAATGGCAGCAGTGTCACCTCTGCTTTGGGTTAACTCCGATTCAGCAATAAAAGACACTGGAGATTTCTCTGCTCCTCCTCACACACACACACCGCTCACCTCTGGTTTGTCTTCTGTGCTTTTGGTGCTCGAGCATGCGAAGCCTCAGCGTTACCACTGTCAAAGACTTGAGAGACATTCGAAGAGACGGAAGAAAGTGAGAGAAAATCAGTGAGAGTGGGGCGAGCCAGGGGCACAGAGAGAGTCGATGAGAACCTTTGTTGTCCTCCTGTCAAATATTTGTGCGGGTGGGAGAAAAGCACTGAGAACTGAGTGTAGCGACATGTCGAGAGTCTTAACAGTGAAGTAGTCTGAAGAGACAGTGAAAAAGACGGTGAACAAGCTTTTTAAGTGAGTCTAGTAAGGACTTTTCAGACATACTGCATGACTAAAGTAAAGCATGTTTTTTACGAAATGTATGTATACCTGAATATGTTGGAGAAGAAGAAATATGTTATTTAAATAAAAAGTGCCTAATTAGTTAATGCTGAGTTTAGGTCACCCAATATCAGTGTGGTTTGGCACGGTCCATTTGACGTAGGGTGAAATTGTAATTCGTAAACGGCATTTGGCATCGGGATGTAAGAATCAATTGTTTTTGCTCATATAGTGTGTCATAGTGGACGACAACCGACGCCATCTTTGATGCTTTGCAACGTCTAAAATATTCATACATTTTTCTGGTCCTTCACAGCTGTGATGCTGACCAATAGGAGCACATAAGCTCTTCTCTTCACCACTTTCAAACATGGCAAAACAAAGAGAGATGATGGTATTGGTGCTGCTAGTTGGAATTGTGAAATAATATTTTTAAATAAAATTATCTTTTCTGATGACAGCTACTACAGAATTGGAAAACTAGCTGAAGCACTGTGTCGCTCACACTATGCAACAAGTTTTTTTGTCATATGTCTTCAGGGTTTCCAGCAGAAAATTTGTTAGTTAAGGTGGTAGGGTTGGGCGAGTGGGTGGGGCAGAGGGTGTGGCAATCAAAGGGGCAGGGCGTATGCGTCATGATGAAAATTTAAATATTTTTATTTAAAACACTCAAACAAAACTTAATTTTGAAGAAACTATGACAGAAAATGAACACACACTAGATTATTAATGAATTAAATGTTTTGAACAGATACCTCTAATGGGAATAGCTGCGTGATGAATTGAAACTAATTCTATAGACCAATTTAGAGTAGACATCACAGTTACGTCACCTCAAGCTGCGCGCGCAATGCGGTTGCAGAAAAAGATTGAAAATGAATTAGACACGAGTGAAAAGAGCAAGACAACTCACTAGAAAATGTCTTGTTGTGCTGTTAAGTGTCAGAATTAGAATGCCAAAAAAGATGGCATTCATTTTTATAGAATACCATCGTCGAAGACACAATTTGAAGATAAACGTAGGTGTTTATGATTACAATAAGCCCTTAAACGGACAGAATGGAGCGAGGAAATCATCTGGAAATCTTTTAATAATTAGAATAGAAAATAAGTAGAGAAGATGTCCGGTGTTCTGTCGAAGTCTGTTCCCTCCATGTGTTTCTTCTAGCGTTTTTATCACGTTACAATTATAATTTATTCAGAATAAATGTTTTTTTATACTGAAAAAGCAATAATATCACAATAATTTTTTTATATTTCATAATTTTTTCATTTTCTATTATTTCTTTTTATTTCCTTATATCTTAGCTTATGTCTTCTTCCTGTTTGTTCTAAAATTATTATGTTTACATACTTAATAAATATATAAATATAGCACACACACACACATGATGTAAAGTGTTATTAATATATAAACAGGCCTTTTTAATGTATGTTTAAACATAATACTTTTATAATAGTTTTAGAACAAACACGTAAGATAAATATAAGGAAGAAATAATAGAAAACAGGAAAATTATGAAATATTTAATAAACGCTATTATATATAATACATGGTAGTATTGCTTTTATATGTACTTTAGCGATTCAGACTGTAAAAATAATTGATTTAGCAAAAAAGAACAATACATACACATTACATACATGCATATCAGTAGCCAAGCCATTTAAACTTTTTATCTATCTAAAAAAGAAACGTAACGTGATTAAAACGCTATAAGAAACATTGCACTAAAGGGAAACATAGGGGAATCAGACTTCGACAGAACACCGGATCCATAAAAAACACGGTTTAATGCTAAAACACTTCACAACCCTACTGTCACTTTCTGCAACCAGCTTGGCTCCGCCCACAAAAAACGTCATCTCTGTTTGCAAACACGAAATTGGTCTATTGCGCTATTCTCTGAGATGTTTTATCAACTGGCTAGTTATCCTCCAGACAGTGACGGTCCAGACCACGTCTTTCTCATTTCGGCCGTGTGGTGTGCGGTCCTACCCGCGGTGTGAAGCACATACGCGCTATTCTCCGGGATGCACTTGACGGCCTTTTTTGCAGCAAAATTTTTTCTTTTTTTTGGACGACCTAGTTAAGGCGGTAGGGTTTCCAAGCTTAGGCGGGCCACCTGAACTGAAATGTGCTGTGGGAAACCCTGGTCTCTCCTCTTGTCATTGCTATGCACATACTACACAACACAACGAGGTGAACACACTACAGAACATCTGGTGAAGAGGCGTTATTGACCATCAGCGAAAGTACGTTTTCTCACATAAATTCTCGAGACAAAATTACAGCGATTAGATTTAGTGTTTATACCATCTTCTGCACTGTGATTGGCTGGATTTTTTCCACTTTGCCATTGTGCCGCTCACATTACGAGTTCATGTGACGATAATATTAAACAAGTTTGATAATATCATAGCCTTTGTGATAGCTTGAGACCGGTTTGGATCATGATGCTGACCTGCTTCCGGGGGTTTTGTTGGAGGAAATCTGTAATTTAGTCCTGTACATTTCCTCAGACTATTTTGAATATGTAAGTTCCAGTTGATCAGCGGGTGATCAGCGCCGTGTACACCGCCAAGGCAGCCTTGTCTCGGTTGGTCGTTCCATCATTTGCCGCTGTCTCAGTGCAGCTGCTCTGCCCTCCGGTGTCTGTTGGTCAAACATGAAATATTCCCTTTGGATATATCTAACTGGCATTTTTATGTTTCATAATTTAAATCACTCTTTAAATCAAATTCTTACATGTTGTACAAGGTTATATTTTCAAAAGATGTCCTTTATATAATCTAAGATGATTTTATGTAGAAAACAGCACAGGCAGGGTCACATTTGCTATTTATAATGTAACAGATTTGTTGTTCTATACACATGTGATTGGCCGTTTGTGTTAATCAACAACACTGCATGTCAGTATTGGTTCCGAACCTGAACAAGGCCTGTGGCAATCAACACTTCTGTGTTTTGTGTAAACAAGAAGTGAGTCTGTGTGTATGGCAAAATCTTTGTTTCTGTCATCTTTTGATGAAAGGCAAGATAACTGTGCAATTGTGTGCTAAATTAGTCTGCTTACAGACTCCATGTATCCTCTTTAATCCTTGAGTTCAATCTATTACTCAGTTTCTGTGATCTCAAATAAACACAAGGGGCCGTTTGTCATCACTGGAGATCTGCATCATAGTACGCTGCATGATGCAGTCATGTGACCAATGCATGCTACTGAACAACAATGAATCTCAAGCTTTTTGATGTCAAGGCCCCCTATAGTCCACAACAATATTCGAAGGCACTCACTCAATTTTTTTCCATTTAAAATATTCTAGAGCTTGACATAGCTAGAAAGATTTATATTTGTTATAGAAATAACCAAACACTAAGAATTATCTTGGTTTCTAGTTGTGTGATGGCTATTATGTATTACAGTATTTTAAATAGTTTTAAGTAAGGGTGTCACGATTTTGATTTTAAATTGAAATCAAGTCACAACCTTGAACTTCGAATTAAACAAAGGAATCGTCGATGCTGCCACGCCCCCATGTCATGTCCGGTCGGCTTGCCAAGTAGAAAAAAACACACGTGTTGAGTGCTGCGAGTCAACCTCCTCAAACTTCGCTAGCTACAGCCAGTTAAAAGATAGCATGGCAGATGCAGGAGACACCACGCAAGCCGGCTATTTACATGGGAAACAAAAAACAGCAAGCGTCTCCCGCCTTCAGCTGGACTCATTCAGAACACAGCAAGCACGCGTGTACAGCAGAGCAGCGTCTTTGGCAGGACCGGTCGTTTCTCTGAACTCAGATCTGTTTAAGTTTCACAACAACTTATTTCAGTTGCTTAATAGTTATAAAAACAGCATTTAAACATGACTTATTGGGGTATAGTTTCACAATCTCTTCTGACGGTAATAAAAGTGTGTTTTTAAAGGACAAGTTCGTTATTTTACAATTAAAGCCCTGTTTTCAGATTGTTTATGATAAAATAGAACGATTTTGACTGAAATTTCGACATATGATGCTGGTCTGAGAATTTTCGGGTGTTTCTTGTATCACCTCCCACCTCTATAATGGCTTTATTAGGTGCACAGGAACAATCCTTCCTAAAATGCATTAAACTTTCGTTTACAAAGACGTGAAACTCACCGAGTGGTCAGGGGTGTTCACTGATATGCTCACACAAAAATCGCTGCAAAAGACGCATTCCAACAGGTTTTATTGTAGTTTTGTCCAACTCCATTGACTTGTATTAGATGTGCTGTAAGGTACGGTATTTCTCCGCGCTGGGAACTTTGTTTCTATTCTTGCAATTGACAAAGGCGGATTATTGCCACCAACTGGGCTGGAGTGTCTATTATTCAAGCTCTCAGCGGAAGAATGTACGGGTGTAAGGCGTTTGAAAAAATAGGTCCACAAGTTTACAACGAATGCTAAAACAGCTGTTGGAAAGCATCTTTTGCTGCGATTTTTGTGTGAGCATATCAGTGAACACCCCTGACCACTCGGTGAGTTTCACGTCTTTGTAAATGAAAGTTTAATGCATTTTAGGAAGGATTGTTCCTGTGCACCTATAAAGCCATTATAGAGGTGGGAGGTGAAAAACATACACCCGAAAATTCTCGGGGTAGCCGCATATGTCGAAATTTCAGTCAAAAACGTTCTATTTCATCAGAAACAATCTGAAAACAGGGCTTTAAGTGTAAAATACCGAAATTGTCCTTTAAGGTGCAAAGTATTTTTTGCAGGTTTGTGCGTGTACCATATTTTTCCACTGGCAGCACAACTAACATGGCAGGGCATCTCTGGGTTCAAGGTCAGATATTATATTTCATAAAAGTTTAGTCTAAAAATGGCATAGCAACCTGTTAAAAAAGTAAAAACTGATAATCGAATCAAACTGTGACCTTAGAATCGAAAATGTAATCGAATAGAGGATTTGGAGAATCGTGACACCCCTAGTTTTAAATCATCTTAGACTCACATTATGCACTGTTGCCTTGAACTGTGTGGTACCCATGCATGGCACGGAAAGATCACACTAGTCAAACGAACCATGGTTTGCGGGTCAAACCATAGACTGTAATAAAAAATATGGACGTAGTGTCTGTGATGTAACCCTTAGGTTTGTGAAGAGCTTTGTTGAAGCCAATACTTGGCGGGGCTTGCCGTGAACATCTTGGCATTGCCTCACAGCCGAGGGGCGAGCTTCCGATCTCTCTGATGAGGCCAATGTGGTAGTTACTGGCCGCTAGAGACTAGCTCCAAAGGGGAAAAAATTCCCTTTGACCCCCATGTTAAAATGCCCAACTAGAAAATAATTTGTTTACACTACAGACAAACTACAATTATATCCCCTGTAATTCCTCCATAAGAGCACTGTAAGAACTAAATATTGACCAGTATTGATCCATTCAGAAATGGCTAATATTAATAAATCTGTAATGGCAGTTCAGTTCTATATTAATGCTACTGCTCTACAATATGTTTACAATAGATCAAACATATAATAAAAATACACAATGTACCTTAAGCTGTGCACAAAATCATGGTTTGATCTTAGGGAACACATGATAAATGTAAACCTTGTAATTCACTGATGGATAAAAACGCCTGCAAAATGCACAAAGGTATGTATGTTTATCTTTTAACTAGGGAGAATAATAGTTAAATAGATGTAAGTATACACAAACACATAAAAATTAGTCTCAGACTCAAACATTAAGATTAATGCTTAATAGGAATTCAGGCAACCTCATTACATTATTTCCTTATGCTGTCATAGCAATGCAGTGAATCCCCAGGCTCTTCTCTGGAATAAGGGATTCCAGGAAACCCAAGGTCTGTTTACGTGCCTAGCAGTGTATTTGGTTCATTGATGCTTGGTTGTGTTTCCCTAATACACACACATGAGAATAAGCCAGTCCACTAGGTCTTGTCAGACGCAGCTATTGCGTGTGTACACACCTGCATCAAATCGTCCATGACTCTCCTGTATTTCCCTGCCATAATTGGTTTGTCCATGTGTTTCTCAGAAAGATGGACAGATATGTTAAAAGTGGTTATAGCTTATCTGGAATTTACCTCCTCCCAGCGCAGAACTAACAGGATATGTGCACCACCCAAGGGTTTATGTGAAATCACATTGTAATTGGGCCTGTACATCAGACCTAGAGTCTCTTCAAACCTAGTGCTTGTCAGTAAGCAGTGAGATTGTATCCAAGGCCCTTGAAAAGGCCACAGATCTGATTTGTGTTCCTGCCCTCCCACTGGGTGCTCATGCTCACCGCCATCCTCTGCTCGGAGTCTTTCTGTTCCCATAAATAATTCCAGAGGGCAGTCAAATTTGCCTCTCTATCTGACTTTGTTTGACTGGTAAGCAGAAAATATATTTGAATGTAGAGCTGGTGTACTGTATGTTGCTCAAAAGCTTATTAAGTATCTCAAATTGCAATCATTTTGTTTTTAATTCCAAACCCAACAATTGGTTTAAATGAACCTAAATGTCCACATTTGACCCAACTATTTTTATAAACAACCACAGATTTTTAAAAACGTAAGTGAAATAAGAGCTCTTGAACTAAACTGTTTAAAACCAATAGCATCAGCCCAGTGTGAACCCTTTCATCTGTGAAGTTATAAACCCAGTTATCAGCACTGCACCCCACTAGTCATGTCTCCAGGCTCTTCTGAGCATCCATTAAGCAGAAAGAGAAAAAACCTCACTAGACGTCTGTGGAAACACTCGAATTTTTACACATTGTTAATGCTAATCCCTCAGCCTGAGGATTTCCCCAAATATTCATCATCATTATACATGCATGAGAGAGGGAGCGAGAAAGGAATAGGACAAGATAAACTCAGTATGCTAATGAGATTTCTCTGTTGCCTGATCGGTGGGCTAAAGTAATGTTTTAAAACTAGTAAGAGGTCAAGTCAAGTGAGCCAGATCTATTTTAGTATGTAAAGTCAATGTAGAAAATCCAAATAAATGGGTATAGGATTCAAAGGATTCAGAGAATGAAGCTGAATAGTGATATGTTATCTCCCCGTCCAAAACCGCCTACATCCATACTATATAGTAGGCGAAGGCGAGTAGTAGTAGGCGAAAAGTAACCGGATGACTTACTACTAGGGATGCACCGATACCGATACTGGTATCGGGTATCGGGCTCGATACCACATTTTCTAAAGTACTCGTACTCGTTAAAAGTCCCCCGATACCTGGAATCGATACCACGGTCTGAGAAATGTCTATGTTTGAGCAGCGTGTAAGGGGTTAATGCCTCTTGTGTTGTCCAAAGAGGCAGAGTTTACAAGAAACGGGAAAACTAGTCCTTTGTTTTTTTGTTAAATTATATGACTTAAGCTGTTACCTGTAAATTTAAATCATGTTTTTTTATTAAGTACTCGGTATCCGTATCGGCAAGTACTGAAATGCAAGTACTCGTACTCGTATTCCAAAAAAGTGGTATCGGTGCATCCCTACTTACTACTTCCGGCAAGATCTTGAAGTGTTCATATGATAGACACTTTACTATCTCGCGAGCCCCCTGGAGAGGAGATATCCAACGAAAAAGAAGGAAAGGCGTTGTTGAATTAAAAAATGTCCGAAAGTAAATATGTCGCGTACACGTCTATGTATCAACATGGTAGATATAGTATGTCTGAATTGATTCATATTATTCATATTTATACTTTACTGTTTTAACGGTCCATAAGTAGGTGCTTTATCTAATTCAGTATCTACTGTCACAGTATGTGATTTCGGACTCAACGTATGTTTCTTTACAATAATATTTGTTGCTCATAATTTGTATGTATATTAAATAATTAAGCAATACGGTAATGGAGATGCCAAATTTTTGTGAATCACATCACATCTTATCATGCAAGGAATAACTAAAATGTTCAATTAAGAAGCAGAGCTATTCATTTTATAATGCATCCTGTAATTTTCCTCAGTCTTTGGTTCATTTAATCGCAGTTATTATCTTTTACATTTCCAGCCTTTTGTTATTCAACGCGCTCCTACGTATAATAACAGCAGAAATGTCCTTCACACTGATTGAAACACATCGATCTACAGATTGCGGGACTGTTGTCTGTGTTGTTGTTGTGTTTATTGACAGGTGAGGCAACTGAAGGAGCAGAAGGCTCTCTTGCTTTGCCCCATTCTCATTGCTCAATGCGAAAATCTGTCATTGATTCATCTTCATCCCATTAAGCTCATTTATCGTATTTCTTTTTAGTCACATGTTTATGTATACATGCATGTTAGAACAGCAGGCCTCATTCTGTTGAACCCATGTGTCACTTTTTGTTAATATTTGCATTAGACTAAAGCACATTATGAGAGTGTATGAAGAAGGCAACATCAATCCCATCCGAATCTGTCTGTGTTTTTACACAAAACAGATATAATTAGGAGCAAATGCTCTTTTTGTCCCTTTTTTTTTCTTAGAAAGGATTGCGGCAAATAATTGTCCTCAACGTTTCTTGTTTATCTGGACTTTTTTGAATACCAATGTGATAGCAGACTTGTTCATTGTGCTGCATTGTGTAACTTGGTGGATTATTTGGTAGCTTAAAAGATAATTGGGCTGATTTTGGGCCGATTTCCCCCCCTTCCGACAATCCTAGCTTTGTCCCAATTATCTTGATGGTCAGTGGCGGTCCTGGCTAGATTTACGCCCTGGGCGAACCATCCCTTCGCCGCCCCCAGAAAAAAAGAATTACCCCCAAATCCCGCCACCAACATGTATTATTTTATCATATATAATCTTAAATACAAAAAGGTAACAAGAACAGAGAAAAACAAGATAAATAAATGTAATACAGTATATAAACACACACACACACACACTCCTCATCAGACTACACAACCATGTCTGTTGGCCATGGCTGCTGTGGAAGTATCTGACTCCTCATTTTTGCCAGTGGGTGCTCTAACTCCCAAATATTTCAGAAGTGCCCCTGAATTTACAATTAAGATACAATATGTAAGTTAGATACACTTACATCACACATGCATCAGTTACCCAATTAAAATGACCATAACACATATTTTATAAGTTTATAGGATGTTAACAAATGCAAAGCATACACTACAAATTATTAAAAAAGTTATATCACTGTGTAGCTTACAAAATGGCATGTCAATTTATATTAGAAGTTATTTAAGTTCACATATAGCGTATATAGCAATAAAAAAGGACACAGTCAGGAGGTCTGTGTGAGTTTGCACTTGTTGTGTTGCAAACACAAACTAGACTGTGTGTTGCCTATGGGTGAATTTAGTTGCATGACATGGTGCCTCAATTGTAATAGTTGCTAGTTCAGCAAAACTAAAACCAAAAAAACAGTCGTGTTCTGTGGCTAATAGCAACATATTAGCAAGAGGGCGAGGCTAATATAAATAACGTTAGCCTATTTCCTACGTCGTCACTTATAGAAATCGGCATACCTTTATCTTTATAATTTTTCCTCATCTTCTTTTCTTCTTTTTCTGATCTGGGCAACTTATGGCTTCTTTGGTCTTTTAATTCGATGGCATGATGATGATGAAGACTCGACATCATTAACTTTGCATTACATTTTGCCAACAACAACGTCCGTTCGCCCGTCAATCAACCGGTGTCACGTGACGTGAGTCACGTAGATGACTCTACAGATTTTTTTTTCACAAAATCCAATTGATAACATGTTCGTAGGTATATGGGTCTATGTTCATTTTAGGAATGAAAAATACAATTTATTTGGAAGCAGACGCAGCAGTTTGTGTTGTGTGGCCTCTGGCCTGGGATCAGTCTATCCCTCGCTCGCCCCCTATAGGCGAGCGAGCGATTTGCAGTCGCAAGTTGGCCCGCCCCTTTCTCCTGTGCCTTTTCTGACACACACACAACCTGTGTATATGACTCTCAGCACTAACTTGACATGGAAATGAGCGTTAGTCTAAAAAAAACGCTGTGATGTTTTTTTTTTTTTTTTTTTTTTTTGAAAGCGCTCGTGCGCCCTCACATAGATTGCGCCCTGGGCGTTCGCCCACATTGCCCATAGCAAAAACCGGCCCTGTTGATGGTTCTACAGATTATCTTATCAGATTTTCCTTTGGTGTGAGGTGTGTTAAGAGTGTCCGAACCTGATCGGAAGAATGTTGGAGCTGTCTCGATCGCGAATTGTAAATATTAAACATGTTTTATATTTCGATCAGAAATCCTGATGTGTGGGTGGAACCCCGAGGACAAACACATACATGCTCTTTAGATTATCACGTGAAACGAAACAATATCCAATTAGAAAGCGAGATGATGGAAGACAGAAGCATGGACATTTCTTCCTGCATATCATCCGCCATGCTTATTCTGCAGTAGTGCTGGGCGATAATTCGATAACGATAATTTTACCGATATAAACTTTTTCGATAAAACGATAAGGACAGTTCGATAAGTGATCGATAATGTTTACGCACTGTGCGGAATGTTGCGCGAGCACTTCCGGATGCGGCACGCGCTCTTGGTTTACAATCACAGTGTCAGTTAGACTTGAAGGAGTGGAAGATGAGGCAAGTTATTCATTTATTAGTAGAGACCTATGATTTTCGCCATGCGGATGACGCGGACGGAATCACGGAATCCAAATGCGCGGAAACATTTTCTTGTGTGTAATGTTGGACGCGCAAACAGGGTTCGTCAAACACAGCAGACACAATAGGTGCAGTATACTGTACTTTCATTCAGCGTCCGCCTTGCGCACACACACACATCGGCACAGCTTTAAAAGTATATTTACAGGACATTCACAAATTCAGGAAACTGAGGAAAAGCAGCAGATCCAACACTGCAGTGAATATAGTGTTTGCGTATGTGCGCTCCCACAGCAAAGTGACACTCTTGACATCCATTTATCAGCGTGTATAGCTCGTATATGTATAACACACGCATGATCACTGAACTAAGTTTTCTTTTTTGTTTAAGTGAACATAAACAGCTGTTACTCAGTATATTGAAACTTAAAGCAGTCTGTCTTGGTTCTTAAAGTGACAGTAGTCTGCTGCTTTTGTGTCAGAAATGTGTTGATTTCATAACAAATAGATTTACATTTAATACAGATGCATTAAAACAAGATTTTAGTATTTGTACTGTATTTGTCATGTTCTGAATAAAAAGTAGTTCAAAACCATTATTAACTGTCTGGTTTTTACAATGTTCATTCAGGAGCAAAAATCTGCTTTTAAATTTGACAGGAGTAAAGATTTGTTATTTATCATGATAATTATCGATATCGACTGATATGGAAAACATTTTCTCGATAATTTTTTGGGTCATATCGCCCAGCCCTATTCTGAAGTCTTGCGAGATTTTTCTGGATTTCCTGTGTTCACAGTCCAGAGACTGATTGAAAATCTGTTTGTGTGCGGTGTGCTGTCTTTGACACATCCTGGCACAATAGGAGCAAAACGGTTCAATCTAGGATTTTTTATCCTCATGTTTGTGGTCTATCACATTTTGAAAATCTTGTAAGGTTTAAAAAATCTTTTGGTGTGTACCCAGCATTAAATGCCAAGGCAAATTCTCTTGTGCATTGTTTTCAAACATTTTCAAACATTTTGCATAGTTTGACAAATGCAACTAATGCTGGCTTCAGACCAGCTGCTGTAGAGGCATCAAGTGCGAGTGATTTCAACGATAAGTTAATGTAAAGACACATTGATGCGCGTCTGGAGGTCTCGCGGCGCGAATGAGGCGTTTAGCGGGCAGACGTGTGAATGTCTCGATGATTAGAATTTCACGCATGGCTTTTACTGTGAATGAAGCGAGTAAACTCAAAATGTTCAAGCACCAAACTCGCCGGGTTGTGCGAATTTGACGCCTCAAACGTGGCTGGTGTGAACCCACAGTAAACACAACTGTCACATCTATAATGTAGAAATTCATAACTTTGTTTCTTCCTAATAAATGCGCACATGAAAAAAAAAAAAATAATATATATATATATATATATATATATATATATATATATATATATATATATATATATATATATATATATATATATATATATATATATATATATATATATATATATATATATTTAATTATTTGTTCTATGAAGAGCCATCCTTTCTTTATTTGTTGGGTATTATTGCTTTTGGTTTATGCATTTATTTTATAATTCCCTAAAATATATTGTCTCCTTAAAACATCTGTCCTATTTTGTTGCATCCATACCACATGTATATTTCTCTTATCACAAATAAAAAAGCACATGAGTATAGACTGATATTTTTCTGATGTCTGAAAATACAAACCCATGGGTCAAAAGTATTGGTAATACATAGATTCTTTCAATATAAATTTTTGACTAAAAAGTGACATCTATAATACAACTGAAATTGATCATGATGATCCTCTCCTTAGTTTATTCCCACCTTTAAATAAATCCATTGGGTTAATACTCAAAATCTCTATTTATTGCTGTGTGTTTTGCAGTTCAGCACACATCCTGAGCATATTACCTTTCTGTAACACCCCCATAGAGACAAACAACACTACTTTAGTAATAACCACAGAGATCCAAACCTATCCAGATCACTACATAAAAACGTATACTGTATATTGACCAGTTATCTCGTAAATTAAGAGAAAACGCTTCACTGCTAATTACGAGTTTTTACAGCAATCTATATTTCCACTATTATCCACTAGCTGGTGCTCTTACCCAACTTATATAACACTAAAGCATCAACTGATCCAAAAACAGTAAATACTGTTTAGAAGAATGCATTTATCTCAGCTTTTTGTTCAAAATTTTGTCTTTTTGAACAAACCTACCCATACTTTATATAAGATGGTGCTAAAAAATGACGATAGGATAAAACCTATTTTTGTTGTTTAAAAGCAGGGGGTCTGATTTTCATTTGATATATTGTATGTTTATGACATTAAACTTTTGTGAAAATCAAAAAATTGCTGGCAAATTAAAACAAAAGCGCTGGCAGGGAAAGAATTGATAACTGGAACTCGAGTCTGTAGAGGATTTGGGAAGTGATGTTTGACTTTTTTCTTTAATAATCGAAATAGGTTCCCCTTTTTCCTAAGTGTTTTCCGAGCGAGTCAGTTCCTGGAAGAACATTCTCCCTGCTAAAAAGCAAAACTTTATTACTTTAGTGCTCTCTACTTAAACCTATTAGAGTGGTCAGCATTTGATGAATTTCATATTAGACTTCAGATTAAATCTACCAAAATTGCCTTGATGGTCTCAGCGCGTGTACCAAAGACAAGCTTCAGCAAAGGAGTTATTGAAAGGGATATGTTTTCATCCACCAATTAATCACATCACAGGGGGCCGGGGGTTTGGAAATAAACAACTCCCATAGCCCTCAATCTAAAGGCTAATTCTTCTCTCAGCAGATGGTAGAAGACCATAAACACAATTAGTGGGAAACTTTGAAAGAAATCAGCTAACCGTTGCTAGAACCTATGACGCTAACCTCTGCTCTCAAGTGTTTGAGTTAATCATGTGCAGGTTGTGTTTTGAGCAAATGGAAAGCATTAGTTTATTGACAGCAGATCAGCAGCTATTAGTTTTTAAAGGGAAGAAATGTTTGTATTAAAGTAATTGTAGAGGTCAGTCTTTCCATGCAATTACACTGAATGGGTACTGAAGCTTTCAAGCTTTTAAAAGGTTGATACTATTTGTTATGTTCTGTGTCTTGAGAAGCCATACAATAGAAAAAACGACTGCCGTCAGTCGGAGAAATGTGACCCTGCATTTGAAAACCCAATTTACTGTTTTCTACATAAAGTCATCATACATCATGTAAAGAACATCCATGAAAATATAACCTTGATATCTTGACGAAGGCCACGTGAATGATTGAAATCAGTGCCTGAAATAAAACTTTAGGCTATGAGACTTTAGCCTAGATTTCACAGACAGGGTCACAAATAGTCACACAGGTTTGGAAAGACATGGGGGAGAATAAATAATGACGTCATTGTAATTTTAAGTGAACTATTCCTTTTAAAGCACCAGCCTGATTATAAAGTGAGGGCTGTCACTATGAAACTTTAACAGTAACTTACTTGAGTGTAAGAAGAAAATTGAGGGATCAAATACCTTTTATCGCCAAAGACTTAAAGGTCATCAGTGCCATCTTCAGAAGAGTCTACAGGAGATGTATTGAGTAACAGAGCAGCGGAAAAGCCTTTTCTCACTTCTTTTATATTGTCAGGTATCAGTATCAGTGAGATCCATTAGGGTGCTTAGAATATGTTGTCACTAGTAGTCCATGGGTAGGCAACGTCGGTTTTGGAGTGCCTACAGATTTTAGCTTCGACCTTAATAAAACCTTGCCTACCTGATTAGCTTGTTTAGGTTTGCTTAATTAGATTATTTATTAAATGTTGACAAAAAACTATTGCCAAATGACAGCATTTCCATTATGCAACTAAAACGTTGTTTTCTTGTCACGCAAAAGGTCATTCCAAAAAACATGCAGATAGGTGCATTCGATTTCATACAGCGTCGTGCAGACTGACATGCGAATGACATTAAAATACTGGGAGAGCGACTTGAAACCATACAGAGCAGTCGACTCACGAATTGTCCTTTTGGTATTTTGATGTCATGCACTTTGACGGTTCTTGTGGCACGCATCAAGTTGTTTCCATTGCAGTTTTGCTATATTTCTTTTTCGAATTGCCTAAAAAACAAGCAGACAATTACTTTGTTATTGTTTTGTTATTTTGTTGAGTAAGTTAAGCTTTTATAAAATGTGCTCTTATTAGCCTATGACTTGATTTAAAGAGACATGTGACCCCGGACCACAAAACGTCTTAAAGCAAGACCAAAGAGTTTTTTTTACCTTAAAATAACGTTTCCAAAAAAGTTTCAGTTGTTCATCCACTCGAAACAGGGTGAACGGCACTTTCACATTCACTTTGCAGCCCTCTATCTGCCAAAACCGCACTAAATAAGTTTCCAACCGTCGGGTCGCGGTCCTGTAGTTCGAGTGAAAACTACAAAACTTGCTTTACGGCAGACATACAATCCAATCAGAGCCAGCTTTGCTGCAATAGGTTAAATCGGCCATTCCCAAACTGTGGTCCGCAAACCACTAGTGGTCCGTGAGGGTACTGCAGGTGGTCCGTGTAAAGTCAAAATAAAATATAAAAGAATATATTTTATTAAGAAAAATATATTTTTTTAAGAATATGTTTTAAGAATCTGTTGAACTGATGTGATGACCAGTTAACGTTTTAGTGCTAGTAAGCCTATTTAGAAGTGCAGCTAAATTCAGGACTTTGTGTAGACATATTTTATTATGAGTATTATGAGGTGGTCCGCGAAAATTCTTGATTACAAATAGTCGTCCACACACACAAAAAGTTTGAAAACCCCTGGGTTATTAACGACAGTAATAATGGACAATTCCGCTTCCAACCTGTAGGGGGGGCACATGGCTATATACACTAGATGTCGCCTTGGGGTTCTAAGCATGCGTCAAAACCGCTGCCATCTTGGAACATGGGTCTTGTCATTGGAAGTAGCTAGGTAATGCTGCTTTCTCTGCCTGTACTTCGAATTCATTGATGATGCTGCTGGACTTGTGCTGCGTATTGATGTTAGGGCTACTAGCACTATGCATTATAGTTAGAAAAAGTAGATTTTCAAAATATCAAAACTTTATTTTTTTCCTGGACTCAATGCAAAATACATGTCTGACTGTTGAAACGAACCAAAAGAAAACCTAGAAAATTGCATTCATGACGAATTATGGTGATTTTATTTCCGTCACACCATTGCCTACAATGACGCTGATGCAGACCCTGTTTCAAGATGGCTGCTGTAGTTGACGCATTCGTTCCAATGAACTGCCGTAGCCAAGACTACATCTTTATATCTATCTGTTTTCTTATGTCATCTTATTTGCTTAAAATTGGCATATTTTGACAATTACTAAGGAAACCTGCTGGCTCAGGCCCTGGACCTCATTTAAAAACATGACAAATGTATGTAAATGAGTCTCCGACAAAAACTATTCTAATATGGTGATGAGCCTTTAAAACAGATTGCAATCCCATCTGCATGGATTGGCCGGTTTTAGGAGACAGCTGGATGCTGAGAGAGAACACAGGATACACTTTTATCCTGAAACTGCTCTCCTTCTGCACAGATCGTTTTTCTTGTCAAGTAAAGGATTTAAGTTCATTTTCATTCCATATTGCATGATCATCACTACAACAGATTTTTTTACATATAGGCAATTGATATCATTTAGAGCACATTCATCCAGACTTCATATTATTTCAAGACTACTGTATATGGAAAACTTGATTCTAACTGGTCAATTACTTTTGTATAATTACTTTTATGTAATAGTCCTTATTATTACAACACATTTTATTTATATATTTATGCATTTTATCCAAAGCAACTTGCGGTATTTTGCAAGGTATATACATGTTTTATTAGTGTGTTCCTTGGGTTTGAATCGAGGGGCAACCTTACGATCTCCCTGATGAAGCCAATACGGGAGTGACTTAAACTGCAGTTCATTGACTGGCCGAGAGAGGCAGGCTCCAAAAGGGAGTCAATTCCCATAGACCTCCATGTTAAAATGCCCAACTTTACAGCCGGAACAAAAAGTGTTTTTGGTCTGTATAGCTAAGTTTGCCCTTCATGACAACTGTGAGGGGGGGGGGGGATTTTGTGTAACTCATCCGTTTAAAAGATATTAAACCTTAAAATTCTGCATAATTTAGGGTGTGGTCACTTGAGTGATGGGTGAACTGCCACTGCTGTTACTAGAATTTGGCTAGGTGGGCGTGGTTTCAGTAATCACCCACATCAGCTTCACCCATGTCCCCCATCTTTACCCATTTTCGGTTATCAGCGTGGTGACGTGCGGCCAAGATGGCGACGACAGGCACCGCCTACTTTAAGCTTCAAAAATGCTCTTCACAAACCTATGTGTGACGCCACAGACACTACGTCCATATTTTTTACAGTCTATGGTTCGAATCCACGAGGAACACAATGCTCTACCCTTAAGCTATACAGGCACTTAGTGTATATTCTCACATAATAATAATTTAAAATAAAATTAATTGACATGGATTGATTTTTGTAGCTGTGAAACCTACAGAATGTTGTGTAGTTACCTAAACATATATTACCCATTACTAAACTATTTCTGCTTGGCTGCAGTGCAATGGAGGGGTGTATGATGTACTCTCTGCACTGTAAGAAAACAATGGTAAAAATGCTCCAAAGCTTTCATTGGAACCTTAACCTTTTAAAAGATTCTAATATGTATACCAATTAGGTACAGATTTGGTGCCAGTATGTACCGTTGAGGAACTAATATGAAAGGGTACAGCCCCAGTGACAACTAGGGACCATTTTTTGACCATTTGTGTAGTGTTTGTGTCTGATATGTAGCAAGCAAGTTACACACTTGTCTTTTGACATGACCTGGCTTTCGTAATATGTAGTGTTACACAGGATGCTTTTCGTTTCACCATTTCTAGTATACCCCTACCACATGTGTGATGTTACACTGTCAGAAAGGCTGTATAGACAGAGGACATTAAATGTAATACAGACTTTATTTACATTTAGCCATTGTTCAGACAGAGTATGTATTTGTAATTCCAGACAAACCAATGGTGAATTTGATAGTTGATGACAAAGCAATGAGATTTTTTTGTTATGCTTACTGTTCACAAGAACCTCTCAGCTCTGCACACTTATTATTGCTCCAGTGAGAGTAATAAACATTAAATCCACCATAACCAAAAACATCCAGAACACTTTAATGTAAGCTGGACATTAATGCTGCTTTTATACTGTATTTTCGGCCTGTTGTTCAACCAGCGTTATCTGTGCAGCACATAAAACATTTGTAATCATTTTTGGAGTCTTTATAGAAGATGATGGTGTAAGTAGGCCAAACTGCAGATTAACAAACTCCATTAAGCGCCAAAACTGCAATGAAAATTTAGACCTTTTCAATATTATCCGTTTCATGTCTGTAAACTCTCTATTTAAATACTCAATATTCGTAAGGTAGAGGTGTACTTTTGAATATTCAGATGTCTAATTTTGTTTGTATTTACATTGTTGTATTCAAGCTAATTTGTTTAGCACCTGAACCTGACATCTACTAACAGTAGGTCCTAGTTCAGTGGTTTTCAAGCTGGGGGCCGCGAGATGGTGCCAGGGGGGCCCCAGTTTTATGACATTTTATGAAATACATTAATTTATCATGAATTCTGTGTAATTAAACCTAAAAAATGAGGCTACTAACCAAAAGCACTACTTTTTTGTATAATTTAAAGTTTTTTTTATTAAAATGTTGAGTTTTAGAACTGTTTTTTGTCACAAATTTTCCGTACACAAGGGGGGCCACACGCTGAAAAAGTTTGGGAACCACTGTCCTAGTTTATAATGTCCAATCTGCATTCACTCTGCAGGTTTACATTATGCTGAGTGGATTAAGTGAGGAGTAATGCTACGTTTACACCAGTCGCGGTAGAGGCGTTAAGCGTGAGTAATTTCAATGTTAAGTCAATGTGAAGACACGTTGTTCGCGTCTGGTGGTCTCGCGGCTCGAATTAGGCGTTTGTCGCGGCGCGTTAGATGCGATTCCGCCTCATTTCCGCGTCTAGTTCACAATGACGATAGTCGCGAATTGAGCGTCTGGTGTCGTACGCGTGGTACTTTTTGTGCATTTTACATTTGACACGAATTTTCAGCTGACGCCCAGGTTGAAAACTTTGAACTTTGGCGGAATTTCGCACCGTGTTAACCAATCAGGAGCTTGCAATGCCGCCACATCCAAAAGCCAGAGGGCGCTCTCGTGCAGAAACTCCAATTGTGCCACAGAAGAAGTAGCATTACGGATGCTATTCCAGGAAATGTCTAAAAGGATATTTCTATCGCCGTTCTTCAGATTGTTTCAGGTATTTTCATGATAATAAAAATATTTTGAATGATTTTATTTAACGAGTGTTGCTTTTTTAAATGCACGTTATAAACGACTCCGACTCATAATGATTATAAATTGATAAGGACTTCTTACGGACCAAAACGCCATAGTGCACGCACAAGCTGCGCATGAAACACAGACTCGCAGCCTTGCAATGCAGAATCGATTTTAGACAGGTCTTTTTAATAGGACACGCGATTTATTGTTACAGCCCAAGTAAATACACATTTGACTTTTGAATCACGTGACGTTTATCGAATCACGCCGTTTATTTTCCCCCTATAGCAAGGTGACCAAATACAAACCGGTAACTCTCTCAATAAATACACAATCAACATCTGCCATCTTGCAAACAGACAACCGCATAGCACTTGCCCCTCCCACAACATTTTGATGCCTCAAACGCGGTTGGTGTAAACCCAGCATTAGGATAAAATGTTATGAATCAATGGCATTTGACATTCATCATCTAATTGCCTACTAGGATACTACTTTAAAATGTTTCACCTTGCTGACACATGCAGCATTGTGAGACTCAATAACAATATGTGTATTGTTTTGCACCACTAAAGGTATGAATTGGGTTAGTTGTCGGAGTAAAGATGTTTGTTTGCTGTTAAGAGCTGGTTGCTGGCAGGCAGCGCTTCAAGCTCACCCAGTGTTCAGCTTTGATAAAGATGGCTTGCTTTATTCTGGATTTGAGCCCAATCCAAATTTGCATATTACATTTTCATGTAAGTTAGCATTTTCATTTAATATTGTGCATGTGTGGAATTGATTCTTGTTGGAAGGGATTGCCACTTGTTTTCTTTGTGTTGAAATTTCACTGCTTGTGGTGCATGTCTTGTTGCATTTATACCATATCTGGTCAGAATACCCAGAGATCTTCTTTTGAAATACTTGAAATACAAAAAAGAAATACTTTTTTTGTCACTTTGCACCTAAAATGCATTTTAACGCCATACGCGCCATTTTTGTGAGCAGAGATTGTATTAAACGCTTTCTTTCTATCTTTCTTTCTCTCTCACACACAAATAGTATTTCCATTTCAAGCCGTTTTTTAATTCCTGTCTTTTTCAAGCCTTAATTGGCTTGCTAGATGAAGGGTGACACAATTACACAGGCAACGGTACATTTCACAACATGTACTCACAGACACACTTTTTACCTCATAAGTTCAACAACAGAAATATATAAATGACATAAAAGACATAATTCTGCACTGAAATTTACTCTCTTTTCATCAAATGCAGTTGTTTTCTGTGAAAAAGGTAAGTCTCAATAAAACTGAGACTAGGAAGTGAAAAAAAAAACATTTTGTTGCATTATGTTCCAACACTTCCTAGTTTCACTCATTGACACTTCCCTTTTCATAAAAAATAACTGCTTCTGATTGAAAGAGAGTAAATTTCGGTGCAGAATTGTTTTTTTTATATATATGCATATATGAGCGGGTGTTTGAGTGTTTACACTGTGTGTATCGTTTACATTTGGTGCAGTCTTTGTCATTGCAGTACTTTGGAAAGTTACTGTACCCTCCTTGTGTGCTCAGTCAATGTACTGCTAATGTTTTTGTGAGCTTGTGTAAATGTTACATACTGTATCAAATTCAACAAGAAAGCTTGCAAATACAGATTATACTGTATTAGTTCTGTCATTTAACACCCACCACATTGCTAATGCTAGCTCAATATTTCTTTGTGTCCTTTATATTTCTACACAGAATTTTAAATATCAACTACAATAAGAATGGGTTGTGGCCGAACCAGTTAAAGTAATTTATACTAATACTAACAAACCCAGATAATCATTTGTTCAAATTAACCTGGCAAATATTGACAATAGTAGGCAAAACTTACAAGGAAACAGACTAAACAAATGACTAAACCTCACCCGAGTGGCCTTATTTAACCTTGTTTGAATGATAGCTGTCCAAACACAGATCTATCTGCGATGACTTGGCCCACACTGAGATGTCTTAATTCTCTGTGGTCCTTCTTTGGTCCCTAAGCACGAATCTCCTCATTAAAATGTCTTTTTGGATCAGCTAAAGCATCCAGGTAACCTAACCAACAGGCAAGATACAGTAATGTAGAAGATACAATGATTGTGTTATCGCTGTCAGGGCCCTCTGACTGTGTTATTTCTCTGAATGCCAGGCAAGAGAGAACATGGTAATTATTTGTGTCTTAGGAATGTATTTTTAAGTTATATCAAGGCGTTACGTTCAGATGCTTTTAAGTGCCGTGTGTATAACTGTCCTCCTCTTCTTGTTCTCTGGGATATTTTGGGACATTGGGTGAGGTCCAGACTTTTTTTAGGACAAGCATAATTTTCCACCATTCATCATTTATGAATGATTATCATCATCATCACCACCACCTAAATATAGCTGTGTGTGTGTCTCCACAGGATTTTAGCTGGGATGTCCCCAGATGTATCCTATTCCCTGTGGTGTGCGGTTAATCTCTCCATATGTGTGTGTAATGCTGGTCTATGAAAATTATTTAATAATAAAAATACTAAACCACTACAGCTCTTCCCTCGTGCCCCACCCACACTGTGTGCCCCGTTCCCTGTGACCCGCGACTTTGGCTGCCCTGCAGGTCTTAATGGCGTCTTAGTACAGTGTAGGGAGGGTTACGCCCTGAATGACCCTTTGCAGAAGGATTCCTTCGTCTGGGTTATCTCTCACGGGGCCAGGTCATGCGTCCATCCACGCAAAGCCAACCACCCGGTGACACATCCGCCTGTGTGAGTAAATGAAAAATGGCATCGGCTACCGCTCTCACAGATAATCTCAAATTCACTAGCGGGGCAGATAGAGGCTAGTGCAGGATTTGGCTGGAATTGCTTCTGCTTCTATTTTTGTCTAAAATACACTGCCAAGGACTCTGTAACATCTGGCTGGACGTCAACTAGAGGTCCTTTCAGTCTGGGTCGTTAACGGTTTCATGCTGTGACCCTAGATTGAGTTTTGTCACCAGGTCTGCTCGGACACTTTCATCAGAAGATCCTAATCTCCTGATAACACACATTTCCAGACCTATTGACTGTCTCTGGCTGTTTTATTGTGCCAATCTAAGCAAATTAACACCTCAAAGCAAACTTCAAACCGTGAGCAGAGACGAAGCAGCCATGACACAAAAATGTGTCTGTCTAAGATCACAGCTAAGACCAAAATAAATTGGTATAAATTGTATATATTATATATCCTTGTATTGCATGTTTGTATCTGTAATGAACCACTTTCTTGTAACACTATAGGGATGCTTTGTTCATTTTAGCATGTCTCATAATTCACATTCATGAGATTACTATTTGATGTGTGTTTCAAACCATACCTTGTTTACACTCTTAATAATCCCCTTTTCCTTTCCTGATCAATGATGTGCATCATCTTACCATAACTGATATCAAACTTGTTAAATATTAATCCAAATTATTATTTAACAAAATCTTTAGCATAGTCCATCTATGCAAATGAGTCTGGTAAAACAAAGAGAAAGTTTTCCTACTCTATCAACACCCTTTTGGATTGGTCATCTGAACTTCAAGGGGTTGGTCTAAACTCAGGTTAAGAGGCCTGCACCCCAATTCATCGATGCTCACAGCACACAGCTCACGCACCGCACGCCAAACGGCTGCTCAACAGTGAGGCCACGGCGCCCAGCCGGGCTCGCTGTGAGACCTGTCCCTCTCTCGGATAGTTTTCACGGGCACCCTGACACTTGGACAAACTTTAACAAATTGGACAAATTAATCGCCACAGATTAACCAGACCGACGGATTAACCCAAAAAGGAACAACTCCTACGGACACCTCCAAGGACTCCGTCACGTGACCACAAACTCAGGAACTCTCTTCCTCGCATACGCGCCCATACAGCTGGACGTACACACGTGCCTCACAAAAGCCAAACGCAAGTATCGCTTGTTCATTCGCTGTAAAAAGTTATTGCCCCTTTTAATTAAGGTGATTCTTAGAGTTCTGATGGTTTGTGCAGAAGTTAAGTCTATAGTGATATTGCCCTTCCTTTACTCTCTCTCTCTCTCTCTTAATTTTCCATTCTTTCTCTTTCATATATGTTTCTTGTTTGTTGTTTGTATGTATAGTTAGTCTTGTGTGTTTTGTAGTGTAACGTAGTTTAATAAACCGGTTTTGCATTTCACAATTGAATTGTTTCTGTGTTCAATGCTCATGAAATAAATGTCACTTAATCTGCCGTTAAGATCTTAAAGCTACATGCTTAAAAATACTTTATAGCAGTAAGAAGGTTAATTTTAAAGGCCATGAAATTAACATTTCTTAGACGTTAATATACGATTATGGATATATGTCTTCGGTAGACGAACATATTAATTAATTGTTATTATTAATTCTGCTATGCCAGGTAAAACCTGATAAACTTGTATAATTAATTACAGTTAGTTATACATAATATTCCCTTTTGAGCTAAAATCTAAGATTCCCTTGGGAATCCCCGTAGTATTACAGTCGGAGGTTTATAGTGTTTCAAATAACTTTATTCCCCTCCTCCCGCTGAATCGCTACATATTAATGGTGGAGAAAGCGCGGGCAGATTTAAACATTATTTCTGAGCAAAAACAGTTAACAGGTCAAATGTGTTTTGCATTGTGTGAATGAAAAGAACTATCAGCTATAACTGTGTCCGTTCTTATATTGGTATGAATGAAAATGTAATTTCCTGTATCATTTTCAGGACATAACAGACTCGCGCCCCTGTTATGTATAGTTAACTGCAGTCTTTAAGGTAACCGTATTAAAAACCCTTTGATACGCTGCATTACCGTCTGATTCCGCCTAATAAAGAGTAGAATTCCTTTATTTAGAGCGAAGCGGTGGTCGAGTGAGTACTCCCATCTGATAAGGCCTTTTTGTTAAATCTCCAGGAAATTATTACAATTAGAGAAGCTGTCTATTTGTATGTTTCCATTTTTATTCACGTACGTGGATTTTTAAAATTGTAAGCCCCGAGGGTAAGACTTTTCAATTTTAAAGGAGATAAACCTTGATCAAGTAACTTATGTCAACGGAGAAGAAAGCCCGTTAGACTTTTATTTATTGTGTGTCCCGGTAACGTAAGCCAAAACTGGCACCGGACGAACACAGCTCAAATTACATCCGTCGTCTTAGCAACGCAGCGGTCGCCGATGTAATTATTGTATGGAAGCGAATCTTTGTCAGTTTAAAGCGTACTACCTAGTTCTAACACTAGATGTCAGTCTTGAGTGTCTAACACTTCTCCTTCTCCTTTACTTTACACCTGACTTCCGCTTTCTTTGTTTGTTGGGCGAAATATCGCCATCTGGTGGGGAAAGTTCGTTTGGCCCTCTCATAAACTCTTTTGGGAAGTGTATGACAGGAGTCAAACTTGGATTTTTGACCTTACTTCAATAACTGGGTTATTCTACTACTTTGTAGTTTTATCTCCTACGTATTGAATGTTATGGTCTTAAATTTATAAATAATAATTAATATTGCTGTGGCTTTATTAATTTATTATTTCTTTATTTAATTTTTATTTTATTTTGATTTATTTTATTTTATTTCATTTTTTGCTGTTCTCTCTCGCTCCTTACTTTCCTGTTTTCTTTTCTATTGTAGAGATTGTATTTTAATTAAGTTTAAATTTAAATTTAACGCAGTTTGATTTATTTTAAATTTTAATTGAATCAATTCTTTACTGTGAATAGAATTCAGCCCCATAAGTCCCATTCTCAGTGAATTCATTTATGTTTTAACTGGTGCAATAGGATAAGCCCCCTGTCCCTCGCAAGTTGGGCCTAGCCCAGCCACTCTAGCTAAGCCACTCCCCTAGCTCGCATGACTTCATAGTGCCCTCTCCCTGTAAGGCCCTGTCATTAAATCTAGGGTAGAGAACCTGCTAAGCTAAAACAGGGACTTCCTTCTCATAACTATTTTCATCTCTTATCCTTTTCATTTCTCAGCCTTTTGACTTTGTCTGTTTGGCTGTCTTATTTTATTTTCAGTTTATTTATTTATTTATTTTTAATCTCTTTTATTTTTTTTATCCATTTTATTTTATTTGTTTTATTTTCAGTAATTTATCTTTCTCACCTTTTATTTGCTTTTTATTTAATTTTATATTATCATTATAATTAATTAACTTTAATTATTTTGATCTTATTTTATTTTGGGCTGAAAAACCATATCTGCACAAACCATGAGAAAAAGTATTAGTAATGCGAACGATTAACCAAATGTCTGAAGCGACCAATAGGTTAAAACACATCGTCCATTCACTAAAATTTTTTTCCCTTTTTTACCCACACTTATTATCTGTGCCGCCGAAGCAAGGCCCCGATAATAGTTTTATTTGTGCCACTAGCTGATCACGTCAGTTAGACCCACATAGCCCATATTTTTTTTATTCATTTTAGCTCGTTAAAATTCTGCGGACTTGTATTGGCTCTTTGTGTTTTGTCACCCACCAGTGCGCCAACGTGTCCAGATCACCCAGCCCTGCCAACCACTGTGACCAGCTGGAGGCATGGCTCAACGATCCGACATCTGACCTCCTGCCCAATGTCGCCAACGATCTGCAGCGCCGAGACCGAGAGCAACGGGATGGCAACCTGGACGAGATCATAGCCCGTGATTCAACACAGAGCTACAGCCACAAGGAGATGGCAAGGATCACAGGTGCCATCGCTCACAACCTCATCATCCAGCTAAAGCGGGACGAAAGGAACGTCACCCACCTGGAACAGGATGCAGCAACGCTAAAGCTCCAAGCAAAGGAAGCCTGGAGGAATCAGGAGGACGCGCAGACTCGTCTAGATCGGCTGACACAGGAATACAAGGATCAGCAGCAGCTGATCGAGGAGGAACACAAGAGGATAAAGAATGAGGCGAGACAACTTCACAAGGCCATCTCACAACTCCACACAGACACCGAGCACAGAGAGCAGCAGGAAAAGACCGCCAAAGAGGAGCTGGGAAAGCTCCTGCAGGCCAAAAGTCTTCTGGTAAGAGCCAAAGCAGAACAGAAAGAACGTGATGCCAAGTCCAAGGCCTACGAAAACCACCTGCAAGCTGCTCAAGCTGAAATTCAAGTTCTTGTTCAGCAACATCACCAACCTAAGGACGAACGTGATTCCGTCCAAAAAGAACTTTTATATGGTTTCAGAATGCAAGCTGAACCATTGAGAGAGAAAGCATCATTCTCCTCTCATCCAATCAGTGTCTCTGCACTCCCCCACCAAAGTTTCCTGCTGAAAAAGAGGGGGGTGAGAGCCCACTGTTAAGAACTTTGCCAGCCAGCGTCCACAACCCTCTCACAAGAACACAAGGGGGGTGGGGCCAACACCTTTCCCAATGATGTCTACAGACACATGGCGTGGCCCAAAGACCTTGACAAGCTGGCTAGAAACAGTCCAACATTTAGTCCAAACACTGCAGGTGTCCATGACATCCACGCTTACCTGCAAAACATTGACTTTTATGTGCACACGCTGCCGAATGTAACCACGAGAGACCAGCTGTATCTGCCATGGATTGCTAAAAAAAGCCATTAGGTGAGGAGCTTCCTGGACCGGCAGTCAGAAAGTGTCAAGTTGGATTATAAGCAGCTGCAAATGGCCTTGATAGAAGAGTTTTCAGATCCAGAATCACGATGAGGACTAATCGCTGCAATGGACTTAACACAAAGCAGAAATGAAACTCCACAGGCCTACTACTACAACTGACTTTCAGTCTACTCCAGCTCACAAAACGAGCCAAGAATGGAGGAAACATCAAGATCCTCCCCCTGCAAAGCTTTATTTTACCGTAATGCAACACTTAGGATTTATGGCCTACTCTCACCTGACGACAACCAGACAGCTGCAGGACTTCGTCCATAAAGCCTACGGTAAACAAAAGCCACCTCTGAAAAGACTGTCATCCTTTCTTTCTCTGAAAATTACCCCAAAACGGCCACTGGAGGGCGAACAACAGCGCCACAGTGAAGGACATTTCAGCAGAGAGCCAAGAAGATCGAAGGACTTCACAGCCAAGATCATCAGACAGCCAGAGGACAGCGTCCATGGAAACCATCCTGCACCTGTCAGAATGAGAAGTCCAAACAGTCAACAGATGGACCAGGTTCGACACACAGTGAACAAAGCTAAGTCTGAACTGTCACAAAAGCAAAGCGACACATACACATCTGAGTCAGCAGAGATTTTGAAAATAGTGAAGAAGTCAAATCCAAAGGAGGCCTCACAAGGAGGACCGCGAGGATGAACCGAACTATTTATCACTAGCAGCAGCACTGGAATACAGCAAGAACTTTCCAGAAAACCCTCCTGCAAGCAACACTTAAATCTCTGCCACTCATCACGTTACCATCGATCCAGTCACCGCAAAAATCAGAGACTTTGGCACACAAACTGTATTTCAAACATCAACCAGTCAGATTTAGCAGGTACCAGAAAAGTGCTGTGTTAGACATCTGTTTCCCTACAGAATCACTGAAGACCAGCCTTAACTGCCTTCCAGTTACCACACAAAACCTGGTACTAAGGCCCTGGGAAACCTGAATGAGAGAGGAGTAGCTAAAAGACTCTATTTAGCAACCACCGTGAAACACAAGGTCAGATTGGAAACCCTCGCCAACACTGGAGCTGATCTAATGCTGATGTCATTCCAGCTTTTCACAAGACTCCAGAACAAAGATGAAGCACAAGATCTGACCCTCAAACCACAAAGGTGTATGCTGAATATGCAGTCTCACAGCCTAACTGCAACAGGTGCTTTCCATCCACCTGACCATCGGTCCTATGAGACTTCTACACCCTGTGTAAATCTCACCAGTGGACACATATCCTCTTTTCATTGGCAAAGACTTGTTAGATAGTTTTGAGCCTTTAACAGACTTTAAAAAGTAAAAATTCGGGCTCAGGTGAGAGAACTTCTACCTTTTCACTCAGAAAATCATCTGAAGTACATTGCCAAGTCACAAAGTTATGGATTACCCAGCAGCCAGTCGCGAGAACATCGTCTCAGACCAAAAGTTCAAGTTCACTGTTGTGCACATTACAAACAATCCACCCACCCGCCCAACTGTGATTGCACTGTCCTGCGGCCAACACATGCCCACCACCACCGTGCCCATCACATAGCCACTTACACTGGCTCCACATATCTCAAACAGTGACATAGCTGCATTACATGCCTCCGACACCACACTACAAGCTATGTCAACCACCTCTCAGACCCCTCCACCTGCCCTATCATGAACTCTGACCTCATTGCTACACCAGCCCTTAAATGTCTTAACGACATGTAACACCTGCTGCATATACAACACCACATCCTCTTATATGTCCCTGACGACCGCACTACACCTAAGCATGTGGTTCTTCATTGACATAGGGGGGTCCTACAGATGTATGCGCATGACACAGCATGTGCCAGACACCAAGTCGCAAGAGCCACGTACAAACCACTGAAACAGGTGGCATACTGGCCCTGGATGCAGCAGGACTTAGCAGAATGCATCAAAGGAATGCCTGGTTTGCTGCTAACTACAATCGGCTAACCCAAACCACAGAGCACCACTGCAAAGAACAGGTGCTAATTTTGGTCAAACTTTAAGACTTTTAGGCTGGGTAAACTGCTACCCAGGTCGACGAGGGGCAACAAACATTTACTCATGGTCATTTGCCAATTCACACAGTGGGTCGAGCCTCCCAGCACCCAATGAAACTGCTCAAAACACAGCACCTCTACACATGATCCACATCTTCGCCAGGTTCGAACTGCCACTGAGAGTCAACTCAGATAGAGGTACCCATTTCACAGCTGAAATTATTAAAGATGTGTGGAAACCCCTAGGCGCACACGCCCAACTCCACATCAGCATCATCCCTCCTCATCGGACCAAGTGAAAGAACCAAGCAGACTGTGGCTAGCATGTCAAAGAAATGTGTCTCAGCAAATCAGATGGACTGGGATCGGAAACTCCCCTTTAGTGTTATGGCTATCAGATCGACCCCAAATTAATTTACTGGTGTGTCTCCCTTCAAACCATTGACGGGACGGCAGATGACACTGCCAGTACACCTGTTGTACCAACCTTGAGATTCCAATCTCATCACAGCCAACACCACTCACCAGAATCCCAATGAACTTCACAGGCATCTGGAACCCTTCGCGTCCGCCCGGGAACAGCTACAGAAGATGGCTGAGGGCTAGAAGGCATACTACGACTGGAAGTCATCATGAGAGGAACTGGACGTGGATGACAATGTTTGGTACAACAGCTTTGCACAGCCACTTCACGCAACTCACCAGTGACTGTCGAAGGAAGTTCTGCCACGCTGGACAGGGCCCCATCAGATTGTGGACAAAATCTCTGCTGTTGCATACCAGACCAGGATGGACAGGGAGCAGAAAGAAACAATCTTCAGATGGGTCCATCATAACACAACCAACACACTAAACATTGAGGCATAACAGAAAAGGGGGGACTAGTTCCAACTAGACCAAATCGCCTCCTTACTGCCTCACCACCAAACAAGCAGCTGCATCTTGCATCAAACCTGCGCAGGTGCAGCCGCACTAAAGACATTCACTATCTCAGCCCAAACATTCCTTCTCCTCGGGACAACACTGATGACATCTGTGGGCTGCAGCCCATGAAGATCGACTCCCAGTGTTCCGCTTCGGTTAAACCACTAGCCGATGCCACTAACGCTCGTAGGTGACTGATGGCTGTTCAACACCCCAGCCTACACAAACACGTTAACCTACAAACCACCCACATCAGTCTGCACAACCAGACAAAGTGGGTTCAAACTCCAAAGGATGTGATTCTCCACATTGATGACCTGGCACTTGATCACCTTCCCAGTGAGTAGTACCACATCAAACTGGAAATCTCAACTTTCTTCAGGGACCACCACTTCATCGTAAACCCTGAACTGGAAATCAGGATTGCGTAAGGGAGGACCCAAACTAATTGATGTCACAGACTTCAACACTGTCCTCCAGAGACTCACTCGGATGCCCGCTACAGACAGCCTTTGTGTTGTCTGATCTTGGACCGCCACTGACACGGTACTGTGCCTCTCCGCAGGAATAGGATACGTCCTTACTCTCAGCCTAGCCTTCATCCCATAACTAAGATTTAACGGGATGCAAGAGTTCAGTGAACAGGTGCACAGCTGTCCTCCTGTTGGACATTCAAATGGAACCGTGGAAGGCAGCACACACAGGCAGAGCCAGAGCCCAATCTCATTCAAATCACCCTTTGCCTGTTTGACAGAACGCTGCAGACAATTAAGAAACACCTGCCATCCAGACTTCATGACCTGCCTGATCATCGCCCGCCAAAGTCTCCCTGGACTTTAACGGTCGTGAAGGGGGGAATATGTAACATCTGGCTGGACGTCAACTAGAGGTCCTTTCAGTCTGGGTCGTTAACGGTTTCATGCTGTGACCCTAGATTGAGTTTTGTCACCAGGTCTGCTCGGACACTTTCATCAGAAGATCCTAATCTCCTGATAACACACATTTCCAGACCTATTGACTGTCTCTGGCTGTTTTATTGTGCCAATCTAAGCAAATTAACACCTCAAAGCAAACTTCAAACCGTGAGCAGAGACGAAGCAGCCATGACACAAAAATGTGTCTGTCTAAGATCACAGCTAAGACCAAAATAAATTGGTATAAATTGTATATATTATATATCCTTGTATTGCATGTTTGTATCTGTAATGAACCACTTTCTTGTAACACTATAGGGATGCTTTGTTCATTTTAGCATGTCTCATAATTCACATTCATGAGATTACTATTTGATGTGTGTTTCAAACCATACCTTGTTTACACTCTTAATAATCCCCTTTTCCTTTCCTGATCAATGATGTGCATCATCTTACCATAACTGATATCAAACTTGTTAAATATTAATCCAAATTATTATTTAACAAAATCTTTAGCATAGTCCATCTATGCAAATGAGTCTGGTAAAACAAAGAGAAAGTTTTCCTACTCTATCAACACCCTTTTGGATTGGTCATCTGAACTTCAAGGGGTTGGTCTAAACTCAGGTTAAGAGGCCTGCACCCCAATTCATCGATGCTCACAGCACACAGCTCACGCACCGCACGCCAAACGGCTGCTCAACAGTGAGGCCACGGCGCCCAGCCGGGCTCGCTGTGAGACCTGTCCCTCTCTCGGATAGTTTTCACGGGCACCCTGACACTTGGACAAACTTTAACAAATTGGACAAATTAATCGCCACAGATTAACCAGACCGACGGATTAACCCAAAAAGGAACAACTCCTACGGACACCTCCAAGGACTCCGTCACGTGACCACAAACTCAGGAACTCTCTTCCTCGCATACGCGCCCATACAGCTGGACGTACACACGTGCCTCACAAAAGCCAAACGCAAGTATCGCTTGTTCATTCGCTGTAAAAAGTTATTGCCCCTTTTAATTAAGGTGATTCTTAGAGTTCTGATGGTTTGTGCAGAAGTTAAGTCTATAGTGATATTGCCCTTCCTTTACTCTCTCTCTCTCTCTCTTAATTTTCCATTCTTTCTCTTTCATATATGTTTCTTGTTTGTTGTTTGTATGTATAGTTAGTCTTGTGTGTTTTGTAGTGTAACGTAGTTTAATAAACCGGTTTTGCATTTCACAATTGAATTGTTTCTGTGTTCAATGCTCATGAAATAAATGTCACTTAATCTGCCGTTAAGATCTTAAAGCTACATGCTTAAAAATACTTTATAGCAGTAAGAAGGTTAATTTTAAAGGCCATGAAATTAACATTTCTTAGACGTTAATATACGATTATGGATATATGTCTTCGGTAGACGAACATATTAATTAATTGTTATTATTAATTCTGCTATGCCAGGTAAAACCTGATAAACTTGTATAATTAATTACAGTTAGTTATACATAATATTCCCTTTTGAGCTAAAATCTAAGATTCCCTTGGGAATCCCCGTAGTATTACAGTCGGAGGTTTATAGTGTTTCAAATAACTTTATTCCCCTCCTCCCGCTGAATCGCTACAACTCACTGCTCTTTGATTTTTAAGATCTCCTCCTGTGCAGTATGACAATGTTTTGCTGGTGAGAATAACCTTACTGAGTCTACAGAGACAAGATAATCTGCATTAATCAATTAAAGTGACCCGGATTATAGCCTGACACACTCAAACCTGATCCTACGCACTCTCTCGCTTGAGAAACTATATGTTTGGATGATCAGGCTCGATCTACAGGATTCGACTACTATAATGCCCTGTGAACACACATGTTCTGTGAAAACACGCCGTTATTCTAACTCTGCAATCTGCTTTAAAAACTCTGTTTAACTGGTTTAAAGTGTCTCAGAGGGCTTTGGTGAGTGAGCATTTATGTAAAATGTTTTTTTGTGGTTTTAGTGTGTCCACACAGTTAGCTTGAAGTTTTATATGAGCCTAGACTTTAATCTTGGTTCTCGAGCGTGTAATCCAATTTGACCCCTGACTTTAGATGATGAGCTTCATTTAATTTATCATGGTTCATTTCATTTCTAATTACACTGATGAAACAGTGAACAAGTACTGTAAGCAGGCAGTTCCTTTTTACTTTATTGTTTTGATAAATATTGAGCTTGTATAGATTATGAATGTATTTTGCTGTTGCACAAGTCCATCAAACCCATTTTTAGAACAGAATATGTCGAAATTGCTATGGTTATGGTTGGTGTTCTTTCCTGTGTTACCATAGTTTCTACTGAAAATGAAATTCAGGACTTGTACACAACAGCCTTACTATTAAAAAGTTGCTTCAATTAAAAAAAGAAAGTTAAATGGTTACCTTTAAATTTTTAGTTAATTCAACTTAAAATTATTAGTTGACAGAAAATTTTTAAACAACTTTTTTTGCGTGCTGGCTTGAAAACGAGGTGTGTTCAGGTGCATTGTTGCCGCATTGCTATTTTGAGGCAACTAAAATAAACTACGCCATTGACCAACTAAAACCTGGTTTAAAGTCAATGGTGCAATATTGTTTTTGTAAGTAATATGCGCCTATAAGCGGGACGACAACGCGCCTTTGAATATTACAAACAGGGATGCGCAGCAGCACACAAACGTTTTTAAATATAAAAAAGAATTAAAACATTAAAGATTATTATTAACTCTTTCCCCACCATTGACGAGATATCTCGTCAATTAAGAGAAAACGCTTCCCTGCCAATGACGAGATTTTCCGTCTTTCCGCAATACCGCTTCCGCAACTTTTTAAAACCGGAAGTATTGCCCTATGGCAAACTGCTGCATGTCCGTGTCTGTTTTAAAGATCGCTCTGGATGGGATCTCTATGAAAAGTCAGTCACAAAAATTGAATTATTTTTGCTTTTTGCTCAAAATATGGTGTTTTTGCAAAAACCTACCCATATTCAAAAGCTGATTGCAAAAGAACCACTAAAGGTAGGAAGAAACGTTTTTTTTTTTGTTTGAAAGCAGAGGGTCTGTTCTTTCATTTGGTATATTGTATGTTTATTTATGTAAAGAAGAACATTTTCTGGAAGGCATTAAACTTTGGTGAAAATCATGAAAAACACTGGCACTGGCTGGCAACTTTTTTTTTTAAAAACGCTGGCGGTGAAAGAGTTAAGTCTCTTGGACATCAATGAGGACAGTTTACAGGACTTTAGAAGGCGTGAAGCTGAGATCAGATAACAGAAAAGCTGCTTCCCCGTTAGCCTGGTAAGCGGTTTTTTTTTTTTTTGCTTTAAAAAAGTGCTAATATGTAATATTGCATTTATTTTATTTTTTTTAAATGCTACCCCACAGATTTGTTGTGTATGATGACTTTGTACCTTTGGATATGATTTTTCAAAACACTCAGTGTGGTGCACCAGTGCTAAAACGGCTCTCCACACCTTTGTAAATTCTTTATATCCTGTTTGTTACAAATCAAGTATTTTACTTATATGCAAACTTTTTTTGCATATGTGTAATTGATTTTTATAAAATGTTTTGAGATTACAGTGATCATCCATCATACTTTATCAGCAATTAAAACACTACTTATTTTACTTATTACTCTATTACTGAAAAAACGACTTTTAAAGAGAACCAAAGCTTTCATTACAAAAAGAACCATTTCAATAAATTAAACACAATGCATTGAGAGGGATGACAGATGAGACTCTTATTGGTTTATTGCATGTTACACCCAAAACACACCCATTACTCATTACAAGAATAGTAGCAACCTTTTTAGACAGTGCGTCAGGCGCATAGACCATTTTCACGTCATTAAACTAGCAAAAGTGGATTCTGACATGCCTAAAGTGAACTTTAGGACATATGCATAGATCGTTATAATAGGGCCCGAAATGTTTAGGCAATCGAGTAGTTTACTTTTTTAAGTTGAACCAATAACTTTGAAATCAACTTTAGGTGATGTTGCATTTTTATTTGGACAAGATAAAGAAATAATTGCTACCACAATGCAATAAGACATTGGGCCCTATCTTGCAGCCAGCGCAATTGACTTTGTCAGTGACGCATGTATCATTCGTGTTTTGCACCGGCGCACAGCGGGTTTTTCCCTCCACAGACGCACGTCGGCAAACTAGGGAATGAACTTGCGCTCCCTGGGCGGTTCAGCGCAAAAAAGGAGGCATGTTCCGGCGCAAACCATCCCTGGTGCTATTTTGCAGTTTCAAAAAACAATTGCGCCACTGACCAGAAAAAAAAAGTTTAAAGTCAGCGCATACACTTTGCTTATCTAATCTACACAGATGCAACAGTTATTTTTGCAAATCATAAATTGTTACACTAAAAAATATTAATACACGAGATAAGGGGAATCATTGTGGTGAGCATTGTGGTGATAGTTTTTATTAATTGTGTGGCTGCTTTAAAAAATTCTCATGCAAATAACGATTAAAATATTTTCATAAGTGTATTGTGTGGCTGTATTACGTTCATTTTATGTAAATAATAATTAAAATGTTTTCATAAGAACCTTAATGTATATGAACTTGATTTGTAAGAGTACTTTGGGGTTGGACCTTGCTTGCGTTTCTTGGGTCCGATTTCAAAGCCCCCAAACCCTTTCAGCGGTGAGGGTGGACGCAGCAATGTCCTCTGCTGGCATCAGGTCATGTGTAGAGGCAGATCCACCTCCCGTTACACGGCGTGCCCGATTTATGCTGGCAAGCTTGGGATTCCCCCGTCTCCTGACATAGTGCTTGGCGCAACGATGGGGATGCCAGCTGATGAGACTGTGGCTATTTCCTCTCACGCCTGTTTAACCTACGCTGATTTGTGCGGGTTTCTCCTATCCCCATACAAAACAACTTCTCTGTCTTTGACTGCTCTTACAAGAACGTGGGTCTCCTCGGCTGTGAACCGCTCCTGGCGTACGCCTGGTAAATCCGTCATAATAATAGCAACCCGCCGTGGAACTTGCGCCCTTGCGTTTAAAGGGAATGTTGGATAGCGTTCTGATTGGTTTACTTGACGTTACGCCCAAACCACACCTATGAATAATAGGGCTGTCACTTTTCGTTCGAAAATCGATTGCACAATCGATCGGACCAACCAAAAAAAGTTTCGAAAACGAAAATAGGCAATCGATTTGAACCAAATATGTACACTATTAATTTTAAAAGAATTAAACAGTTAAAAATATAGATGTAACAAAACTCACAAACAAGCAGAAAAAGAAAATAAATAATTCAGAAAGTGCAGTAGGTGTGCGAAAGCTAGACAGAAAATACCCAGCAATTTTACGCACCTATAGTTTCACGCTTTCAATCGCTGCATCTAGTGTTTTGCAAAGAAAATGGAGGACAACGTCAATAAACCTGTGCAACACGAGAGAGCGTCGAAATTGTGACGTTACAGGAGATGAAGGAGTTATGACAAGGAGCCACCCTTGCGAGCTGACAGCAACCCGCTTTTGTGATGGAAGATTGGCAGTACGAAATACGCAGCTGGCAACGAAGTACCCGAGTTTCCCTGGGACATCAGTGCGGTCTGAGTGCGTCTTCTCAACAGAAGGACATATAGTGAATGAAAAGCGCTCTGCTCTTGACCCCTAAAATGTTGATCGACTTGTTTTCCTGACCAATAATTTGTAATGGCCCTATTCTTTTTGCGCATTTCATTATGCCTGCCTAGTGCCGCCTAAGTGTCGGTTACGTTTAATAAAAAAATACAGAGCATGTTCTCAACTTCAAGTAAGTCTATTTAAAGTTTCATTTTTGAACAGTTGTTTGAAATGGATCGAATCATTATTTAAAATATTTTTTGAATTGCCTAAATCATAAAAGCAGCCGGTTGAAGCCCGCAGTAATGTTTTTCATTTATGGCAGCAGTCCACTCTGCATATTTTTTTAGAGAATGTTGCACTACTGTTGCTGTTTTTTATTCTGCACGAAACTTAATGACAATGAATAAGAAATATTGCTGACTTGTGCGTTTCAGGCGCTCTCTTTACATTTGTCTGTTATTTGGCGTTGAAAATGGAAACGTCTTTTTTTAGACATGGAAAATCGATTTTACAATCGATTCAATGAACACTTATATATTAAAAATCGAAAATGATTTTTTCACAAAAGTGACAGCCCTAATGAATAATGAACCTACTTCAGACCAACCCCTTATTAATTTGCGCCCGGCGCAAAAGTTATTTCTCACGCCGGGAAAATAGCAACAGCGCCCAAGATCCGCCCACAAACTCACTTGCGATTTGCGCTTCGTACTTGCGTTTCAGATCGTTAAAATAGGGCCCATTATGTTCATCAACAACAACAATAATAATACTGGACACTTTGCCAACAGTAATGTCAGTCTGGTAACTTTATCCCATGGTCACTGTACTGTCTTATTGTCTTGTCACTTATTATTTTAAAATTTTGTGATTTAGTATATTTGTGTATGTTTTGTAATTTCTGTACATATGTGTATTTTGGTTTGCATACTAGTAAATGTAAATTGTATTCTGTCTGTAGTCTATGAAGTGTTTCAATTTCTTCATTGTAGTTTTACACAAAGCTAAGTGACGTAAAGAATGGGTGGGGGGCGTTACATCTATGTGTAGTGTTTGTTGGATGGGGAAAAAATTAGTGTTCCTTGGCTTTTGTGTTAACCACACTCATATTAGCACAAGTGATTGTGTGTGGTTTGAAATGGATCATCCTTCTTAAGGGTTTAATGACTGTAATATAGAGCTGGTGTTGATGTGGAGCTCTTGATAACTGGTAAGTGGATGCTGACAGGGCTTCACTCTCCTTCTTTGTCTTTTATGATCTGTTTCCCATCCCATCTATTTTTTTATTGTGTGTTTCTTTGGCCATGGAGAGTGAAGTGCCACAGTCAAGAGATTTAGTCTATCATTTTTCTATGCTTAAAAAGTTGTTTTAATACCATCCATCCAGTTAAGAGGAATTGGTTATAGTTTTTACCAACTTAAATGAATAAATGCAAGCATGTAAAAATGTTATTTATTAGCTGTGGTGTTTTTTAGTAAAAACTAAGAACTTTTTTATTATGTTGACTTTAGAAGTCCTTGAAGTTATGTCTTTAAATTTTCCAATATATTGCATTGTCCACCAAGCTACTGCTATTATAACAAATCAACCACTTTCAACAATAAATTTCAAGACAATTACTTTCAGTCTTGTCTGTGGCTCGCACAGCTGTGTCTTGTATCATAAACCTTGCAGTTTTAAGATGGCGTGTCAAGTTAAAAAGCAGTTTTCAAAATGAAATTGAAGGCCTTTGTGGTTTTTTCTATTGTGTCACCAATTTCTGCCACCACTTTAGTCCCGCCCACCTGCTATCTCTACCCATCTTTCTTTCTTTCTTTCTTTCTCTCTCTCTCTCTCTCTGCTCATATCGTTTAAGCTGTTAGTATGGGATTACCAGTGGTGGGTCAGTCCTACTATATGATTTAAAGATCATGTAATAGCCATTACTTGCATTGTAACTACAATTGTATTAGATTAAGTCAATTGAAAAAGCTGAATACAAACATCATTCAGTCATTGTTTGATTGTTTTGTAGTTTTGGCTTGCGGATTTCGGCCTGTGTACAAAGGTGTGGTCATAAGCAGATGGATGTGATACTGGGTTGTGTTTGTACTTCATACATGTCATGCATACATATTGTGTCTTGCATGTGTAGGGAAGTAAATGCTTTAATTTTTGGTTTGTGTGTCTGTGTGCTGTTTTTCATATGCTTAGAGGCAAACCATGTACAAATTGATCGTTCATTGTATTTTCTTTATAGAACTGCTGTAAAAAATCTGTCCGTCACCTTATATGCATACTGTATATAGGCTACAGTTGATCCGAAATGTGGGAAGCGCCAAAACAGCACATCTATCATACAAGTAATACAAATGACTTCAGTTGATTAATAAGTGAGGAGTTCAGATGCAAAACCCTCTAAGTGCATCTCGGTTCAATTCAATTTTATTTATACAGCGCTTTTTACAGTTGTTTAATTGTTCCAAAGCAGCTTTACATTAATAAAAACTAGAAAACAGAAAAATCATTGGACAGCAAAGTACAAATTAATCCATACTAGTGAGCGGAGTAATCATGTAACGTATTGCAACATAGTTCTAATTAAAAATAATTTCAGATGACTCCCAAGGGGTTAAAAAAAACGACTAGGAGAAAACCCCAAGTCCTTGAGAAAAAAAGGCATTGAAAGTGAACCAGATTGATCATATTATCAGAAGAAAATGAAAAAGGTTATTAATCAGTAAATGAAATGTCACTGCCACATTCGGGTTGCATTTAGGTTCAAGTACTCAGTCACAAGGGACACAAGTCTGAAAAATCAGAGTGCCATTAAGTGGATTTTGCCAATAAAGCAGTATTTCTGAATGGCTGTGGCTGGAATTAATGCGTGCCAAAAGCATTTGGGTATTTTTATTATCTCATTTTTAACCGATGTGGCGTTTATCTGATTTTGCATCTGAGCTCCTTAAATGTCTTCTAAAGTAAAACGATAGGTGTGTGAGAGAAAACAAATATATTGAGCTTATTTATTTAAATTGAAACCAAAACATGTAAGCTCTAATTCAAGTATTTTGAAATAGCGATAACTTCAAATTTCAGTGGTTCTTATGAAAGAATTATGATTTTTGGGAGAACCATTCCTTTGAAGACATAATGTGACGTCTGCAAATAAAGGCAGCCCTACTTGAGATAGGTTGCGTGTATATACGAGTAAATGTCCTGCTTTTTCCATGCATTGAAATCATTAGTCCTTATACAACCAAATCAGCTTGAATCAATATTGGGTTGATTATATGTTCAAGTCTGTGTGTGATCTTTAAAAGGAATTATTGTCTTTACCTACAAAGTTCCTCCAGAGAACCATGTAAGTGGATACCAGAGAGGCTCTGGGCTAGTATTTGCTTGCAGGGGATGCTGTAGCCTGCATGTACTGTGATGTATAATATATGTGTGTGAAATAGAGATTCTGCATGCTGTTGCCTTTGTTGTATCTGTATGATATCCAATAGGGCCTTTATCTCTCTCTCTCTCTCTCTCTCTTCCTCTGTTTGTAGCTGATATGTTCGTTCTTTCATCTCTCCGGAGCTTACATCTGAAGTTTCTATCTGAGAATAGTCTTCATTCAGCTGGTTGTCTCATCTGGGTCTTCTCTTTGACAGCCTCTTCTAAAAACCCTTTCCCACTTGAGTTTGTAGGCAAATACAAATCTGTATCTGTTCCCTTGGTGACTTAAATAGGTTTTAATTACGTTTGAAATAAGACTTATGGCTTAAGATGCAAACAAGACCCAAGAGCTGCATGATTTGTAAGACATTTGTTGTAAAATAAAGGCTTAGGAAACAAATTCCTCCAGAACAGGCTTGTTATAATTTCTGGAGGAAGCAGACAAGTTGTTTTGGCTGGTTTTCTCCTATGTAAGTGCTTGACTTTTTCATAAGTGGGCTCTTCGTCTCTTTGAGGAAAACCAGACAATCTGAACTCCATGCTTCGCAACCTACTGTTGCACTCAGAACTGGCCAATAAAATCGGGAATAAACTAAGTGCAAAATGCATACAGCCTGTTTTGTAGGGGCACAGTTACCTGATTTGCATAATTTCTGTAATGAACCAGGTGCTAAAACAATGTACAAATATACAGTGTTACAATGGCTTTAATTCATTCTTCGATGAATTCCATTATTCACTTTACATACAGTACTACATGCTAACTCACCTGTAGAGAATTGTATTTTATTACTGTATTACGGTAAATTACAGTATTTTCTTTAAAGGCACAATATGTATGTTTTTTGCATTAAAATATCCAAAAACTACTAGCACAGTGTTACGTTTTTTCACATATACAAAGTTATCCTTAATGTTTTCAACAATATTTGATTGTTCCATTCCTCTTCATAAGGTGGCGTGATGGTGCATGGTGTTTTATCCTCTGCTTCTTCTGCCATAGAAACCATAGGTGTGTTATTGACCTCATGTGGCACTGCTAAGATTGATCAGTTTATGACATCAAACTATCTCTCTGCGCAGTCGTAGTAGTTTGCATGCGGAAGTAGGGAGTAGTAACGTCTAACACACATTGCTCTGTTACACTGTGGGGCTTACATTGTAACGGTTAAAACACTTTATATCATCTGGGTATGCCTCATACATCTTGAAAAGTGAAGCTGCTGGCTCTTTGATCGACCCCTGGTGGCTGGCCGCAGTACAAGTCATAAACCCCACCCTCTACATGCAAACGAACGGGACTCGTGTCAAATAAAAAAATTACACTTCCCATAAAAAATTCAGAAAGATGTTTTGGTCTTTTAAGGCATTGCTTCCCAATCCTGGTCCTCGAGGACCCCCTCCCAAAAAGTCTTAGATGTCTTTTTATTTAACACACCTGATTTAACTCATCAGCTTGTTAGGGAGACATGTTTAGCCTTGGAAGGAGACTGATGAGTTGAATCAGGTGTTTTAAATAAGGAAACATTTAAAACTTTTTGGGAGGGGTCCTCGAGGAGCAGGATTGGGAAGCACTGCTCTAAGGCTGTGTTTCCTAACCAGGGGGTCAGGGCCCACAAGGGGGCCTCAGCAGATTTACATGGGGGCCTCAAGATGACTTAAAATTATAAAAAAATTGGACAAAACAAGTTTTACAATAAGCTAAAATCAATATGTTTTTTTTCTTTTTTTGCCATTAGTAGCGAATATACATCTGTCTAGTCATTCCAAGTTCTATAATTTTATATGGTAAAAATTGAGTGAGTGGGGGGCCTTCAGATATTGTTGTGGGCAACTAGGGGGACTTGAAGTGAAAAAGGTTGAGAGAACCATTGCATTAAGGTAGTTGTTATCACACTGATACATGTTCAATTGTTTCATATTAGCTAGTTAATTGATGCTATAGAAATGGGACATGTCATTAGATTGACATTTGTGATTGACAGCTTCTCTGAGCGGACTTTTGGGGGTTTGAGGAAAGATTCAATATACTATACAAAGATATAATTAACTATTCATTTTCGGTTTCTGTGTTATTTCACACGGACAAAATAAGTTGTATTTAACTTACCTGATTTTAGCAAGCCAGTCAAATGAGACGTTCAAGTGGAGTGGTTGAATTGGGCACGAGAGCATTTGGCCGAAAGTTTGGTACCTTGGCTCCACCTCCGTGCTCCACGGACGATTCTTTCTGCGCATGCCCTAGCTCCAAACTAGTGCCCATCATTTTACATTCAGATCATTAATTCAATTAAATTTTATTAATATAGCACAAAATTGTTTAATTGTTTCAAAGCAGCTTTACATCAATAAAAGCAGAAGAAAACACTGAAAAATCAGTGGACAACAAGCAGAGTACAGATTAAACCGTACTAGAGAGTGTAGTAATAATGTAATGAAGAGAGTTCTAAGGTAAGCCATGTCAACTGACCCCTAGGAGTTAAAAAAAAACCCTAACCTGACTTTGGGATTACAATGGAGGAAGCACCGTCATGTCGTCCATCTCTTTTTTTTTATAGTGTATGATATAATACCATGAACTTCTGTTGGGTATTCTGTATTCTGTGAGTTCTGTTGGATATATTTCTATCGACACTATTGTCATAAGGGTCAGTTTTACATAAGAATTACATCAAATATTATACAAAGCTTAATAATAAGCTTGTCACTGATGTATGGTTTGTTAGAGGTGAAAATCCTATTTGAAAATCTGGAATCTGAGGCTGCAAAAAAATAATTGTGCACATGAAAAATCAATATAATTCAATATAAAATCAGTACAATCAATAATTTTGACCCATACAATGTATTTTTAACTGTTGCTACACATTAAGGTTACCCATTTAGGTTGTGCCGATATTATCGTGCATTGAGTTTCAATTTCAACAAACCACCATCATGGCGAACAATGTCAGCTCATTTGCATTTTAAAGGACACACCCCAAAACGGCACATTTTTGCTCGCACCTACAAAGAGGCAATTTTAACATATAATAAATGATCCTTATGGTATTTTGAGCTAAAACTTCACATATCTACTCTGGGGACACCACAGATTTATTTACATCTTAAAAATTCTTGTGACATGGCCCCTTTAACAATTCCTTTTTATAATTTCACCATTAACACCTAATTAGATCTTGATATTTCCTACATACAGTACTGTAATCTGTCTAGTTGTTCCCCCGTGCGTGAAATCCCATTTGCATTCATCTGCATGTACATCGGCCGTGTCCTCAATCACTGTACGCTACAGCAGTTTAGCCTGTCAATATCCATCACGTCAGCACTCCCACTCTCCCTCACCGCTTACTAGCCTCTTAAAAAGAAAGCAACATGCCTTTATGAAGTCTTCAGATAATGAAATAACACACTTGTGGTAAATGTGTTGCAGCAGTTTTAACATAGTTGGTAGCAATTTGAGTTTAAACACTTAAGCACATTTAAGCAGCCGTACCCCCGACATGTTTTTGAAAGCAGACATTTAGTAAAAGGCTGACAATTTTTTTGTACAGGTTGTCTGCCAGGCGTTTGGGGGGTTAAATGCATTTTTGGACAAATGTCAGGCATTGACTTTATTCAATTAGTGCTTAATGTGTTTGGGAGACCCCCTTTATCACATGTCACAAGTCAGTATTAAGTAGTGACAGTTTAAATGTCAGTTTTGCAGCAATTATGAGTTGAAGGGGTTTATGTAGTTGTAGATGCCTTTAGCTTGCTCACTGGGGATCAAAGACAAACCATTAAAGGAATAGTTAACCAAAAATGAAAACAATAATTCAATAATTTACTTGCATTAATGCTATCCTAGGTATATATCTTCCTCTCTTTAGGCAAACCCATTTAGAGTTATTTTAAATAAAATCCTGGCTCTTCCTAGCTTTGTAATGGCATCTAAATCCCTATTCGGACAGCAGGTGTTTCTCGTGGGGATGTAAGGTATTTTCATCATTTACAAGGATAGTCAGGGATTTTATTGGCATCCGAATCCAGAATGTAAGTGTTTTCCTCCGACCACCCGTATAAAAATTCCCATCTGAATACCTACTGTTTTTTTGTAAAACACCAAGGTCGTGTGGTAATTTAATTGCCGTCCGAATCCAGATCTCTGTGTTTATTAGGGGATCAATGCAAAGTCATTTCGCACTTCCTTTTAGACCACAAAAAAGCGGCGTATGGTTATGCGCTTCATATTTATTCTGCATCAGGGTCTTTCTTCACAAGCATTTTAAACATTGACATCTTCGTAACAGAAATATTCTTTCACAATCTTTCATCGCTCTTCTACAGCGAGTGGGAGATGATATAAATAAAGAGAAGAAAATTACAAAAATGTTTAAAATGTCTATTTCAGCAGCAACAATTATGCATTTTCTGTCTGCAAACCTATGAAAACAAACCCATGACCTGCCAGTGTATAACCTCTACTTTGTACTTTTCCGTTTCAAGTCACGTTTCGTATCTCCCCGTGTTTAGTCAACCATTAGCTCGCTGTTTATCTTGTCTAATAGCACATAAACGCATGTTCCAGTTCCCGCTCTGGATCACCACCCACTGACTGCTACAGCCCTGGAACCGTTTGGGTTCTGCTTCCTCACAGTTTGCATCAAAGCCACACTGTTGATTTGAAGTGAGAGGAGGCAAAACGTGGGCATGGAGCATTGAAGTCGATCACCTCTCCTCCTCCTGTTTTCCCTCTCCGTGTATCTTTTATTCCGCTCTGCGCCTCTCTCTCCATCCGAAGGGATTCTTTTTAACAGTGGTACAAGAATGCAGGTGCAGGAGGAACGCATGTGTGTATCCAAACCTCTGTGCAGTGCATACAGATGTCTTGAATTGAAATGCATATCCAGCATTTGGGAGTACAATTGAAGCATCTGTGAAGGCAACCTCACACGTGTGCATGAAACATCACAGTGTGAGTTATGTTTTTCTTAAGCCGGACTGGCAGATCTGTCTGGAGAGTTTAGATGCAGTGAGCCTCTCTTGTGACAGAATAAGACAATGCAGAGGGCTATGGATGCACTTGATGTGTGCATACCTGTATACTATAGTGCTATAAAAAAGGTGTTTGTCCCATTTCTGATTTTCTGTATATTAATGCATATGGTAACACATAGTATAGGGACCAACTGAAGAGCGCAGATGCAAAAGCGGCATCTCCATCAAGAACTCTCATTAACAGTATTTAGCATAACTGAAAGTATAATTTTAAGCTTCACATTTATTGCAATTATTATATTTCATGGGGTCAAATCCAGACCAGCAGTTCATGTCTTTCAGCAGGAACCTGAATCTTATTTAAACATTAACATAAGACTCTTTCAGGATACAGTTATGAGAAACAATAACAAACACAAGGGGAAGTGTATGTGTAAAAGTTTGTGAATGATGTATAACAGCCAAATTATTCTGCGTGAATCTGCAGCACATTCAGATTCACATCAGATATGTGGAGATCAATGTGGGCGCTACTGATTCAGCTCATGTTACAGAACACTGAGTGAGCCATTTAGAATGACATACAACACAGATCACATGTGAAGATATTATGCTGGCAGATAGCAGTCGTTTTATCGTAATGTCACATATAATACATTTTTAAAGAGATAGTTCACCCAAAAATGAAAATTCTGTCATAATTTACTCACTCTCATGTTGTTACAAACCTGTATGAATTTCTTTGTTCTGGCGAACATGAAGGAAGATATTTTGAGGAATGTTTGTAACCAGGCCGATCAGAGTCTCCATTGACTTAAATAGTAGGAAAAAAGAAATACTATGGAAGTCAACGGTGTCTCTGATCGGTTTGGTTACAAACATTCAGTTTATACAGGTTTGTAACAAATTGAGAGTGAGTAAAGGATGATTGATTTTTCCATTTTTGGGAGAACTATCCCTTTAAGATTCTTAGTTTTTCAAAGCAAAAGACCCTGTTCTGTGTAAATTTGAGAGGCTCAGCTGCTAAGCATAAATTGTAGATGATGTTTTAACAGAAGTCATTCCTCCTGTTAAACCATTAGTGTCTGTAAAAGCGCTCACAACCACAGAGGGAGGCACGGTGTGAGTTTCATTATCTATAACAGGAGCTGGCAGGATGTGGCTAGAAAGTTAGCTGTCTTTTCCTATATTGAAGGACCTATGAATATACTGTAGCAGGGTTTCCCGCAGCATATATCGGTTAAGGCAGCCCGCCTAAGTTTGGAAACCCTACCGCCTTAACTAGAAAAAAAATAAAAAATTTGCTGCACAAAAGGCCGTCAAGTGCATCTCGGAGAATAGCGCGTACGCGCATCAAACTGCGAGCGGGGACGCGTGCCACACGGCCGAAATGAGAAAGATGTGGTCCGGACCAATGTTCCCTTTAAGCTGCGCGCGTGCGCGGCCGCGCAGGCCAGTCAAAGTGGCCGCGCAATAGATTTGTCAGACCGCGCACATTTTTCAGACCGCACATAAACATTGATGCATTTGCTGTTGTAAAAGAATTAAGAGAGAGAGAAGGCGAGTGTTCTAGAAGGAGAAGAAACTTTCAACCAATCGCTGATCTTGCTACAGTGACAGACACTTTTATGAGCCAATGGTAGCAGCGCATTCAGTTCACACAGGTGCCGCTGCCAGCACGAGCACAAAGTGAGAGCGAGTCAGATGAGCAGCTGCACGGGGCGATCTCAAGAAACTTAAATATTTATTAAGAGGAAAAAGTGATTCAAAACAGTGATTTTATTGGATTCCTGAAGTGATGTGATAACTTGGAAAAGCTGTCGCTAGAGTGAGGAGAGAGCAAAATAGAGAATTAGAACGGAGGCAGATGCAGAATCACAGAGCATCAAAACACTGCGAATGAACTTCTTTTAAATAAGAAGTTAAAATTTATGCTTTGGTGAGTTATATTCTAAATATTAACTTGACATTATGGCATAAGTGTTGCAAATTTGGCAGCAAACTATGAGTTTTATTAGTTTGTTTACATTGGCCGTTGGTATATAACGAACGAGCTGAAGCTATTTACATTTGAAAGTTAACAGTCAAGTAACGTAAGTTAAATGTGATTAAAAAATAACATATGTCTGTTGAAACCCTGAGTTAGGTTGTTATTTGAAATGTTTACATGATGCTTATTGATAAATCTGTTGAATTGAATATTAATTACTGTTCTGCCTTGTGTTTTTACAAGGCTGGGTTTTTTTGTGAGAATTGCGAACATCTGTAAAGTTCTCCTGCTCCATCTTGGACACGCGAGACAATTAAGTGAAGGTGTATACAAAAAGGCGAGCCAACCAGAGCTGTGCTTTGAATTCATCAGAACTGGTAGGAGGAGATTTTTCCTTTTTGTTTCGGACAACTGCTAGGACGTGAATTCGCTGAAACTTCATTTTCCGTATTTTCTTGGATTTTCTTCAAAGGACACTTACTTTGAACTGAACTATTTAAACTATTTAAAGGAACGGTCCTTTGAACCGAGTCAATTGATTCATGAATTCAACCCAACTGAGTCATTTAAGTGAATCATTAATTTGGATTACAAACAAAATGAAACAGTGTTACACTTTTACAAGTATTTTATTTATTTATTAGGGTTTCGAGCACGAAGTGCTGAAAACCTATTGTATTTGTCTGTTTTATTATTAGGGGTTCAAGCCCGTAGGGCTGAAACCCTATTGTATTTGTATGGATTTTTATTCTTTTTATTATTTTTCTTCTGCCGTAAAACGGATCGTCCAGACCAAACCGTAAGGCCTAGAGACTTGAGACTTGGCCAAATGGTAGGACCCAATTTGGGGAGAGGTTGATAGAGTATCAACCCGATTGGCCTATAGGTGGCGCTATAGCGATAACAAACGCGTTGATGCTCATAACTCCCAGAATTCTTGTCCAAATGTCAAGTGTCTTATATCCCTGGATTCCTTGCGTCAAGACGAACAAAACGTATATCTCCGATTTCATTTCCGTCATGAAATTTTTTTCGCTATTTTCGATTTTGTCGAAAAAAATAAAAACGAACTAGTCCTAGGTTTTTTGTCCGATCGGAACCGTTCCAGTGCTGTAATATTCCTTGGAGTGTGAATATGAAAAGTTATCAAAAAAAAGTTGAACTTTATACTCGTCGTCGTCAAGCCACGCCCAAACGCCCCCAATGGGCGGAGCCTCTTGGACTTCAATGGCTGTAACTTGGGATTGGAAAGAGGTATCGAAACCAAATTTGGTACACATATACAGCGGACTATTCTGGGGTCACGTGCAAAAAATTGCATCGCTTGACCACTAGTTGGCGCTATAACACTACTTCAACTTTGAAGAGCTGTAACTAGAGAAATATGGGACCGATCAACTTGAGATTTGGCACGGGTGCTCTTGGTCTAGGGTACTATCTGTGTGGGAAAGGAATTTCGCGTAGCTCAAAAAACATGGCCGCCATCGGCCAATCAAGAAAAAGCAGCTATTGGGCAGGGTTAACGGAGGCCGATCGAAACGAAACGTGGTGGACCTGTTTGTCTCTTGGCCATGAAGGTCTGTGCAGAGTAAGAAAAAATTCGGCCTCCGGGAGGCGCTATCACGTTTTTTCAATGTTTAAGTGATTGTGTATTATGCAGTGTTTCAGATATCAACAAGATCTTTATATCATTTAATAGAGCTACATTTAATGAACAACTTTTCCTCAAGAAGCACTTGTCTCAGTCGAATCGTTTGTTAGATATTCATAATTTTCTCTTAAACCTACTTTTGCGAACTAGTCCTAGGTTTTTTGACCGATCTGAACCAATCCAGTGCTGGAATATTCCTTAGACACTGAATATCAATAATTATCAAAAAAAAGTTGAACTTTGCACTCGTCGTCGCAACACTACGGTCAAAAGTACGAAGAGGCGGGGCCACAAATACTTAAATTGCTATCATTTATGATAGGAATGAGATATCAACATGAAACTTGGTACACATATGTATAGACCCAAGCTGAGGTCACATGCAAAAAATTGCAGAGATTGTCCATTAGGTGGCGCTATAACTTAAGAACAAATAACCATAACTATAGCATATGTATATGACACATAAATATTTGTCTGACCTACTTGTTATTTTGCACATTACATCTACTTTCAGGTTCTTATAATGGTCTATGAGGATAATTATTTATCTTTGAAAACATGCCACTCAACAGCCAACCAGTATTAACCATGTACGAGTCAAGCCTAATGGTGTGTGATTACAACTAAACTCATGGGACTGTTGGTCTTATGTTTCCAAGTGTCTGTGAGGATTTTTAGTTCATCTTTCTGAAAATCTTTGCATCTAACACAATGTGTGCAAAGTAAACAGTTCTCTAGATCAGTGGTTCTCAACACACCTGCTTCACATAATCAGCACAATAGTAGAGATCTCTATTAACTAAACTGATTGTGTCAGATGAGAGAAACATACAAAATGTGCAGAGCAGTGGTTCTCCAGAAACGGAGTAGAGAACCACTGCTCTATATGTTTATGTTTATATGAAAAAACTATTTTGTGAACTAATACTTGGTTTTTCACTCAACACCACTAAAGCCAATGCAATACAATTTCCTGTAGTCTGTGAGCAAATATGAATGCCAAATTGTTATCACCAATTGTACGTCTTATTCCTTTAGTTGTTTAGCTTTGAATTACAAAAACAACTTTTCAAAACTACTAGAATTTTTTCAGTCAACAACAATAAAATCAGCGCAGTACATTTTTCTGTCCTCTGTGTGTAAAGGTATATCAAATACAAAATGTAATGAATTTGAATACCTGCTTTTGTAAGCATAGATTTCATGTGATGTCACACATTGGTGTAGGTGCCATTTGTACGACTGAATTGCAGCATGTGTGTTTAAAGGAACTCATAAAGATATGGATTAAAGTTTTTCATTATCTCCATTTATTTACATCAGTAGCATTAGGATTCTATTCTACCTTCCATGACATAAACGTGTCCTGACATGATGTATAATACAAAGTTGTTACATTTTTATATGTTATTTTTCAAATATTGCACCAAAAACTTCATGTGATAATGCAATTGGTTATTATTCACATAAATGACCTGCTAGAACCCAACTAAAAAGCAGCACTTTATGAAAGTAACACAGACAAATGCTCACCAGCAAATCTGCTGCAAATCTACTAAATAACATGACATTTGTTATTGACATAATTTGATATTGAAAACATATCTGGATCAGTTATTTATTGGCCCAGCCTAAAATCACATGAAAATAATTGCAGAGCTATACCACTATTTGACAATTTAACATGACAGAGCCTAAAAATGTTTCTATTAAAATATGTAACTTTGCTTTATTGTTTCCAAATCCATAAATTAGTATTCTCTTACAATAACACAATAAAAGGATTATATGAAAAATATATACTCTCTGTGTGAAACACAGACCCTCATTAATATACTTAAGAGCATGCTTATCAGGATTTGAGTTAAAAATGTGTCTACCTTTATTTACTTTTAAATATTCAATACTAATGTTATGTTAAATTAATTGTAAAAGGAAAACAATAATTTTAGCCAACAGATGGCAGAAGGTCATCTTCTGCCATCTGCTGGCTAAAATTATTATTTATTATTTAAAATGTATACTCAATGAAATTGTGTTCACAGGTTTCATCAATGGATGCATGATTTAACTTTATGAAGTCAGTATTATTATGTTAAAATAACATTTCGTCAATCATTCTGACGGTATCCGTTTTAACAGTCATGTGACATTCGAACATAGGATAAACATTTAAATAGGTTGATGAACTCTTAAAGGACACCAAGCATATGGAGATTGGTCATTTATTTCAAAGTCTTATTTCCTAACCCTGCCATTTCTGCTTCTGTGTGTAAATGCATGTATGTGTTTTAGCTTATTCTTCATCATTGCTGTGTTATAGATTAGCCATATGAGACCTATATCTCTATATCAGAACATCGTAGAGAAATTGTGGTGGGCTGTTTTGTCTCATGTTAACAATTTTTGAAACATTTTGTGTGACAAATCTTGCAACAGCATGCACCACATAATTTTCTCTTCAGAAAATTTACCTAATTGGTAACATGTTAGTATTTCATATTCTAAGTATATTTGATAACAATGCAGCAAATCTAAACAGGCATGCCCTTAAAGGTCTTAAAGGTTCATATAATGAGATTTTTTAAAGATGTAAAATAAATTGTTTGTGTACCCAGAGTGTGTATGTGAAGTGTTATCTCAAAATACTCCACAGATCATTTATTATAGCATGTTAAAATTGACACTTTGTAGGCCTGAGCAAAATTGTGCAGTTTTTGGGTGTTTCCTTTAAAATGCAAATGAGTGGATGAAATGCAAACACTGATCACAATGATGGTGGTTTGTTGTAATTGAAATTCAATTGTGCTCTCGATTATTTTATTTTTTATCTTTTTCATGTTTTCTAGGTTGATATAAGCACTGGGGACCCAATTATAGCACTTACACTTGGAAAAAGTCAGATTTTCACGCTATGACCCCTTTAAGGTCCCAGATCGCTTGAACCCCGCTAATCGCTGCTTGCAGCTATATTTATTATTATTATTATTATTATTATTATTATTATTATTATTTTTCCGCCATAAAACGCGTCGCCCAGCACAAACCGTAAGTCGTAGAAACTTGCCACTTGGTCAACTGGTTGTATATTAGCAGGCTACTCAGATACAGTGAATCAGCCAAATCGGCCCATAGGTGGCGCTATAGCAATGCCCGACGCGTTGGGGCTCATAACTCCTAAACCGGACATCCTACACTCAAGTGTTTGGTATCATTGTAATCCCTGGCTCCAAACTTAAAAAATGTATATCTCCGATTTCATTTCCGGTATGCAAATTTTTTCGCTAATTTGCATAATATGCATTTCAAGCCAAACTGAACTAGTCCTAGGTTTTTCGCCCGATCGGAATCGTTCCAACGCAGGAGAAATCTGTGGAGTGAGTAGGTAAATAATTATCGAACAGAATGTGTAATTTCGCTTCAGTGTCACTAAGGGGCGCCAAAATTCAATACCGGAAGTAGACTATCTCCAGGAAAATGGCTATAACTCGTGAACGGTTAGAGATATCTTAACGCGGTTTGGTACACATGTGTATCAGCTCACTCCGGGGTCACAGGAAAAAATACGCGGATTTTGGCCACTAGGTGGCGCTATAATAAGCTTGAGGGTCGAAAATGGCTATCACTACACAACCGTAAGCCCGATACACTTCATATTTGGTATGGTGTGTCTTTGTGCAATGTACCATGAGGGTCTAGAAGGACATTGGCGTATCTGCAAAAACATGGCCGTCATCGGCCAATGAAGTGTGAGGGCTGATTTGACAGGGTTAACGAAGGTCGATCGGAACGACACTCACTGTGCTTGTTCGTGTACTGCTCCATAAGGTCTGTAAGAATTATGGTGTCATTTGGCCACTAGGGGGCGAAATACCGTATTTCGGTGCCTGTATCACGTGACGTTTGACATACATACACAAACATGACATCATATGATAGATCGGTTCATGACGAAAAACTTTGCCTCTTGAAGCGTTGCTGTCAATCAAACGGTTCGTTAGTTATTGGCGATATTGTTCAAACCTACTTTTGCGAACTAGTCCTAGGTTTTTCATCCGATTTGAACCTAACGAAAGCTGATTGATTCTGTGGAGTGGGAATATGAATAATTATCGAAAAAAAGTTGAAATTTGTATTCAAACACGCAGGGAGTGGTCAAAAACCGAACTGGGCGGAGCTTAAAACATTTAAACGGCCATAACTCGAGAGGCGTTTGAGATATCATCATGGGGCTTGAATCATATGTGTAGGCCATCGGTCTAAGGTCGTGATATAAAAAGCTTGCTGATCGGACAATAGGTGGCGCTATACCGGGAAAGATGGCATTAAATACTGTGATTATCCAACGGTTACACTTTATAAGCCTATAACTCTATCTGTGATCAACGAATTTTCATGGGAGTTGCTTTTGTATGATCCTGAACTGTTTTCGAATCCTACGATACCAAGCATGCCAGGTTTCGAATTACGGTTCGATCAGAACTACGTTTTCCCACATAAAAAACAATCACTAATAGCTTTGTAACCGTAACTCCTATCGATTCGAAAACACCATAGGAAGAACAATGCAATAGCTTCTGAACAAAAAAGTATATTGGCGTTATATTAAAATTTCCATCAGAAATGGCCGAACATTGTGAAAAACCAAAATAGTCCTATAGGTGCACGTGTGTTTAAGCATACATAGTCTGTATGAACCGTTTCTGACCATCTCTTTCGTTTTTGTGTGATGCTGGATCAGCCTAATCGACGACGTGTGACGTCTTTGACGTGCCTTAATGCTCGAAACCCGGTAAATGCTGCTTGCAGCTTTAATTTATTTATATATTTGCTCTGTAGTATATGAGAACTGATTTTCAGCTTGAGTTGAATGGTTCAATCTGCTAAACCCAGGTACCTGGTAAATTTCAAAGAGAGGAGTATTGGGATTTATTGCATATTGTTTCTTGTATTTGAGATTTATATTCCTTAAGCAAGATACAGAAAAGAGAAACACTTTCTTAAATTAATATTTTCAATATAAATCTACAAATAATCAGAAACCAAGACTCTGTGTTGATCTTTTACTTACCTGTCATACTGCTCTCCTCTCTCCAGTAGCCATGCCTTTCTCTTCTGATACACAGGCCCACATTGAACATTATACGTGTGTATACACTAAACCCAGTTACACGCTACACTGTCATCTCTTTGAATCTCCTATGGTTAACGCAAGCTCGTGGTCATTTTCGGCAGGTCGTGTGGTTGCGAATTGCTCACAGTACTAAAAATGTGCGCTCAGAAAAAAAAGAATTTGCTCAGTGCTGAAAAAAATTAGAGGGAACATTGGTCCGGACCGTCACTGTCTGGAGGATAACTAGCCAGTTGATAAAACATCTTGGAGAACTTTCGTCATCGTTTACTTCTGGGCTTGTACTTTTGTATATTGTTAACATGTACTAATACACACATAAGGAAATGTAAAATTATGAATCGGACCATAGGTGCCCATTAAATAGTGGGTACTCAAAATAGCTACTATTTATCACCTAAGAAATATAGTAGTTTACACTATTTTAACTGATATTCTGTACTAGTTTTGTTTTATTTCTGTGAGATATTTGCAAAATAATATCTGTGTTCGATGTTGTATAGCTACATGTGCCAGCTGTTGGCATTTCTAAGTCCATGCAACCGTTGATGTAGCCCTTAAATAGCCCTGGCCCAAATCCACTGGTAGCTTTCAGATAAGTGTGTCCAAGTGAACCAAGACTAAGTGCACAATGCTGTCACGCGGGTTTGACCCGGTGCTCAGACGGGATCTCTGTGAACTCGCTGTCAGTTTTAAAAGGCCTCCCCTGTTTGCCTTTTGTATTTACGATAACCTTGCCTTGTGCATATCCCTCCTGTGTGTCTCCTGTGTCATTTGTGCTACAGTATGTTTTTGTCCTCTTGTTTCTGTCTGTGGTGCCCTTTGTAGGATGGAAATAATTGATTTTTGGTGACATTTCTGTTGTTAAGCTGGATTTACTGCGGTAATTCACCATGACCTCACAGAAAATTCTCTTGACATGGACTTTCTGATAAGGCTGGTAGATCAGTCTTTCTATTTAAGGTAGCTAAAAAGTTTGATTGGGAAACCAGCTCACCAGCATTCCATGCTAGGGACCAGCGCATCCAAAACACTACATATTTTGGTGACCATCAGTGCAGATTTAAAGATGAGTGCTGTTGTGTATTTCCACTTTTTAATCAGTGTGATAAAGACTAAACCAGATGTCCATCTCTGCTTTTCTTTCTCTATGAAGCAAATAATGTCTGATCATAAGAGAGACAGAGAGACAGAAACATTCAGGAGAGACCTGAGAGCAGGTGGGATGTTAGGGGATGCTCCTGCTTTTAGTACAGTTTCTGTGCAGTCTTTAAATACTATTATATACATATCAGTAATAACTTTTGTATCAGTATTATCAGTATTAGAGCTGTGACTGTAATTTGCTATGTGAACAGATCATGTCCAGGCTCTTCCCTATAAGTAAATGTTGTTGTCAATCCTGCAAATTGACAGTGTGAAAGTATTCATAGGCTGTCCGAAACCGCCTACTTCCATACTACAGTTTATAGTAGGCGAAAGCAGAAGGGAATGTGTGCGAATTCGTAAAATTCGAAGTGTTTCCCATAAACCTCCATGTTAAAATGCTCAACTTCAGAGCAGAAAATTATGTTTTCAGCCTGGTACAAAAAGTGTTTTTGGTCTATAAAGCTAATTTTTCCCTTAATGACAACTGTAAGGGGGTGAATTTTTAACTCATCCATTTAAATAATATAAAGCCTTAAAGTTCTGCATAATTAAGGATGTGGCCACTTGAGTGCCACTGCTGTCACTAAAATCGACCTAGGTGACCGTGGTTTCAGCAACCAACCACCTCAGCTTCACCCATGTCTCGCCTCTCTACCCATTTTTGGTTATCCGCGAGTAATGCGCGTTGGCGCGCGGCCAAGATGGACGACGACGGGCACCACCTACTAATGGCTTCAAAAAAGCTCTTTACAAACCTATGGTTGACGTCACGGACACTACATCGATATTTTTTCCTGTTTATGATTAAGGCCTACAGTACCGTAACCTCCATAATACTCTCCTGTAATGATCCCAATGTCCTTATATTATTTTTTTACAGCATTATTTACTGCATTGAGATTGACTCTTGAGTTTGCAGTTTGTTAATCAATAGGCCTCCGGCAAGCCGCTTCGCACACAGTATGTGTGTGGATAGAGGGAAATACTCTCACACTGTTTCAATCTTCCACAAACAAACCTCCAGACAGATAGAGAGGTTCGAAAGAAAAATAGGATGCGCACACATACGCAGAGTTTGGGAGTACAAAGCAGTTCTTGTTCACAGTGGTAGCTCCTAATTATCTCCCATCTGAGGAAATTGGGCTCCCTTGGAAACACACTTTTTTTCAATTAGCTGGTCATGTATGGATGACTTCATAGCCACTGCACAGCCAGTAATATTCACACTGTCCACACAGAAAAATGCCATGAAGAGTGTAATCAAGACAAAACTGGCCCTAGTTAGAATGAAGTCGAGCACTGATAATATTCACAGCTTTTTGTATTGGTGCTTGTTTGAGAAAACGAATGATGAGAGCAATAAAATTTGATTGAATGAATGTATACAATGATCTGTTCGTTTGTAATTCACCTCTACAGTAAACTGGCGCCTTGACTTAAGAATCTTGAGAATCTACAGTATGTAAAGAATCTTAACAACTAGCCTGGCCCGGGAACATTGGCGCAACAAATAGTGATTTTAGTGCAGGACTTTCCAACCGAGGCTCACTTGCCATACGTACCTCTGCCTACATTTTAGCATAACCTTGCTGTAAGTATATATTGCCACATCATTCAATGGAATGTCAACTAGAGGCATTTGATGTTTCTCATTTTTGACGTGGGATTTATTTTATTATTAGTCATACGCTGTACTTGCGGTTTAATTTTAATAAAACACAGTCGACCTAAACATACAAATATATTAAATCATTAATTACTGTCCCTTTTGTGGGTGACCACTATGCTTCCTATTAAAGGAATATTCAATTTTCTTAAAAGAAAAATCCAGATAATTTACTCACCACCATGTCATCCAAAATGTTGATGTCTTTCTTTGTTCAGTCAAGAAGAAATTATGTTTTTTGAGGAAAACATTGCAGGATTTTTCTCATTTTAATGGACTTTAATAGAGCCCAACACTTAATACTTAACTCAACACTTAACAGTTTTTTTCAACGGAGTTTCAAAGGACTATAAATGATCCCAAACGATCTTTGGGTCTTATCTAGCGAAACGATTGTAATTTTTGACAATAAAAATAACAAATACACACTTTTAAACCACAATTTCTCGTCTAGGTCTGGTCCTGAAAGCGCCAGCGTGACCTCACGCAATATGTCATGACGTTGTTGTATGTGGAATGATACTAATTAATGTCTTTGTGTCACTTTATTGTTTAAAATGGTCCGCAAATGTGCGTTTTATATATGTAACACGTGACCTCCCTACGTCACTACGCATTTACGTTAGGTCACGCTGGACCGACCTAGACGAAAAGTTGTGGTTTAAAAGTGCATATTTTAAATTTTTCTTGTCAAAAATTACAATCGTTTCGCTAGATAAGACCCTTATGCCTCGTTTGGGATTGTTTAGACTCCTTTGAAACTCTGTTGAAAAAAACTGTTAAGTGTTGAGTTAAGTGTTAAGTGTTGGGCTCTATTAAAGTCCATTAAAATGAGAAAAATCCTGCAATGTTTTCCTCAAAAAACATAATTTCTTCATGACTGAACAAAGAAAGACATCAACATTCTGATGGAGTACTGGTTATGCAGATTAATACGGTCATCACTGATATCAGTTTCCCCCCTTGCAAATAGTACACTAACAGAGTCTCCTGTCCTGGTCGTTTGCGTTCACACGAACTTGAAGACATCTCGTTGGCTGAGATTGTACTTTATATTTTTTATAGTTTGTGATGTGCATACCACCACAGGTCGCACTTTATTACCGCATAGGCCCTGCACCACCTTAGTGGTGGGTGGATATGAAAACCGTCACAACCCTATAACCTAGAACTTAACCCAGAATGCATACTGGCTATTGAACAACCTCAAAAGATGAAATCTCTGTCAGTGTCAAGTATTTGTCTTACTGATGATTAACGTCATTCTTTTCCCTTTTATTTTAGTCTCTATACCCACAGTTTCCTGTAACTGCAAATCGAAGTTGGAGGTGGAACATTTAATGCAAAAACAACCACACCCCCTCTTCCCTGCCTTCAAGCCCCTCTTACTGCGTCGTCATGGCGATGAGCAGCGATCCTGGTTGCGTGGGGTTGGACCATGACCCAGACTCCTCCCATACCACTGAGATGACAACTAAGATGTCCGCTGTCTCCTTAAGGTCTGATCCCTCCTCCAATGGGGTAAAGAACGGCACAGGTCTTAAGAAAGCTCCTCCCCGTAGGCCACACCTGTCAGGCAGGAAGATGTCATTACAGGAAAGAGGGACGTACCTGTCATCTGGGGGCGGGGCACGAATGGCCCGACAGAAAACAATTGAGTCCAAACGTGTGTCCATCTCAGACTCGCAGGTGAGTGCTGTTTCATCTATAATTCAAAAGATGGCCAGGGAGGCATGTAATGCATCAGTGTTTACAAGGATTTATCTTTTCCTTCATTTTTTTGACTGATTATGAGATGATGAGATTGATTTGCAGTATCACAGTGTTCAATCAGTATTGATTGACATCTGGTCAATTGCATTTTGTCACAGTAGGATTAACAGCCGTTACTTGGAAAAACCCTGTGCTGTGTGTGTATGATTGTGTGTGTGTGTGTGTGTGTGTGTGTGTGTGTGTGTGTGTGTGTGTGTGTGTTTGAACCAAAAGCTAATTTCCTGTGATTAGTGTGCAGGTCATGTGGTGACCTATACAGTTTTACTTTAATAAGGTTTCTTTCATTCATAGACAGCTTCAGCTTGCTTCTGTTACATGTCTACTTTATTCTGATGGAAATGTTTGTGTGTGTCTGGCTTGGTGTGCAATGAGTTGGTTGAGTAAAAATTTTGTACCATGACATTATTAATTTTTATATGATGATTATTTTATTTTACTTTTGCTAGAAATAGCGAAACACACTGTTTGGTTTAACAATTTTTAAATATAATGTCATATATGTTAATCAAATACATATTTATTTTTGTGTAATATTAAACTGTACCTGTCAAAATTATTTGCAGCCATGTGTTATTAGTTTCAGGCGGTTGTTATCTCAGAATAACATACCTTGGAATGTCGTAACTGGCCAATTGCTGGAATTAAGCATTTTAGAGTTCTGTGTAATATATTTAAATAATCAGATTTAAAGGAATAATTCACCTGCTGTATATATGAAAATTGTCTTAGAATATCGTGACTAGTTGTCAGTTTTTTTTTTCAAGTGTGTGTTTCGTCATGAGGCACAGAAGAACCAATAAAAATTCAATGATATCGACATGCCGCCATGTTTGAACTAGGGGTGGGCAATAAACCAGTATGAAAGTAATTAGCCATCCCTGAAAGGAAGCAAAATCCTCAACCTAGGTCAGTTTTAAACGCACTTAGGGTATTCCTTACTGTAGCGCCACTTTTTAATGTGTATTCCGCATCACTTGCGAGATACTTTCAGTTGTTTGGCTTATGTGTCAAATAAAGCCACATTTTAATTCACTGCAAGAAAAAATTATTTTTAATACAGCTGCCAAAAAAATGAATAGACCACTTCAGTTTTGGCTTTTATAATCATGTCCACATGTTATCATTTTATTCTAGTGTCCGTTGACTTCCAAAAGCGAATCTCTGGAGTGACATAAAGTCACCCCCCAACACAACAGCAATGTATGTACTGTACAAGACTGAGGGGCTGTTTACACTTGCTATTACGATGTGTTTTAATCGATCGGATCACAAGTGGACGAGAGAAAAACATCATGTTTACACCTGGTATTTAAATCCGTCTCTTTTGTCCTCTTTCGACCGCTTCTGTCCTGAATACTGAGGGGGTGGTCCTGAACTGAACACTGAGGGGGTGGTCCGTGAGACGGTGGGCGAGTCTCTCTGCTGTCATTCAAAGCGAGCGGGGGTAATTATGAGTTTATATGGACGCAAACTAATATTATGTCAGAGTCCGCTGCTTGTTTAGCAAGTAAACATGCTGCACAGTGTTTTGTACGTTTATATGTTGGAGCTTTCTCTGAATTTTCAGCGCAATTGATGAAATAGGATCGCAACTTTCAAACACGTTCAAAACGAAACTACGGAGATCAGCGGCACTTTAGTTTTATCAATGAAAGGCTAAAAATAGCGCTGTTCACCGTCTGTTCACGCCAGAAGTTAGAAAAGACGTAAAATTTGTGTTTAATACCTTAGATTAGATAAATGGGCGGAGGGAAAGTGGTCGCGTGTGGCTGTTCGATAACATTCAACCACATGTGCGTTTTTTTTACAAATGCAATCCGATCGAAAGTGGTTTCGACTACCTCTGAATGTGGTTGAAAGTGGTTGAAAGTGGACGAGCTCAAAACGTTTTGAACACCATTTACACCTGGCATTAACTTCGTCCACTTGTGATCCGATCGATGAAAACGCATGTTAATGCCAAGGATAAACAGCCTATTAGAGCATAAAACGACATGAAATAGATGTGATTTAAAATCAGGGTTATTCCATCAAATATTCACTTTCGAATTGTTCCTAAAATAAATGTTAAAACATTAGCATTGTGTTGTTAAAAATGAATTTGAACTTGTTTTCTTTGCATTAAGCCTATTTAAAATCTGAATCTTTTTTTTCCTATTTTAATTTTTTTGTAAATAAATGTGAATAAAAATAAGGAAATGTTTTGCAGAATTTTTTGGTAGTTGAGAATAAATAAAAAATATGTAATTTTTACTTAAACACACCTATAAATAGTACATTTAGATAAACAGAAGTGGTCTCTTAATTTTTTCTGCGGCTGTATATTTTACCCTTAAAGATGAAATTTCTTAAACGGTACAACAATTGAATACTAATAAAGATGAAGTCTAACTGTCCATTCACACCGCCACCCGCGAGCATCAATAAAAGCTCTGGCTTCCCTCTGCCAACGACGCTATAGAAAGTGAATGCGTGTAGTGCAGTGGTCACCAATCCTGGTCCTGGAGGGCCGGTGTCTCTGCAGAGTTTAGCTCTAACACTAATCAAACACACCTGAAGCAGCTAATGAAGGTGCTTCAGGTGTGTTTGATTAGGCTTTGAGCTAAACTCTGCAGAGACACCGGCCCTCCAGGACCAGGATTGGTAATCACTGGTGTAGTGTGTAGTGAATGCTCTAATGCATTCTCTGAACTCCTCTCAAGCTGAGGTTTCCGCCTTGCGATTGGTTGCCGGCGAACATTTCCGCCTGTCGATTGGTTGCCACTGAGCCGCGTCATAGCTCATTACCATAAAGAGCTGATTTCAACTCCTCGACGCTTACACCGTACATGGCGCACTGTAGCGTTGCTCGACGGAGCTCGCCATCGGCTCTCATTGGAAAATGAATGACTTCTGACCACTTTAAGGTCCACCTTTACATCATTCTTTGTAAATGTTTTTTTCTGCTCAAAATTCACCTATGTGGTTTGTTTTTTTTCCTTGGCAGCAATGACATTCCTCGTTCATCTACAGGGTTACCACCAGGTGTACCTTTAGTGACACAAAAAACATTTCACAAAGCATAATTTTTCTTTTATTCTGCGTTGATGATACTATCATGTTTAGAAAGATGGTCCTCAAAATGTTTTAAACAGTCATTGGTGGGCCATTAGTTGCAAAGGTTGAGAACCCCTGCTTTAGCAGATGATGTTAGCAACACATAATAACCCACGGACAGCCTTTTAATGGTAATTTTCATTTTCTTAATACAGATTCATTCATTATTGTGTAATTAGAGATACAGGCTATTAAATGCGATGGCTGTACTGTGATTCTGTAATAAATTTAATCTCCCATCAGATTCATATTCACAACAAAAAGAAAACGACACTGAGCCAGTGGTATTATTATCATTTACAATAAATTAAATGTGCCTTATGAGTTTTTTTTTTAATCTTGTTCTTTGTATATTTATAAATCAAACAGGTACAAAATAAATACACAGCACACCAGTTGTGCATTATAAACATGAATAAACATTATAAGCTTAAATACTACACAGTGTGATGCATTTTAAAGCTTTAAAGTTGTTGGAGGCAGCGTGAAACATGTTAACAAGGCACATGCCTGCAGCTTACCATACTTATCTTTCTATATTAGTGGATTTTATTTAAAACAAAAACTTTGTTGATGTAACTATAAAAATACTACATACACATATTTGTGTAATATATAAATATTGTAAATAAAAAAATGAAAAATCTCAGCTCTTTGCTTCTAACTCAATGTATTTCAATAGCTCACTATGAGCTTCCAGGAACTAACTGAAGTCTCAATGAATCACATAACGGCCAAGCTTTTTGGCCAAGCAGCTGCCTGCATTACATATATATTACATATCAAAATTAATTCAAATGCATCTTTGTAAAGGAATCCCTTACATTGTATATGTGTTGTAAAAACACAGTGTTTTTCCATTTCATGACAAAGTAGTGGTTTTAAAGACCCAAGGTTTATATCCGACAGTGACAATATGCATAACAAGATCCGCACATCCACACAATGTTACTTTTTGAGGAAAAATGGAAAAAGATAAAAAATCATGTCTATGTCCAATCCCCCACTTATTCTAGTTAAGTATAAGGTTAAACATACATATTTTGTAAGTAATTTAAGTAAGGTTTACTACAATATCATTTTAAATGTTTTTTTTCTCATATACCGTAATATCGCTACACCAGCTGGAGATATGATATAATATTTAGCTCATACCACGCACCCCTAGTTTGAACACTTTCCATGGATATGTAATGTTCACGTAATAAGCTGAAATAATAATCAGGTTCTTCTAAAAATCTGTTTTATTTTGCTTCAGACGTTCGTTGGATGTTGTAACTGTGGGTTCACACCAGCCGCGGAAGAGGCGGCAAAAACGCGTGAACCGCGTCCAGTTTGCCGCTTGAACATTTTGAGTTTACTCGCTTAATCCGCGCGTGAACGCCGCGTGTGAAATTCTAGTCATTCGAGAAATTCACGCGGAAATCCGCGTCATGGGAGGGGCTTCTGCGACTCCGCGGAGACTACACCACTCCGCTCGCTTCCTGTAATCACGTCACTACTACAGCAAGCTCCGGATTGGTTAACGCGGCGCGGAATTCCGCCAAAGTTCAGATTTTTGAACTCGCGCGTTTCCCGCGGCAACGCTCAATTCGTGCGGAACGCGCGGAACGCCCCGCGCCTTCCGCGCGTTCCACGACATCCGCGCCGCGGCTACCGCGTGTACCGCGCTGCAGGATGCCTAATCGCGTGTTTGCATTGACTTAACATGTAAATCATCCGCGCTTGCCGCCTCTTCCGCGGTTGGTGTGAATGCACAGTTAGTGCTTTTTGGAGCTTAGCCTTGTGGGTTCTTTATAAGAAGATAACATGATGCCATTTTTAATTTTAAGTCCCTGTGAACCTGAAGTTGCGATCGTACTTCTGTGTTATTGTGACGTATTCCCGAGTGAAACAGAATATCATGACAGAAAAATTTTGGGTGTGGCTTATGTTTTCCACTGTTATTTGATTGGATATAGTAAAGTAGGAATTTCATTCAGAAATGGAACTGGCAGCAGACTGACAGCTGGAGGGGGTGCAGTTAATGCATGCTCCCACCCATACCATCTTGTTTCATATTTTGATTGAAGTTAACTCTTTCTCTGCCATTGACGACTTATCCCGTCAATAAAGAGAGAAGATTTGCATAAAAAAGTTTTCCTGGTGAGGTTTTATGTTAATCTGTAATACCGCGAGTATCCACTACATTACAATCACCCAATTTATAAAAAACTGAAACAGAAAAATTATTTACTAATTTTAAACTCTGTGTATGTTTTGATAATCGTTCTGAATCTGATATCTAACAAAATTCCTATACAAAAATGCAAGAATTTCAGCTTTTTGCCGAACAATTTGTATTTTTAAGAAAATACCCATATTTAAGAGTGTATAAGAGAAAAAAAATGGTTTGTTTGAAAGCAGAGGGTCTGTTCTTTCATCTGATATACACTCACCTAAAGGATTATTAGGAACACCAGGCAGTTCTGAAGGCGAAAGGGGGTCAAATACAGTATTAGTATGGTGTTCTTAATAATACTTTAGGTGAGTGTATTTGTATGTTTATATATTTTGAAGAAATTTTTCCTGGAAGTCATTTTGTGAAACATTTGTGAAAATCACAAAAAATGCTGGCAGGCAACTTTTCAAAAAATGGCTGGCGGGGAATGAGTTAATGAAGGCACATGATTTTTTTTTTAATTATGTTTTACACGGATAAATTGTTTATATTAAACAATGCAATATTACATAAAAAAATAAGAATTGTCAGTTTAGATTTCATTGGAAGTTTAAAATGTTTGTTTTGTGTTCAGCTGAAGTAATCATATATATTTGTCATGAATGAAAGTAAATTATGAGATAAATGTCATATTTGTGGGAAGTATTGCTTAAAAAAATGCAAATCAGCAACATTTACAGTAAAGCTACAGCTTTAAGATCTTTGCGAAATACGTTTCGCACATTAAAAAAATAAATATGACCTTATGTTGTGTCAATCACGTTCACACACCGACTCCAAATCTTTTGTCTGTCATAAAAAAATATTCTGATCAGTGCCGTGATTGTCCGGTATGATAGCCCACACCTGAAATGTGACCTTCCAGTGTAGTGATTTCTCACACACGCACGCACACACCCCTAGAGCGGTGGGCAGCGGCAGCAGCCTTCAGCAAGGGAGGAACTGAGAAAGTTGCCTTGCTCAAGATAGCTAAACGATAGCTTGTCTACTCTATGTAACACCTGTGTTAAGATTGAGATTTAAAGTAGTAATACATTATAAAAATGTATGGCTGAATTACCATGCCAAGTTGTAACGTTGCTTAGCGACCGTGAGCAACCTACAATTACTTCAGTAATATATGTTTACATGTTTGTGTGTGCGACTGTGCGTTAATGGATCTAAAAGCTGTTTGAGGACGTAGATCTTGATATCTGGATCTTCTTCAAAGTTTCACCTCTTGGGTGTAACAGCAGTGTGAGAGGCACTCTGCTCTGAAGAAGCATCAGCTGGATGAGGCCTCATTCACTCTCACTTATCCTGTGATGTTGTAACAGATGAGGGGAAACTCTCACACACCTTTCAGAGTGTCAGACTGAACCTCTTCACTTCATCACTAAATGAGTTCAACAGAGTTCAGCTCCTATGCTGCTGACTGCTGTAATTTAAATCTGTTTAACATCCATACAGGACTATTGTATGCTGCTTTTTTTAAAATAGAGAGAATTATAACTTGTAAATGTTTAAGTTGTGACTCATGTGTTTTTAACAAAAAAAAATAAACATTTTTGTTTGAATTTTTCTTTTCAAATTAAAGAAGGACTTGCATGGATTTGCATGAAAGTATGAACGGATGTCAACCAAATGAAAGTGATGTGGCACAGTCTTTTCTCTCTCTCTACCTGTACAGTATGTGTCACTCCCCCACTCTCTTTTGCTTTCACCAACTACAGTTCAACTCTTTGAGTCTCTGCTGTAGCTCTTGTTTCTTTCTCAGACATCTGTCATGCTTTTTTCTTGTAATATAACTCTGTGCCTCCTTCATACTTTACACATTGTCAAGCTTGTGTTTTGTGTGGAGTGAGTAAAATGTCACTCTGACTCTGTTAAGCTACAGCTGGTTAGGGAACATAAAACAGTCACAGTAAATTGACTGTCAGATTTCACATACATGGGTTTTACTTCTCTTCCGAATCTACTTTTTGTTTTCTTCTGCTTTAACCTTTTCGTTATCTTTTAATATTTTTTATTGTTCGTCTTTTCCTACAATATTCTTTCTTTCCATTAAATATTTTTGAAATTCTGTATACATTGTCCAAAGGGCGTGTCCGAATCTAATTTGCTAATTTAACAACAGAAAAAATTGTTTGTGCGCCTAGTGCACAGTCTAAAAGGTTTGTTCCTATTCTCGTAAGGAGTAATAGGTGTGTTTGGGAGTAACATGCAATAAACAAATGAGAGTCTCATTTCCCATCCCCTTTAAAGGGATAGTTCACCCAAAAATGAAAATTCTGTCATCACATCACCTGTATACATTTCTATTTTCTGATGAACACAATAGAAGATATTTTGAGAAATGTTTGTAACCAAGCCATTCATGGACCCCATTTACTTCCATAGTATTCTTTTTTCCTACTATGGAAGTTAATGGGGTCCATGAACGGTTAAGTTACAAATATTCCTCAAAATATCTTTTATTGTGTTCATCAGAACAAGGAACTTTATACAGATTTGTTACAACATGCGAGTGAGTAAATGATGACAGAATTTTCATTTTTGGGTGAACTATCCCTTTAAAAGCCAGTTGCGCTCGTGCCATGTTGACTCTCTATTTAGATGGCGGGATTTGTAAATGGAAAAACTAGAAATAAGAAAACCAATTTAAAAAAATCTAAATGATTGCAATATTTTTATTTTTTTTAAAGCAAAACAATTTATTACTTACCAGGCTACAGTTGAAGCAACTCTTTACCCCTTCTATTGTCTGTACCTTCTAACCGCCTCATTTATGTCCAAGAGAATCAGTAATAATCTTTTACGTTTTAATCCTTTATTTTTATTTTTTCATATTTACAAACGTTTGTGTGCTGCTGCGAATCCATGTGTGTGATGAGCAAACGCCCATCGTCGTCCCATTTATAGGTGCATAGCCTATTACTAACGTGCTCTTTAAATAACAAAAACAATAGCAACATGCCAACAATGCATCTGTACACCCCATTTTAGACCAGAACGACATAATAGGGCCCTTTGTCCCAAAGGTTCTCTTTTTTTAATAAAATTAAATAAACGACAAACAGTATACTTTAAATCCGATTGTGCATACAGTACAGTACAGCACACTCCACTTACCTGTACAAACCCTGTCGCAGTATAACAATTGAAAACCCAATATGGTAATATCTTATAAAGCCCAAGTACAGTTTAATCCAGTATAATCCACGTTTAAAAAGGAAAAAAGGACCAACTTGGAACAGACCCAAAGTGAAAAATGAGTCTGTGCTTTAATCTTCAGCTGTCACACATAAACGTTTTATTTCCCCAACCGAATAGTTTCAGAAATTCATCTCTCTCTCTTTTCAACTTTCCCTCCCCGTTTCTTCTCTGTCGTGTCCTCTCTCATCCTCATTCATCTTCTCTATTTGCAATCCTTCACATCTCATTGTCCTCAGGAGGCATCTCTGCCTTCACAGAAAGCAAGCGTGTGCTTTTATGTGTTGTGACAAGGCTTAGATGTAATTGAACTGTGCAGTATGTAGAGGTTGGGTACTGTAAGTTATAGGGATGAAATCTTGTTGAAGCATTAAAGCTACACAATAGCATTATCGGCTGGGAAAACCGGTTGTTGTTGGTTGACCGGAGCAGCAATTCAATTTGGGGACATATCACTTTCAAATGGAAGCTACGGGTGATTTTACTCCGAGCACATAGTATACACACATCCTTCATGGCAGCAAACAGTCAAAACAAGCAGCTTTGCGTCACAGATTGTCTCACAAGGTCAAGCCTTTTATATGAAATAATGTAGATACGTCTGCTCTTCTATACGTCATCTATATTAGGGATGGGCAATAATTTGCATGTGATTGTCATTGCGCATCTCGTCGATGAAGCCGGTTTCATGATTAGAAGTAAATCGCCATCACCTGCTTTCAGATGAAGCGGCATTTACTACACAAAGCCGTAATTCACTGACAATCAGGGCAATTTCGCATTAATTATCGTGGGCATATCGCTTGCAAGATGTATGCGATATGGCCCAGCTTGTGAGTGAACTACAGCTTTGTGTAGTAAAAGCTGCTCCATCTGAATGCAGGTGATGGTGATTTACTACTAATCAAGTAACCGGCTTCATTGACGAAATGCGCATAATATCGCATGCAAATTATTGCCCATCCCTAATCTATATTATATTATGGTTAGAGAGTCGGGTTGTTACCCGGAGGTGTCCGGGTTGATTTTTTAAGACCAGTAGCCACTTCAGTCCTTTCCCCCAGTTGCTAGTCACTGGGATGGGTCAAATCCAGAGGTCACCATTTCGAGGATAGGTTACCATACTTGACAATAGGGCTGGGCAAAAAAAATAGATTTTTCGATTAATCGTTTTTTTTTTTTTTTACATGGTCGATTCAAAATCGATTCTCAAAGAGCAGAATCGATTTTTTCTTTCATATTTATTTACACAAACGTTTTTGCCTTGCGCAATGTTACCAAGGAGCGAGAGGCGAGTCTGTCATTCATTCATTGAGTGCTTAAAATGGCGGTTTCAGGTGCTTCATTGACGTTGATGCCACCTTCACATAAAAAGTCAGAGGTATGGAAGCATTTTAGATTTTGCAAGCAAGACGACGACAGTGTTGTGGCTTTCAATTTCTTTTTATTAATTACCCACTTGTAAACTCTTCACTGTTCTTTTTTATTAATATAGTATTTGTATTTAATCTATATTCCTCAAGTTGAATCGAGTATAAAAACCGACCCGAGAACCAGAATCGGAAATTTAATCGAGAATCGAACGAAATCGAATCAATCTGAAACATCTGAATCGATACCCAGCACTACTTGACAATCAAGTCAATTTAATTTATTACTTTTAATGTACTCTGAATGTGATGTGCTCAAAATGTGATGTTAGTGCTGGTTGTCAGGAACAACGCAGCATGAAGACATTTTGCTCTCTTAGCCAGGACACAATAATAATTTGAATAAGTTGTTCATTTCATATTTTATTGTTATGGTTTACAGTTACTGTGAGCCCATCACTCTAAAAAATGCTGGGTCATTTCACAAATCTAACTAAATAAACTTATGCCGGGTTGTCAAATATAAGATTTTTCAGGTTACTTTAAACCAACTGTTGTGTTTGTCCATATTTACCCAACCATGGGTTGAAAGAACCAAGCATTTTCTAGAATAAATAGTTAACTATTTTGTACCATTTGTAAGCAATAATAGGATCATATAGATTACAGAAAGTGACAGACAGGATTAAATTTCATCTCGTGTTTTTGTTTAATTTGGACCATCTGTGTGTATGTGTGCAGTTTACTGCAGTGCAGGACTCACTGAGCATGTGCCAGCAATATTCCCCTCTGCCCTGGCCTTTCTTTCTCTCTTTCTGTACTTCCCTCTCTCTGTCTGTCTTTCTGTCTGTCTATTTCTGTATGTCTGAGTAGAATGAACACATTAGGTACAGTTTTTAAGCATACAGAGATACATACGAGTGCTTGATAGGAGATCATCCACAGCACACCTACTACATTCACTGAATACACTTTTATTTTGTGTACATTCATTTGTAGTCATTCATATTTGTACAGTATGTATGTGTGTATGGGTCAGTTAGATAAGTATATTGTATATACTGTATGGGTTGTATAAGTTGCTTGCATCATGGCCTGTATATGTATAATATACAGTATTAATACACTGTCACTTTAATGTTTCTCTCTCTCTCTCTCTCTCTCTCTCTCTCTCTCTCTCTCTCTCTCTCTCTCTCTCTCTCTCTCTCTCTCTCTCTCTCTCTCAATCTTAGGACTGCATCCAATTAAACCAGTACAAGTTAAAGACTGAGATTGGAAAGGTAAGATAATTTACATCATTCCCATATTGTGTTGCCAATTGCGTGTGTAGACCAATAGGGTAACATTCTTATTTTTTCTGGCTATTGGGGAAAGATAAACACCCCAAAACTTTCTGTCTAAGTAATATCAGCAATAGAATCTGATGACTTGTACAAAAAGGTAAGGCAGTTGGCATTTTTGACAGCTTGGCTCACATATCTCGGTGTCATTCAGTCACTGATATTTACTGTCTCACAGTCTGACTCATCTCACTCCATTTATGTTTTATCCTTTACTTTTATCTTCAAGGGCTCCTATGGTGTCGTCAAGTTGGCATACAACGAGGATGATGACAGATATTATGTAAGTACCAATTAAAAGACCTTTTGACATTTGGATATACTTGTTACATAATCTCTAAATGGCCAGAGAAATGTTGTGTGATCATCACTGCAGACCTATATAGTTGAAGAATGATGGTACTGTAGTAGAATGAAAAGTTGGATTAGGGGTGGTCAGTGTAAATATGTTATACAGTATAAATGTCATTTTATGTCCAGATAATGGACTATACTGTACTACATTGTAGTTATCTTGCTTTAAAAAATAATTGTGCATGTGCATATATATGTATGTAATCAAATCTGAAGCTGAGCTGTTGGAGTCATGCATTAGACAGTGACGTCTAAAAGAATGTATGATGAATTTATGACTGTTAGAGGAGTAAGGAGGTGTTTGGAAAACCTGTTGGATCACAATTCTTGCAAACTCCATTTGGCTATGCCAGTGTTGCAGAAATAGCACAGTTTACCTTTAAACTGTGAGTTGTATATTGTAACAGTAGGATTACATGATCTGTACATCAGAAAAGTAGATACCGTATTTTCCGGACTATAAGTCGCTCTGGAGTATAAGTCGCATCAGTCAAAAATGCGTTTTGAAGAGGAAAAAAACATATATAAGTCGCAGTTGACTATATGTTGCGTTTATTTAGAAAATGATTTCACAAAATCCAAGCCGAAGAACAGACATTTAATCTGGAAAGGCAAGTTATTCAACTAAACAATAGCACAGAACAGCAGGGCTGAATAGGTGTCCGTACATGGTAAAGTAACATAAACAGTTATTTACACGATACACAATAGCATACAGAACATAGCTGGGAGGCTGAATAGGCTAAATTAACATGACAAGCCAAATCAAGTTCAAAAAGGTCCGCGCTGTTAAAAAAAAATCAGACACATTGTTTTCTATGATACGCACACCGGCGCCGACAGGTGGCGCCTGTCCGCGGCGCCCAGCTACGACTCAGGAAGTTGCTCAAATCCCTGTCGCGGCACAGAGCCCCACTCACATAGTTTTACATTTTATTTACGATTCATCATTAACGATTAACATCTGCTAACGTATATTTAGCATTTTGAAGTATCGTAAACGCTATCTGACTAAGCTCGCGCTATTTAATCTGCACTTACGGTGTACGATACCTCCGAGTTGTCCTAGACGCGACTCAACGTGGCTCTGCGCGGTGCTGACCTGCACGTCCAGTATGCGACCTCCTTAAGTCGCACCTGACTATTAGTTACAGCAGTGGTTCTCAAAAATTTTCTTTGGGGGGTCACGAAGGAATGCACCGTACACAAGGGGGGGCACACGCTGAAAAATAGGGGACTTATAGTCCCAAAAATACGGTAATGGGGTGGAGGAGCATGTATTGTCGCAAAAAGGTTAATAAAACAGAGACAAGAGAAAGCCAAGCATTTGAAAGAAAACAAGGAGGAAGCAAAGTAAAGGTAAAAACACTGTTGCATAAAGGGAGGGAGAAAGGAAAGAGGCATGACAGAGAAGATGGATGGAAAGAGCAGAAGAGATTCAATGATAATGAAAATGAGAGCAGATGGGGGAGGATTGTGATATAACTGGCATGGCAGCCCTTCATTTCATTTGGAGAAACGTTCATTTTAGCTCCCAGACACTGTTGATCTCAACATGCATCTGCTCCTGAACAAATCTGTACTTAGTGTCTATGTTATGAAGTACACTTTGTAGCTGAAGTACACATCTGATTGCTACTGGTTCAATGATGGGATTTCATTATTTTAGAAACACTTTGATATTCCCATTCATCAAACCAAATCAATAATACTACATGACGGTCCCCGTTGACCTAATGTGTATTCAAGGTACAGTATCATTAAAAATATCAGATTCTTGATATCAGACAAAATCAAATCAAAATTTTGTGGAAAACATTTTCTAAGAATGTTTTAAACCAACATGCAAACATTTGAAATTCTTCTTTCGAACTACTTTCTAGAGCTATATTTGGTAAAGTGCCCATATAAGGACTTCCACTGTACTTCCTGCACTAAAATTGCCCATCAAAGAAACAAAGCAAGATTGTTTCATATAAATCTTTCATGTTAAAAATAAAAAAACTTTCTGAACCCTGGCGATGTGCATTCACCATAACTGTTTAAGAGTTTGATTCCTCATGCTAAAAGCAGTGTAATTAGACTGAATGCATAAAATAGCTTTAGTCCCCCCATTCTCTATGCTGTTTGTATTTTAAAGCATCCAGATATGGGCAAAATATATACATGATATTGAACAAAACACGGAAATGGACTATGTCTATAAAAATGCACCACAATCTTTAATGTACGACAAGTAATAAAAGTAAAGCAAATCATATTTATTAATGGTTGCTTAGCAGATGAAAATGAGAGGTACTGAGAGACAAAAAGCTGACAAAAAGTCTACAAACACTCAAACTGGCTCTTGTCACAACAGCATAAAGGCCCTGCTGAAAGCATAACCTTGAGGAGAAAGAGCTTTCAACAGCAAATGGCCAGTCCTGTTTATTTCTGCCAGCAAAGAACAAAATTTTTAGTTACATGAGAAAATAAAAACTGAATGTGTTGTATGTGGATAATGCTGTATGCATACACGGCAAGAATATATGGACACTGCTTCTATATGTCATTTGCTGAGTTTGTTTAAAATGGTAGCGTTTTGTAATCCATTCAGCCCGATCTCTGGGTCTGGCTGTACCACTTTTAGCATAGCTTAGCATAATTCATTCAATCTGATTAGACCATTAGCATCGCGCTCAAAAATAACCAAAGAGTTTCAATATTTTTTTCTAAAACTTTACTCTTCTATAGTTACATCTTGTACTAAGACCGACTGAAAATTTAAAGTTGTGATTTTCTAGGCCGATATGGCTTGGAACTATACTATCATTCCGGCGTAATAAGGACTTTGCTGCCGTAACATGGCTGCAGCAGGCGCAATGATATTACACAGCGCCTGAAAAATAGTCCCCTTGGTAACTTTCAATAGCTGGGGACTATTGTCTGGCGCTGCGTAATATCATTACACGATGTAACTACAGAAGAGTCAAGTTATTTGGTTATTTTTGACCATGATGGTCAATTCATTGACGGCTGAATTGATTCCAAAACAGTAAAAATCTAATATTTAACTCTAGGGGAGCTGGAAATGAGCATATTTAAAAAAAAAACTGGAGTGTCCCTTTAAATGGAAGCAAACTAATATTATGTCAGGGTCCGCTGCTTGTGTTGTAAGTAAACATGCTGCACAGTATTTTGTACATGTATATGTTAGAGCTTTTTCTGATATTTTAACACAATTAATGAAATAAACTTGTGCGACTTTCACACACTCGCAAAATGAAATTAATGAAAGACGTGGAGATCAGCCGCTTTAGCTTCGTCCACTTGTGATCCAATTGACGAAAACACATCTTAATACCAAGTGTAAACAGCCTCTAAGAAACATTTCACTGCTGCATCTAGGGCTGGGCGATTAATCGAAAAATAACCGAAACCGGAATTCAGAACCTCTAACCGACATTATTTTATCATGTCGGTTATTTCGGTTTTTAATCCTGTTAAATCTTTCCCTTTAAAAACAAACTGCTGTGTGTGATGTTGCGTAACTCCGCCCCGTCCTGTCAGTGGCACAGCGAAACATGGAGGAGAACTCAAACACTGTTTAACTGAGCAGCAGGATCATCTAGTGCCCAAAAGAAGCACAGTACTTTTTTTAAGAAGTACTCGCGAATGTGCAGGCACCTGTGACAAAAATACGGAATGCGCGATCGGGTTTTTGCCGCACACGCGCTCAGTTTAATCTACCGATGGGTCTCTAAGCAGCCCGGGTAATGTCATCACATCTCACTCACTCAAAACCGCGAAAAGACGCGCCCGCGTGAGTTTAATTAGACACTTCAGAGATGACGGAGAGAGAGAACGGGAGAACTTCTAGTCTACATTAACACCAAAAGCATTACAGATGAGAATAAATGGCTTAGACATCAGTGCCCAGTTAAGAAAAAATGGATTGAATACAAGAAACGTGTAAAGGACACAGTCCAAGTATGTATTTTGCCCTACTCATCTCATTACAATATGCTATCTGGATACAACTTATTATGTATGTATCTTATGTCTATAATTAGTCATGGGGGTTGTATGATTCTTTGGTTCATAACTTCCCATTCTGAAAGTTTCATCAATTGTACATAATGACATGCAACATCTGCATAGAGTTAAGTCTATTTAATATTTTTCAGTAATGCAGTTATTTTGGGAAAAATGTGAATAATTGCATTGCAGGCTGATTTAAGGTGTGCCCTAAACTTTCCAACCTTGTCAGCGAACTATGAGGCAAAAAATAATCGTTTATTAATCGTAACCGATGTCAAATGTTAGATTAACCGAGGTTTTGATTTTAGGTCAAATCGCCCAGCCCTAGCTGCATCTCACAATTGCTTTTATTGTCACAATGTAAGAGAAGAATGGGGCAAATTGTGCCACTTATACTGGACATATATGTAATAAAGATAATAATGTTTAGAAGTTACACACCCTTCTTTCTTATTGTGATGTATGTTTTGCACATTTAAGTTTTCAGCCATAGTGTCTCATAAATAATCTGCGAGAATAGCAAGATCTTATCGAGCTATCAATCATAATGGATAACTGTCTGAAAGCAAAGTCTGCACCTAAGTCTCAGGCACATTCATCAATTCACTGTCTGGATATCAGGACTAAGAATGAAAAGAGGGCAGAGCTCAAATCTCTTCATAAAGAGAAAGCAGAGTGGTTTTCGACCAATCTGTGGCCTTTACACTCCACTGACCTCACAAGACTGTGAGGAGGGTATTGAGGGGCTAACAATTACCACAATCTCTTCTTCTGTAGAGGAGAAATGAATCCTGAAAATAAACTGTCATTGATTTGTCCCTCTATCAGTTCTCCTTATTCTTTTAGGATTTGTAATTAGTTTTTCTCTTGTGACCTGTAGGCAGCATCCTTTATTTCCTTTCTTTGTCTTTGTCTTTCTTTTAACTATAGGTAATTGTCAGAATCCATTCAAGTTTGACAAATGTATTGGACAATATGGGCCTTGCGGTTCTTACGCAAATTGAGGTTGAAATGGAAATTTCTTACATAAATTCGTTTTCATGTCTTGGAAGTATTGCATTATTCTTAGGATTGCATATGACAAGATGTGTCAGTGGATTAGTTGCGTGTCAGTCCTAACTGTGTTCAGGTGTTGTTACATGATCTACTGACCTTGTATTGTACACTGTCAGAAAAATTGTCAAAATATGTACCCAATCTGAGACTGTTCCCTTTTTAAAAAGTATAGCTTTGCACCTAAACAGTTCATAGTAGTATCTGTACCTAATGGTACATATTAGGGCAATTTTAAAGAGAACTGCCCCAGTGACAGCTGGGGTACATATTTTGACTCTTTTTCTAACAGTGTATGAAGGCCTACAGTATCATTGAGACTTTTAGTTTTAAGACTCTGTGTTAAGTCTCATAATCTTCCACCTACATTTGTGAATGATTCAGCGAGAGTAGTAATGTTTTTCTTTAAAATGTGTATATTTATAGTTTATGATTCAGAATTGTTCCAGCTTTTCAAACTTTCAATATTTCACACGGTTTGAATATTAGTATTCATTCACAGTAGCGTCCCAATGGCATTATTATTCTGTGTTTGCGTACGACGTGCGTATTGGCTGATTCATCTAATCCCCGTAACAACCTGACACTTGAATTTCTGCAGTCCCTACAGCATGCGAAATCACAGTTTTGTTTCTGTGCGCTTACCTCTGACGCGTTCATAAAACATTCATGTTATTTTAGCTCATCAGCTGTGCAGCTCAGCCTCCTCCAGCTGACCTTGGAAGAAAGATGAAATGCATTTTGATTCATCTCAGTGTTTTAAACATTAACCAGATTACATTATTATTAAGTGTGATAAATGAAGAAATAAGAACTAAACACATAATTTAAGCGTGCACTTGAATTACATTTGGCATTTTCTCCTTGACAAAATGTGAAATTAAGTCATGAGAGAAACTAAAGGATGAATTTTGAAATGGTCTGCCACGTGATCATTATGAAACCTCATCTTTTCCACAGGTGCTAGAAACTGGCAGTCTGTTACATACTGTAGCCATTGTATCACTATAATGAGCTGAGAATCAGAGCACATCCCATGTTATGTAAGACTCCAAATATTCCATTTGCACATCTCCACCTTTTATCCTTGAGGACAAGATACGAGTAAAAATTTCTTTAATTGACATTTTTAAGTAAGGGATGAGGTATTTCAATTCAGTTGTTTTCACAGATAATCCCTGACAGGGTGATCAGGTCTTGTGTCACCCTGAGGGGATTTATTTTGTGGTAACAAATGGCTTCACATTATCCCGCTTATCACATGGCTACATGCCACATGAGTAAATAATTAGTCCTGCAATATTGATAAGTAATGTTTTATTAGCTTGTTTGTTACAAATGCAAACCTTTTGTGATACAAGCAAAGATGACAAACATGCAGTTTTATTTAAGCCTTTGTAAATAGAATCCTATATATGTTATTAATTAAAGAGCACCTATTGTCCGATTCACGATTTTACATTTCCTTTGGTGTGTATTAGTACATGTTAACGATATGCAAAAGGTACAAACCCCAAGGTAAACAATGACGTGAGTTATCGTTTCCAACGTAAATCTCTTTTCTTGGACTACAACAAACAAACAGATTGTAGGCAACAGTTTACTTCCTGGGATTGGTGATGTAGACAAGACTGACATTATCATAATTCCTCCCGCTTCAGACTCACAGCCTGTAAGTTAACTCCTGTTAGCATTGCATTGTGCACAAATCTTTCAAACATGGTAAGGAGTGTCAATTTTCCGGCTGATATCAGAGGTATTTAGGCCAATCACAACGTACAGATTAGTTGGCCAATCAGGGAAACAGAGCTTTTCAAATTCGCGCGTTTCAGGAAGAGAGTAAAATCTGGAGCTACAAAAATGTACGGTATGTTGAAAATAATGTGTTTTTAACCGTAAACCACGCGAACACATTGTATTATAACAAATACACAAAATAAAATTTTTAGCAATGAAATAGGTGCTCTTTAAAGCATATTTACATTGAATTGTTAGAAGTATTAAACTGCTTGTGTCGAAATGACTCGCGGTACCCCATTGATATACATTGAATAACGCCACTGACCAATCAGAATCAAGCATTCCATAGAGGCAAGGACAGCTGAACAGTAAATCAGTAGATGGATGGGCACACCATATTTGTTGTTTAACTTTAGTGAACCTGTATACAAAACTCAAGCTTTCTGGTCAACCTGATCTCCTTGTCACTCACTGTTTGACCGAATATCCGACATCACTTTAGCAATCACCTACGCAGCAATGCTGCTGTGAGCGGAAACTCAAGTGTCCCATCAAGGCGAGGAGCAAATGAGAGAGCTGCCTTTGATTGAACTCTGTGAAAGCTTTGATTAGTATGTTAATGAAAAAAGTCTCCCACTTTGTCACCCACTTTAAAGCCTTATGCAGCCGAACGGAGATAAGCAGTTTGCTGGAGAATGCCTGTTTATTGCATCCGTTTCTTGTTTTGCAGGCAATGAAGGTTGTGTCTAAGAAGAAGCTGATGAAACAGTACGGTTTTCCACGTAAGTGTAGCCTTTAAGCAAATTTGAAACCAAATATAGGGTGAATTCAGGTTAATTAAGACACTTTTTAAGTTAACATTGGGATGACCGGCAGATATTGTTTTTTTTGCGGATGTTGAGGTAGTCCATTTAGTCCAGCTTAAAGGGGGGGTTTAATGGTATTTCAAGCATTCTGACTTATTAACACAGTTATAGAGTTGTTTCCTCATGCTAAATGTAGGCAAAGTGTCAAAACAGCAGTTGGGCGTGTTTCAGAGTATTTCTGTGCCGAATGCACTTCGCCAGGGTTCGTACAAGTTTCGGCTAATTTTTTTCGATTACGGTTCTAACTGACGTTTCAGGGGTTTTCGATACGTATCACTTCTTTATATGGGCTTCCGCCGGAAAACTTCCCCCGGAAAACCCCGCCCAGCCGTCAGTCAGCGGGAGACGCTAGAGCTTGCTAACAGCTTATCACGCCACTCAGCTTTGTTTAATTTCAAAAGTCAACAATGGCACAACAAGAAGTGTGTTTTTGGATGTAAGGAGAAGACATCCAGCCTTATGGAAACAATGGATATAGTTTATTATCCGGATTAGCAGCGGAGTTTTGCGTGTGTGTTTGATGCGGTGGATTTTCAGAACCGGGTCATGACAAGTTACACGTGGTAAGTAAGAATTCTGTTTTATGTTGGAAATAGGCGCGTGTATATTATATAAATGACACGAACATGTAGTGAATCATAAGTTAAAACAGTGTTGTATAGTGTTGTATGACTCGTACTCGCTCCTCCCGTGTTATAACTCCTCCTTCTGCATTTTTTCGTACGTTATCGGAAAGATTCGGTAAAGCTAATCTTTCTTTTATAAATCTGATTAAACTAAAGACTCTTCAGAGATATAAAGGATGTCATACTACTCCATAGGTACTCCAGATTAATATCAGAAATGCAGAAACAGCGTGTGTTACGTGAGCTTTAATAATTAAGTTCTTTAAATGAGGAGCGTAGATGCAAAAGCTGCTAAATGCCAATTCCGTCAAAATAAAAAAGTTATTATAAAAAAATAATAAGTTTGTTGGCAGAATCCATAAGGGGTTGATAAAAATTGCTAATTTATAAAAAAAAGTTGTCAGAAGCACTTAGTAGGTTTTGCGTCTGAGCTCTTCAAATATAGCTGCTTCCATCAGTTTTATTTTTATATTCTTTCTTTCTGTTTCTATGCAGGTCGGCCTCCACCACGAGGTCCTAAAGCAGCCCAGGGAGATCAGCCTAAAGTGCTTGGTCCTCTGGAGAGAGTTTACCAAGAGATAGCCATTCTGAAAAAACTGGATCACCTCAATATTGTGAAACTGGTTGAGGTCAGAATATATTTAAAAATATATCTTTCTCTCTTTCTTTCTCTCTTTCTTTCTCTCTTTGTCTATCTGTCTGAGTGCGTTTACCTGCACAATCTTTCTCTTATTGTGTAATAAACTGATGATGTTGAAGGTTATGTAAATACTTAAACATCTTTCTTTTATCAGGAAAAGTTGATAAACGGCTAAAGCAAAATCTGTTTAGAACTGGTCAATTTCTGCACGTTAATATTTTAACATTTCACGTTACATGTAAAAGCAAGCCTGATGTGCGCATACCATCCCCAAGGCCCGGATTATCCATAGATGGGATTTGGCGAGTACCCTGGGGCACCAGGCAATAAGGGGGCACCAAGGGCTCCAGACTGTGACCAAAATGTTTTTTTACAAGTACTTGAACATGTACGGGAACCCCTGAAAAAAAATACTGAATGCGCGATCGGGTTTTAACCACTTTAAACAGTTGTTTAATGTCACCATGTGTCACCGATAAGTTTACGCAGCCCGGATAAGGTCAATGCATCTCACTTAGAACTGCGAGAAGACGCTTCTGCGCGGGTTTAAAATAAGACATTGCAGAGATGAGAAGTAAAGATAGTGGGAGAACTTTTAGCCTACATTTACACCATAAACATAGATGAAAATAAAGGTCTACAAACAAAGGTCTGCCCTGCCACTCATCTCATTACAATATGCTATTTGGATAGAACTTATTGTATATGTATGTATCTTATGCCTAGAATTAGTTAAGGGGATTATGCTTCTTTGGTTCATAACTTCCTATTCTGAAAGTTTCAGTGCATAATGCCATGTGCAGCAACTGCATAGAGTTAAGTCTATGTAGTATTTTTTAGTAATGCAGTTATTTTGGGAAAATGTAAATAATTGCATTGCAGGCTGATTTAAGGTGTGCCCTAAATTTTCTGCTGGCCCTCCTAAAAATTTTTGTCAGGGGCTACAGTGCTCTTAATGACAAAAAAGTAAGTCTGGAGCCCTGAATGACTAGAGTGTAAAAAAAATGGGAGAGGGGCACTTCAAAGGTGGTCACCCTGTGGCACTACACTGTTTTAATCCGGGCCTGGCCATCGCATATAAAAGATAAACATCACAAACGGAAACAGCATAAAGTAACACATCAAAGTCTACTCTCGACTCCTGCAGTTAATGCATGAAACTGTGAAATGAAAATCTTTAGTTCTGCAGACATGAGAAGAGATAAAGGATAGCTACAGTATAGCTTTTAAGAGATACATTATGGGTGGCCTTTTGGCAGTGATGTCACTCCCTTTATTTTTTTGTTTCTGTCTGTCTGTCTGTCTTTTTGTCTGTCCTTCTTTCTTTATGCCTGTTTGTATTTAATTTATTTATTTACTTATTTCTATGTGTCTGTCTGTCCTTCTTTCGTTGTGCCTGTCTGTCTTGATTTATTTACTTATTTCTATGTATCTGTCAAATACATTAAACATACTGAACAAGGAAACAGCAAGATGAACTACCTTCACTAACCACTCAATAACCGAGCTTTCAGACTAGTCACGTGTCCTTGCGGATTTTGTGGCAAGCAGAAAAATAATAGCAACAAAATAACAGCAACACTGAAAATCATCCAGAGGAAATATGGATAGACTCTTTATACCCAGCGAATGGGATGTGGAAAGGAACGCAATTGATTTCGTGATGAAGAAAAGAAAGATAGAATGAAAGAATACAGAAGATATTTTCCTTCTCTCCCCATGTTGTTCTGTCTGAGTGCTCTTCAATCACAGCGGCACCCACGGACGCGGTTAGAGCGAAAGCAAGAGAGAAAAATCAAGCCAGAGCTTGATTGAAAAAATTTTCAGGAAACATAAAAAGTCAAACAGAGATCCTCCTACAATCCAGTCATCACCCTGCTGCTGGCCCGACTATAAGTTTGAATTAGGAATGTGTGCTCATTAGCTTTTTCTGGCAGTAAGGAATGAAGTGCACCTGATGCTTACAGTATTATTAAAAAAATCATATTCACATTTTTTAACTTGTATTTAAAAAAAATCATTTTGTTAACATTTGTAATACATTTTGCTTATTTCAGGTGCTGGACGATCCAGCGGAGGACAATCTTCATATGGGTATGTTCGTTATGTTGTCCATATATAGTTGATAAAGTGCCACATGCTTTTGCAAAAAGGATTTAGTGAGTGTTTTTATAAATCAGATTTGTACATCATCATTTTGAAACTTATTGCGTCTTTTATCACAATATTTTAATTATCAGCATTGACACTGTATTTCCATGTCGCCAAACTCTTTCTTCCAAAGGTGCGTCCAAAAAAATATTTAATTGGAGACAGTCACCACGCCCTGGTCACTTTGTCTCTACGAACTTCCTCAAGTGTGAACGCACCTTTGCAAAGATCTTGTAATAATATAAAAAGTTTTTGATGAAAAGCTGTATCAAATAGATCAAACGGTGCAGTCTATATTTGTAATGGCTGAAGTGAGATTCATGTAAGACTGCGGCTGGTCTGACTCATACTGCAGAAATGAATATAAAGTATCTGTTGCTGTCGGTTGATGGACTGGCACAAAGTCCTGACTGACTTCACACCACTGAGCAATGGTGTGAATAAAAGCATGACACCGTACTTCTCTGTAAAAAGAGTTCATTTTGACTAAGCGGGGGTCATTGGAGTTTGAGACATACAGTGTGAGGACTGGTTTTTTATGTTTCAAAAAGTGCAGTTTACACAAAAACGAACACCATTGTTTATTGATTTATTTATTTGTAAGACCTCACCTGTCAGTACACGGATGAGACTGTGTTGTTATTAATTTCAGGCATCTGGGAATAACAAAAGTTGGAATGTTTCCACTTGCCGATCACAAAACAATAATTTGAGAGCGATGTTTAATAATACAAATTATACCATGGAGCTGTTGTATGCTTTATTCTGATTGGTTGAGAAATGTTTAACGGGTATGCATTATTTTTCGATAAGCGCACACCTAATCTGTCAAATGTCTTACATTAACCACCAGAGCAATATCTGTGGTAACCGTGGTATTTGCGGAATAATTGAATCCTGTCCATTCGATTTTTTTGCAAATAATGCGCGCATTACCACCTTGGGTGTGCATTATTTTACAGTAAATAATTAAACGGCGCGTTTTCAATTATTCCTTACATATTGTATGACTTCAGACAACTTTGAATATAATATACAAGACATTTGGACCACTTTTGTTTTTTGTCCTTTTTGGAGTTCTACAGTAAAGTGCAACATAACGATTCTACTAAATTCACCTTTGTGCTCTTTGAAAAAAATTGCTACACTGTTCCTTTAAGCCATAATGGATTTGCCAATAACAGAATAAATCTTCTTCTGCTTTTCTTTAATAATTAGCTTTTCTTTCTCCCTACAGTGTTTGAGTTGATGCAGAAGGGGTGAGTATTCAATGTGTCCATATTGTGAATAATTGATGCTTTCCTCCTTCCTCTGTTGTTCTATTAATCACTCCATCCCTCCTTCAACGTCAGCCCCGTCTTGCATATCTGTTATTATTTAGGTCAGTCTCTCTGCCTTGTTTTCCCTCTTTGATCCAAAGGGATTAATTCAACGCTTTAGTATCACTTTCTCACTTAACTTTTATTACTATCTTTTATTCTGCTCTTATTTTGTCATTGATTTACTTTAATTTTGTCTCTTTATATAAAAAAATATTGTGTAGTTAATCTTTTAGCGCTGGTTCTGTCACTCATTGCTTATTTATTGTGTTTGCTATGTATCTGTTGTTCTGTTTGCTGAAGAAAAATCCCATTTTAAAGGGCAACAGTTTTTCGGTTTATTTTATGACATTATTGTTTTTAAAATGATGTGACATTTTACTTTGGTTGAATTCAAGTTGCCTGGCCTGGCTTTGTTTTGGAGAGAAATTCGGTATCTCTAAGTCCTCATCTTTTAAAGAGCAGATTAGAACTTGCTTTGCATAAACCTGGCTGAATATGTTTGGCCTTTCTGTTCACAGCCCGTGGGTAATGAATGAAATGGCTTTCGAGGACCATGTTTTGTGCTAAGTGGAATTTGTGATTGTTTTTTTATGTAAATCGCACACTTCATTTATTTTGAAAGATTACATGCACTGTATGTGCTGGCTTGTAGTTTCCTCTGTCCTTTCACAAGTGTCTCGGCTTTAAAACCACAACATTGAAACATAGCAGACATTATTAAATTGTAATGCTTGTGTACCTCGTCTGTCTCACTGTTTATAACTTCATGAATCCTTCTGCATTACTAAGAGATTGAAAACTGCATTTGTGTACAGAATACAGTCACTTCTATACTGCACAAAGTATAGTGACATTGATAGTATTACCCATAGCAATGTTTTTGAGTCTTGTTAGTGTAAGCAATAATTAGCAACAATAAAGTTGGATTTTGTCTCATTCACACTGTGGATACGTACGTTCATCACACACATCTCATAGAGATCCCATACAGACACGTGACATAATGTATATCGATGCACTTGGTGGATTTTTTTCGCAGCGTCTTAAGTTTCTCAAGAAACCACGCACGTGTATATTTTCTGATTCTGTCCTAAACTCGCATGATGTGCTTTGCTATTAAATACCAGCAAGCGCCAGCATTTTTTATGAAAAAGTTTAATGCCTTCCAGAAAATGTTCTTGTTTAACGCTTTCCCCGCCATTGGCGAGTTATATCTAAGAAAAAACATTTGCATTAAAAAAACGTGTTTTTGATGAGTTTTTATATTTATCTGTAACATTGCAAATATCCACTAGATATCCACTTACCCAATTTATAAAAAAACTGAAGCAAAAAAAATGGCCCTCCAGGGTAAGATTTGGGGAACCCCAATATATGGGATCAGTCCCAGGACGTGTTTACGTTCACACAGATGGCACTTTTGCATTGTTTTTTGGCAATTACACACTTACAAACACTTGAAAAAGTGTTTATATTGTTGCTTTTAAATTACACACTCTCTCTGTGTGAGTTGCACCTTTAATTTGCTAGGAACACTCCTGTAGAAGAGAGAAACATGTCTCCAGCATCAGTGTCTTGCCAACACTGCATTAAAAACTAATTCAATTCTCTCCACATTATGCAGATTGAATGTACCACACTAACTTAATTTTTCAGTATTAAATTTGGTTGTAGAAAGTGGTTGTCATGCCCTTAAATAACAAACTCTGTGTATAAAAAGTGACGGCTGTATTTAGCTGTCACAGTCTGTGATCTTTAATTTACTGTAATTCTTCATCAGCTAAAGTAACTTACAATAAAGCTGCATTTCTGTGTCTCTGTGTTATTTACCAGCCCTGTAATGGAGGTACCAACCGACAGCCCCTTCAGTGAGGACCAGGCCCGTCATTACTTCAGAGACATCGTTCTAGGCATTGAATACTGTGAGTCACTTTCTTTATTATAAAAGCTGTGTTGAAGTTGCTTGGGCCGTGCTGGATTTCATTTTTAGTTCATGGGTTTTAAGGAGACCACCTTGACATGGTTTCATAACACAGTCTCTGAAGTTAGAAATCCCAGGAGGGAAAATGAAGCAAACTCCTACAGCTGACTGGTTGATATTAATCATCATTTCTGGTTTAAAAATAAAGGCCTCGAAGATCTCAGTCTCGAGGAACATCTCTGTGTTTGTGCTTCTAGCGCATCCTGTTATGCTAATGAAGCGAGCACCCATGTCAGCTTGTTTGTGTATTTATTGTATGCAAGGGGGAGGTCGTCGTTTTCTAATAAAACAAATTTGTGGTATTTCTAAAGCACGCTCTGGTTTAATGTCATCTGTCGGAGGAGTTAGAAAAATGTCATGAATATTTTCATGCAACGACATAAAGATTGCAAAATGATGGTTAAATAAGTTGTTGTCTCATTCTAAGCTGAGTTGATTGTTGAGTGTTTGTTCTGCAGGCTCATAGAGCTTTCAGTTCATTTGAATCGTTTTAACTTGGCAACGCTCACTGTGGCAACTGTCTGGATGGCAACGGGCCATTTATATGATTTGCTGCAAATCAGTCTGTTTACAATAGATTCCACTCTGTGTGTTGGATGGTACATTAATTTGTGGCGTGCTCATGTTTAAAAATGAACCTCGAGCTCCATCCGAACCAGCTAAAGTCGTTTTTTTGTGATTTTCTGGTTTTCTACATTTAACCGTCTTACACAATGTAAAGAACATTCTGTGAAAATTGAACCTTGTTATCTTTAAAATTGACTCAGTAAGGCCTTGTCAAAGATTGAAATCAATCTGAAATCAGTGATTGAAATCAAACTTTGATGCTCATAATCTCATAATTAGAGTATGGAACTTGAGCCTGCATTGCACAGACAGGGTCTACCTCTGGGAGTCATGTTAAAATAATTATCAATGGAATAGTTTACAAATATATGAAATTCTCTCATAATTTACTCACACTCATGCCATGCCAGATGTATGACTTCCTTTCTTCATTCAAATTTGAATAATTTTATATTAAACCATTTTAAAATGAATATAAATATTAAAATGATTAATTAATTTTAATTGAAAACTTCCTACATTAAGGTTAACACAGCAAAGCTTTAAACAACACACAGATTATGATGAAACCCATTCAGCTGATCTCCGGGACTGACGGTACTACTTTTAGCATAGCTTATAATCCATTGAATCTGATTAGACCATTAGCATCGTGCTTAAAAATAACCAAAGAGTTTCGATATTTTTCCTATTTAAAACTTGACTCTTCTGTAGTTACATCGTGTACTAAGACCGACAGAAAATTAAAATTTGCGATTTTCTAAGCAGATATGGCTAGGAACTATACTCTCATTCTGGCGTAATAATCAAGGACTTTGCTGCTGTAACATGACTGCAGCAGGCGCAATGATATTATGCAGCAGCTGAAAATAGTTCCCTTAGTAACTTTCAATGGCAGGGGACTATTTTCAGGCACTGCGTAATATCATTGCGCCTGCTGCAGCCATGTTACGGCGGCAAAGTCCTTGATTATTATGCCAGAATGAGAGTATAGTTCCTAGCCAGTGGGTAGCAATGTTGCCTCACAGCAAGAAGGTCCTCGGTTCGAGCCCCGGCTAGGGCAGGTGGACTTTCTGTGTGGAGTTTGCATGTTCTCCTTGTGTCAGTGTGAGTTTACTCCAGGTACTGCGGTTTCCTCCCACAGGCCAAAAACATGTAAGTTAAGCAAATTGGAGATACCAAATTGTCCCTCCACCAACCTGTGTATGGATCAAACTTGAATAAAACTTGTGTATGGATTAACTGGTTCTCCCTATGACTATAGCCATGGATGTTGGAATGGTTTAAAGAAATAAAGGAAGAAGAAGAAGTAGTACACTATGTAACTACAGAAGGGTTTTAAAGGGACTGTAAGTAGGATTTACCCCCATCTCGTGGTGAAATTGTATTTTGCATTCAAACGAACAGTGCTCTCTAGCGCCTCGCTTTTCCAAATGCGTGTTGCAACTACGGTAGCCGTTATGTACTCACTGATCTCCTTTGTCCGTTGTAGCTGGTTCATGTGTTCTGAATGAAAACGCATTGTGGAAACGCATTAGTAGGCTAGTGCTTTTTGTCCCTTTCTGTTATTATTGTTCATCAAGACGGCGAAATGATATGGAAGCCTCCTTTGACTTACCCGTGCAATGTAAATAAAGAGGAAAAATTCTAAGCTTACAAAGAAAAGTCAGATCACTGGCAGAGGTCATTTCACACCACGAGGACATATTTATGAATAAAGACATTAATTTTGATTAATAAAACACTAAAACCCTATTTACTGCCCTTTTAAATAGGAAAAATATCGAAACTCTTTGGTTATTTTTTTAGCGCAATGCTAATGGTCTAATCAGATTCAATGGATTGTGCTAAGCTATGCTAAAAGTGGTAGGGCTTACAGTATGTCACAAAATTGAGTACACCCCTCACATTTAGCAAATATTTTGGTATATTTTCTCAAGGGACAATACTATAGAAATGAAATTTGCATATATTTTGAGTAGTCAATGTTCTGCTTGTATAGCAGAAAAGATTTGTTGTCCTCTGAAAATAACTTAACATATAGCCATTAATGTCAAAATAGGTCATATTTAGATGTATAATAGATGTATATTGTTTGTCATGTCCTATTCATCATGTTCATGTTATAAATTTGTGTATCTTGTATTAAGCACTTACAATTTGGTGCTTGGAGTACAATTGGTGCTCTCTGAGCACTGGATGTTGAACATGCCACCTCATGAAAAGAAATCTCTGAGGATTTGAGAATAAGACTTGTTGCTCTCAACAAAAATGCCCAAAGGCTATAAGAAGTTCAGTAACAACCTGAAACTGAGTTACAGTACAGTGGCCAGGGTCATACAGAGGTTTTCCAAGACTGTTTCCACTCGGAACAGGACACGCAAGGGTCGATCAAAGCGGTGGAGCCCTTGTGCTGTGCCTCAATAAACTGATGCATGAGGGTTGTCGACATTGATTTACATTGATTATTAACATTGATGAAAAAATAATATACAAAAACCTGCTTATACCTTGAGCATGCAGTTTTTTTCCTTTCAGTGGGTTTTCTGTTTCACTAACATGCTTGTCTTGGATGTTGCTCTTGTCTAATCACATATACCCAATAATAATATCTGACTGAAGTCCTGGTCAGGGAAACTTTGATTGGCCACTCGAGATGGGAAAGTGTCTCTTATCCAATCAAATTCAATCATGTTTAAATGGGCCAGGGTGACCTTGAATAAATGTCATGAACCTTGAATAATGTCTGCTAATGATGTCTTTTGTTGTAGTTGAGTTGACGTCTCCTGCACAAAGAAAAATTTTGTGTGATTCACACTTGATTTTTTAGACCTCTTGACTTGGTGTGCTCAACCTTGTAACATCAAATTAGATGTTATATAAAGTATCTTATTAGATGCTTATTAGTGTTCTCTGCAGGGTTTACAACTTTAAAATCCATTTACTTACACTGACCTAAAAGAGGATTTGGACACTTATGTCAATATGATGGCTTATAACTGCTCAATTGCACATTTTTTGAAAGAAATTTAATCACGGAAGTTGTTACATTTTAATGATACAAGTAAGCAATAAGGTACAAGAAGCTGTGCTGTACCCTTGAATAAGTCACAGCTAAAGAGCGCTGTGCAACCTCTTCAGTCATGACATATTCATGATACAGCACTAGCCTCGAGTACCTTATTGCTTTTATGATACAGTTACCACACAATTCAAATTTTATAGCAAAAAAAGATTAAACTTTTATGAAGTAAAATGACTTAAATAATTCCATCCGCTGAAAAAATTGTCCTTGACCGACTGTGAACAGCAACAGAATGTTGATGGGGATCTGAGTTTTTATACACTACGAAATAGTTCAGGATCCGGTGTTTATTTTTGAACCAATAAGAGTACAATGACTTCCAAATTTTTGTTTTGATATAGTCAGTGAGAGGTCAATGGCTCCAAATGTTTTGAGATCACTGCATGTACAATATGCATTGTGTTCCTCAGTGTTTCCTCTAGGATTTTTTTCAGCTGTGGCGGCAGGGGGCGCCCATGATGATTAGAAATGTAAAAAAAAAAATTTATGTAGAATATAGGCTACAGTAAACTAACATGTATTTTTTTTTATAATTTTCACGCTGTCATTTACTTTTCCTTATATTTATAGCATATTGCTTTTCTATGTTTGATCTAAACTGTATTTTCTTAAAAAAAAAAAAACGTTACACAGCTACGTACGTAGTTCGGATATTTCATTGTAGTTTTAATGTAGTGTGCATTGCAAGTTCGTCCTCGTGTTGAGCTGTTACAAAGTCATGCAGTCCTGTTTGATAATCCGCACCGCTGTGATTGACAGAACAACCGACCAGTTATCCGACATCAGCAGCAATTTTATTTCACACCCGTACCATTTGACATAAAGACTGTGACCCCCGAGCCGGTCACACCGCAAATCGCGCAGTTAAATATAAACCTTTACCGGTCTTCAGACAGATCTTAAACACAAATAAGCACGGGACATTTAAAAACGAGTCGAATTTTGGTCTTGGATGTTAGACCCGCATTTTACTCTTGTCTATTGAGTCCCAACCTGCATCTACAACACAAATGACACGCGAATAGCCTATAACACCCGTTAGATCAAATATTATGCGGTTCACCCGCGGGTACCCCGACCCTGCTGTTTCGTCTGAAAACAGATAAAACAGTCTCACCGTCTGCCTCAAGTTTCTATTACCAACGTTCTTCTCTTCCACGGGGATAATGTAAGTTTCCTTACAAACAGATTCGACTATTAATGTCTTGCAGTCGCATATAAGTAGTTTTCAGTATTTAGCCTTTTGTTTTTGGACAAATACCTTATCATTTAATGTGAAACTTTGTGAGTGTCGATCTAAAGCACAGACGATTGACTGACAGCTGAGCGGTCAGCAGCGCGCTGCGCTTATAGCCTATACTGAATACCCAAGGCCGCCTTAATGCACGGGCTTACCTGGGCTGAAGCCCAGGGGCCTCCCAAGTTCAGGGGCCTCCCAAGTTCACGTTTATATTGTTTTGTAACTTGTCAGGTTATCTGTCAATCACTCTAACTGCACGTTACATGGCTGCTGATTGGTCCGTGGTAACTTACCTTGAAATAAAATATAAGACGTAACAGATTTTCTATTCCGCGTAATGTAATTAAGTGCGCGTTGTCAACTTGGCATTCCTGCATGTTAGACTGAGTGTGACAGAGAAACGCGAAATAATCCACCAACAAATGAAAGAGTAATTTCTGAAATTTCATAATAAGCACTGCAGGTCTCTCTCTCTCTATCGCGCGCGCGCTCGCTCGCTCGCTCTCTTTGTGCTCGTGCAGCTGTCTGAGTCTCTGGCATGCAGAAGTCTCTAAAACTGTGCGCAAGATACTGTGCCGCCAAATAAAGAAAGGAGTTCCCGCACATAATGCTGTTAGTTGTTATAAAGTTTAAGTTTACTCGCGTTTATATCAGTGACGCTTGCGCAGCTGGAGCGATGTAGTTTGACGCGATGTAAGCTCACAGTACACAGATCTGTTGGTTTAGAAAGACGACGCAACGGTAAATGTCCAAGTCAAAGCGTGACAAGACCATCTCAAATGATCATCCCCTGATCAGTTTTCATATTTATAATCTCCTTATCTAAAGATCTTATATACAGGTATGTTCCCTGTCTGTTTTGTGCGTATTCATACGTGTTCGTTTTACATGCGTATGCATAAATACTAAATACAATGCATACTATATCTTCAATAGCCTATAAATAACTGATTAAAAAACAAGATTCTGTCTATAAAGACTTATATTTTGTTAACATTAATGCATTTTCACTTTAAAACTAACTTTAACTTCTTATATTTTTAAAACTGTGGTGAGCATTTGGTGGCAATTTTCTGCAAATTTGTATATTCCAAAAACTATGAAGCTTATAAACATATATACTCTCACACATTTTGGTTTTATTTTCACCACAAGTTGCTGTGTGTGGTTGTTAAATAAAGTGTCTTGTGTTTATGCTCAAGTGGGCTCAGTGATATGTTAATAATGATATTATGGTGTTTTCTGGGTCAAAGAGGGAAAACTCACTGTTTTATGGATTGAAAGAAACTAATGCATTATGTGATGTAGATTACCTAGATATTACACTTATTTTTTTTAAATGAGACTATAAATTGAGGGTATGGGGGGCCTCCAAAAGATCTCAGCCCCAGGGCCTCACATTGGGTTAAGGCGGCCCTGTGAATACCTAATGGCCAGATAAGTTGATAATATGAGTACAGTGATTCCAAATGAATGTCCAAAAAACTCGTAATATGTTAAATCAAAAGTTTAATAATGTCTTTTCTCGCAGCCCTGCGCTGTGTTGGTGTAGATATGCGCCGGTGAACATCATATGCGTGATGACCTTGCAGCTTAAATTACCCTAAATTTATTGTCATAAAGATAAAAGTAAAAACAACATTCGAAACTTCAAATTATGTATTTTTATTTGTGTAAACTCACAATAAGGAGAAAACCTTGTGCTTATTTATAATCATTAAAAACATGACGTGCTTTCTGCTTCTTTGGTTTTAGAGCGCGTCACAAAAAAGAACAGAAACTCAAATACTTTTTTATTCGTTTTGTCAATTTAATAATTATTTAAGTGCAACATATTTCGTATAGGCTTATTTATTTTATTATTATTTCTCAAAACAGAAACGTAGCTTAATAATCCTCTGTTGATTTAAATCTATTTGTGCATGAAACTAAACCCATGGAGGAAATTATGATATTTTAGGAGATTTATTTATAAATGAGTGAACAACGCAAATCCAGAAAGGAATTTATTTCTAGACAGCCAGTCTCGCAGAGCGGACATTTCGGTAGCTTTTTTGTGAGCTGCCGCTGTGGGTTTTGTCTAGAAGGGATACAGCAAATGCCGAAAAGTTAAGGATTAGATTTGGAGGTAGGATTATTAGGATGAAAACAGCGGTTCTGGCTAAATTAGATACAAATACATCCTACAATCGTGTGAAATTTTGTGTTTAGAGTTGGGTTTGGTTAAAGGATTAGGAAAAAACAGTGCTCATCCAACGAGATTTCGTTTGCTGTATCCCTTCTATCCACAACCGCAGGCGTGGCGGGGATGTTTTAGGAGTGGCGGGCCGCCACGGTTGAATGTATATAGCGGAAACACTGGTTCCTATTACATGCTATTATGCTTAGATGACCGATCAAGTGTACCTGACTTCTAAAACTTCCAAAACGTCTTATTTTGCAGATAAATAAAAAAACATTCTGCCAAATCTGTGATAAAATTCTGTGATTTTTCCAATAGTACAGTGTAATCATTCACTCATTCAGTGGATGCGTCTTTTACTTGCAATATTATTAAGCATGAGCAAAGATTTAACCCTCAACTCTTTTTTCAGTGCACTACCAGAAGATCGTCCACAGGGACATCAAACCATCAAATTTGTTACTTGGAGATGACGGGCATGTCAAGATTGCTGATTTTGGGGTCAGTAACCAGTTTGAGGGCAGTGACGCGTTACTCTCCAGCACTGCTGGCACTCCTGCTTTCATGGCACCAGAGACGTTGTCAGACAACCGCAAGAGCTTTAGCGGAAAGGTAACTTGTGTCTGTGATTGTTTTTGCTGCATTTAATAGTCTGTGCCGTAGGGTGTGTGAATGTCATGTGCAAAGGAGCTGCCATTGGTGGTGGAATAACAGTGATACAGAGATGTCACCAGAGTCAGTCAGCATCAAGTAAATTAATGTGTTTTTGTTGTAAAAAATCAAAAACACCTTAAAAAATGTTTTAAACAGATTTCTCTACACAAGATTTAAAAGTTACAATAAACAGAGTTCATGTGATCATTTATATCCGAGTCTCTGACAGAATTATACAATATGTGAGCTCTCTTAAAACTTAATCTGTCACAGAAACATTTAGATTTATTTAGTTAACAGATTTGTCATCAAATAGTCAGTCCCACCCCAAACCCATGGTTTAAGATGAGTAAGAAGTGGACAATAAAACTGCTCAGACAGACCAATGTTTGTGTCTTATCTGACACCAAATCTAATCCCGATTTCCCCCTAAATTTGTGAAATCAATTTATAAATATTATACTTACATAATTGAATACTGTAAAGTAGTTTCAATAAACTGTGATGTGAGAAAGTATTGACATGTTTAACATGGACATCTTCTCAACAGAGAAACAAAACTGTCCAGCATAACAAAAGATCTTGTGTAATTCCTTTTTTGTTGCAGGCACTAGATGTGTGGGCTATGGGAGTGACCCTCTACTGTTTTGTATATGGCAAGGTAAGCTTACATATATATATTAAGCAATAAAATCATTTAGACTAATTTGGGTAAAAATGAGTTTTCTATTCCAAGAAAGTGACAAGATTTAAACCATAATTTGTGTTTCAAACTTTCACATAGCATCTAAAGGTTATAATAACATTAAAATTCAAATGCATGATTTGATTTTCAAAGATTTGTTATAAAAACAGTTTTTTTTTTCTTTCGCAAAATGCAATAAATATTAAGGTATTTATAAATGTGCAATATGTAAATGTGCATTCATCTTTGCCATGTTATAGACTAGCAGTATACACTGATTAAAAAAATTGGATTTTGCGTCAAATAAAGAATTGACTTTTTAATATTTTTATACTATTTGAAAATCTGGAATCTGAAAATTGCCTTTAAAGTTGTCCAAAGGAAGTGCTTAACAACACATAATACTAATGAAAAATATTTTATATATATATATATATTTTTTTTACCTTGTCTTTGTTGAATAATGGTAGTCTACCCGCATTCACGAACATACAAAAAGTGCTAGACATGCTAAACATCTCAGTCTCATAGAAATTCCATTTTTAGAAATGTCAGCCAGAAAACGGCCCAATCTGAAAAACTGATGCTTATGACATCACAGGCATCTCACTGCCCCTCCACTTTAAAATAATTGGCTACATTTTTTGAGTGGCAGCAAAGTCAGCCAATCAGTAATGAGGTTGCAAGTTAAGCCAGTAGGGGGAGCCAAATAAGTGCAAAACCACTTTTTTAAAATCCCCCACCCTAATAGAACAAAACAAGGATAAATACTCCGTTCAATCATTCTATGTCACCTTTAACTTAACATCCTAATGATTTTTGGCATCAAAAAATATATTTTTGACCCATACAATGTATTGTTGGCTTTTTCTACAAAAATACCCATGCTACATATCACACACACACACCACACACACACATATAATAAAGGAATGATGAGTAATCAACAGCGTTATTTATGAACACTATATTTTGAACACTAATCTTTCTCTTGTCCTCTGTTTTTCTTTCCTGTCTTTCAGTGCCCATTTATTGATGAGTACATACTGGCACTTCACAATAAGATCAAGAGCAAGTCAGTGGATTTTCCCGAGATGTAAGTCCCCCTAACTGTGTCCTGCAGGAAAGCGATAACAAAGCGAGAAAATGTCAGAGAGCTTTGAGTTTACGCTGTTGTGTGATGAATGGTGTTTGTCTGTGTAGGATTTTTTGGTATGCTTGTGTATGCTGTGCAGATCTGTTTGAGAGTACATTATTTAAAGTGTGAATGGCCAGCACTAGTATTGCAGGATTGACACTTCTATCTTAATTCCATAAGCATTTTGCTGAGTTTATTACAGTGAAACCCTAAGTACAGGAAATCATGTGGCAGACATTAACACTTTTTTTCATAATACTGCACTTTAAAAGTAATCTCCCATTTCTCTTCATTGAAACTGTATTCTACAGTAGCATCAGGTTTTTTTTCTCTATTAAAATGATTGGAATGATTATTTCATACATCTCTGTTTATGATATATGTTTATCTCACACATTCATTAGTTATAGGCAGTTTTTCATCCCCCATGATGTTTACACAAACTGTGATTGATTGATGTTTTGGCTTTACTTCTTCAGCTTGTGTTTCTGTGATTTCTCAGGCCAGTTGTAAGCGAGGGGCTGAAGGACCTGATCGTACGAATGCTGGACAAAAACCCAGACACAAGGATCACCATCCCTGAGATCAAAGTAAGTCTTCATTAGACCTAGAGGCCATTTCTGAGGCTGAGAATGGTGAATAATCACCTTTATATTCAGATTTATGTGCTTCACTTAAGATATTGAGTTTCAGAGGTTAACTGGCTTTTGGCTCATGAAGCGATCAAGTTTTTGGTGTTATTAAAGTGTGAAGGTGCCGGTTCCAATATTTTGATCTTTAAGGTAAATCATTTGGATTTATTTCGGTTTATTATTGGATTTTTCTTGTTCGCTGTTTTTTTCCGTGCAAGATCTGGCAACACTATTCAGCAAACGCTCGTTTATTGTCATTTTCTGCACCGCACATACAGAAGACTTCCCCCTTCTAGGCATTTATTTTTTCAGAAGAGAGACCTGTCATGTCCATGATGCACATTTAAACACTTTATACTTAAACTAGTTGTTCTGTTCGGTTATGTGCAGAGTTTCTGTAAATGCGGTTGTCACTACCTGCATTTTGCGGGAGTCAATTCAGTAGAATGTGGTTGTCAGTCCCAAAAATTACTGTGTCACTGGAGGCACGTCTGCACCACATGTCAGACTACACCATCGGCTCTGACTATACTTCATTTTAAAATCATTCAGTAAACCATTGTGATATTGCAATATACACATTTGCGCTATTTTCTTTGATTTCTCTACAAGGTGTTCCCATTATCGTGGTCAGCCTCACACTTTTCTATGAAAAATGCTGTTGTTTGATTTTTTGGCACGTTGTGTCAGAAATAAGCTTCTGAAGAATCTACAAGACAGTGTTTGGACAGAAACACATCAGCTTATTCCCTTAGAAAATGATTTTGGTTCAGTTCTGGAAACTTCCATTTGTTGTGTCAGCGTGACAGCGCGTGTGAATAATTAGCACACACGCTCTCGGCCATCAGAGACTCCGGTCTGCATGTCATTACCCAGAAAATCTTCCATTAAAGTAGAGATCCCCAGAGCGCACGTTAATCAGAGCTGCGTGCCCTACATTAACTCCATCTACTCCATACTAACCTGATGTTTTTAGGACAAACATTACATTGGTTTAATCATGTCCTGTTTGGATTGATTGATGGATGGATGAAATGATGAATGATTAAGGGTTGGTGTGTGCATTTATATGTGTGTTATTGTATATGCATTTGTTTGCATTTACAGGTGGACCCCTGGGTAACTCAGGATGGTGCAGATAAATTACCTTTAGAAGAAGAGCACTGCACTGTGGTGGAAGTCACTGAAGAAGAGGTGCAGAACTCGGTGAAGTTTGTCCCCAGCCTGTCTGCTGTGGTGAGTTTGTATATAAGTACAGCTTAAAAGTCATGCCATCTTTAGATTTGTTGTTTTTGCAATAGTTTAGAGAACATATATATGTATTTCTCTTAATAGGAATACAACCAGAAAAAAACTGGAAACTTGTATGTAGTATTTAAAACAAATATTTAAATTATAAGACAAAGTGTCAAGTGTTTACTGTGACCTCCCCTTACTTTTGAGCAATAGCAGCAACCTGTCGGCTTTCTTAGAACTAAATCTGTAACACTGACAGAGACCGTAGTAGAGTTGTCAAGTAACTGATGCAATCAGGTGTTAGTGCACCTGTCCCTCATACACACGCATACGTTTTCATGTCTGTTATTAGGTTTGTTCAAGTTTATGCACCGCTGTAAGAACCAACAGGTGGATGACATCGAAGTACCATGAGAGCGATTCCAGAAATCATACAGAGAAGTCTGATTTCGAGTCGCTCTCGCGGTATTTTGATGTCAATCTCCTGTCGGTTATTGTGGTTCCGCATAAACTCGAACAAATCTACTACGTTATAGGTCACATGATAACGTCAACATGGTGGATGCTGTCCATACTTATGCGAACGTACGTACTGTCTTATCGCACGTTAAGTAGGTACTCAGTGAAATTCAGCCCTAAGGATTACTTGAAAATGAAATGCAGGTGTGTTTGATTAGGATTGGAACTAAACTCTGCAGGACAGTGGCCCTCCAGGACCCAGGGTTCCCCAGTCCTGTTTAAAAAGCATGCATCAGGTTTATTTCAGTGCACATAGTGTATTTGTGTTAATTTTATTTAATAAAAATTACAATTACGCCATTTTTATGAAAGTTAAGACTGAATGGACCTGAAAATGTCAAATGGTGTAACCGCCGTTTGCGCCAATGAATGAGAAATTTTAAATATTTTATCCACAATTTTTATCCACCTTGATGGCATGTAAGCATAATAAAAAATAAAAAATAAATGTATATAATTTTATTAGTGTTCTTTTAAAACATTTTATAATATTTGTCCTGACATATGCTGGAAACAGTTTTCTAAATAATCTTTGACAAATGGTGTAAAATGTATGTAAAAAAAATCATAATACACTAAACTAGATGATTATATTTTTTATAATACTTTTTTATGAATATATTAATATTTTAATAAAAAAAAATACTAGTTACACCAATTGACACAGACCTGTTACACCACATTGACATTTTTGCAATTGTCCCCCAAATATTCTTTCAAAATGAAAAAAAAAACATGGTCCTCAAAACAGAGAATGTATGCAAGTAATCTTCAAAATCATTTTAAAATTTAAACCCCTTTACATTTAATTTATCCATATGGACACAAATAATTAACGTCATGTCATTGACCAACAAATTTTGTGTATTTGCATGATGAGAAAATAATTTCTAAGCATTAAAATATGCCTATTCCTTCCTTTATGCTGTATTGTAGATATTGGTCAAAGCCATGTTAAGGAAGCGTTCCTTCGGGAATCCGTTTGAGTGTCCAAGCAGGAGAGAGGAGAGATCCATGTCTGCACCGGGCAGTTTGCTCATGTAAGTGGCCAACAAACTGTAAATCCACAATATTGCCATACATATCCAAATGACCCTTTATTTTCTCACGGGCGCTTTTAAGAGGCTGAAATCTATTAAACATCACATCTCTTTTCACTCTTACATTCAAGGTCGCAGTATGATATTTCGAACGTCATGTCTATCTGTTTGAACAGGAAGGTGTGCTAATAGTCCCCCATTCCTTGGAAACTGCCAACATACGTTTCCATAGTAGCATGATTCAGTCAGTTTTTCCTCTTACAGTACGAGTGCGGGCATTGAAAGCTTTGGAACAATTTCTGTCTAGAACTTTCTCCTCCGCAGCGCCCTGAAGAGAAGAGGCTGACTCCAACTCACTTATCAATCATTTAGATTTCATTTTCAATCATTTATATGCTATTTTCTAGATGAGATGAGATTTGAGAGAAATATGTGTTTGGACAGCATGGCCTTATCATGTGTGATGCATTTAAATACTCTATTTCCATAAATTTTGCGTCTGAAAGGGAAACTCCTACAAATGCAAATGCCATAAGGTCAGTCCAAAAAACAACTGTGTTCACGCCTTTTCAGCACTAATTTTTCACTGCATGTCTTTAGAAAAATCCCGACAGCAGTTTTTATCAAAAATCTGTTTGTGCTGGTTGTTAGTAAAATTGGCTCCATATCTGCATTATGCTCCTGTATAGCTCAGTGAAAAAAATTATACCTTGCATTCACTGTAATTCGCTTTGGAGAAAAGCGTCTGCCAAATGTGTCAATGTAAATAAACCTGTTTCTTTGTTAATTTCATGCCATACAAGTACAGGAACACCGTTTTCCATATCTTTTTAATTGTTCGTGCCAATACGTTCACACCACTTTCAGTTTCTCTGGGTGACAGTCTTTCTCAAAGAAGCTATTATTCGCTTGAACCACGTAATATGTCTGGCCATTAAACTGCCATTTAGTGTTTCCATGAAGTCATTTTTACCCCCACTCAACTGTTTCTCTAACATTAAAGTGTCTCTGAACAAAAACAGCTGATTCTTCCTCTCTATAAGAATAATAGGCAGATTGTTAATGCCTGTCTGCCGAATGTCCTTGATCAATAAAAACAGTTTGATTATCTCTGTTGCGTCCTGCATAAACCCAAAGACAAATAACCTTGCAAATATATGCAATTTAATGCTCACTCGCTCTGTTTCAGGTTGTATTATGCTTTACGTGTGTTACATGCATGTATGTGATTTCACATTTCAGACAGTCAGGTTTAAAAGGATATTGATTACCTGTTACATGTTTGCTTGGTGTGACCTCTCCCTCCTAACAAGGTTAAAACCTTGAAGTGAAATGGATTGATGCAATGACTAAGCAATCCATTGACTGCTTTCTGCAGGAGGCAGACAGTTTTTTATTTCCCTCCATATTTTTATGAGCCATTTGTTTTCCAGCCTGCTTGTTCATCCTACCATAAAGAAACAGCGCCCCCATTTGAAAGAATATCATATTTGTGAAAAGTCCCTTTAATATGAAACTGCCAGTGGTACTTATTTACATGTCATCCATAATTCAGTGTCAGGTTGAATACAACACTTCCTGAACACTTCCCGGTAACCTTTGTTACCTAAACATAATATACTGCAGATAGATAGATAGATAGATAGATAGATAGATAGATAGATAGATAGATAGATAGATAGATAGATAGATAGATAGATAGATAGATAGATAGATAGATAGATAGATAGATAGATAGATAGATAGATACTTTAGATGGATAGATCATTATTTTTTCCTCTCCCTCCCTCTCTCTTTCACTTTCAGTCACACACCACTAAAATTACCTTTGCCTTTCAAGGCATACAGCTTTAGTAATTTGTTTTGGCTCCGCTTGATACAATACAGCAGCAGGCAGTAAATTCTTTCTGTTCCATCTGAGTTTTGTCATAACCAGCAGCAGTGATAACAACAAACGACAAAAGCATTTTGCTTACAGTGTGGACAAGAATTACTGGATGCTGCAAAATTGTGTTGAGCCTGGTTAGGACACCGTGTACAGCTATAAACATTACTTAAACACCATTGCCTGGAAAATTGTCACATGAAATAGTCATTTGTTGTTTCTGATGAAACTCACCTTGAGCATCTATAAAATCTTTACCATTTTAGTCACTGAATGAGCACCAGTAGCGTGGAGAACCATTTGTATTCTCATGAAGTACAGACTGTGCTTGCTTTCTAATATTTGCCGTTGTTGTTTGGCAAATACAGGGGTTAAACACTGTCCGTGCCGGACAAACGTGTGTGGCATTTGTCTCTAGATGGGATTTCTAAGGCTGTAGTGGATTGATGCTAATGCAGTCTGCTTTTAACAGTACCACACTAAAGGTTACCGCAGTGGTGAAGCCGAAATGTTAAACTTACCTGTAGTTGACCTCTGTGAAATAGGATGGACCTCAATGTCTACTCTTAAATTACATAACGTTACAATAGTACACTGTAAATTCTGCTGGGTTATTTTTTTACCCACTGCTGCTGTGTAAGTATTGGACAGGAGTTCAAACACATGCTGGGTTATTTGAATAGGTTTATTTATAACCAAACATGTGTTGGGTCCAATATTTACACAGCATTGGGTAAAAACAACCCAGCAGAATTAAGAGTGCAGTGGTTAAATGGATTACATTACGTTATTTGAGATCGAATCATTTCCAGATCAGCAAAAAAGGGAAATAAGGAAAATAAAATAAGAACAAATCAAGAAATTTTAAGTGTAGAAAAATAGAAAAGAACAAAGTTAAAAATATAGTTGAACAGTTGTATTTAGGACAGTGGCAGCCGGTGACTTCTCTTCCAAGGGCGCAAAATAAAAAATATTGGAGTATTGTGTGTTGCTCGCCATTTTTTTTTAAATATGTGTTTGTTGCGTCATGTGAACCTATGTGCATCATACCTCTTGTCAAAATACAAGACCTGCACATGCGTCGAAAGGATTTATGATAAAAGAGACACTTGTGTTCACAAAATACTCGCAAGACACTAACTTGATTACGCATGAGATTAAGCGAGTGTCTGGCAAACGCGAGTGTCTCTTTTATCATAAACCTTTTAGATGCGTCTGCAGCAGGCTCGTATTTTGACATCACACGTAATGTACAAAAGTTTACATGAAGCGCCGAACACATATTTTGAAATGACGGGCTACATACATGTTGTGACGAGCTTCGCATCGTGCAACCTGGTAAAATAAGTCACCTGCCTCCACTGATTTATGCTGGGTACAAACCGAAAGATAATCAGGCTGATTTTGGGCCGATTTCCCCTTCTGGCAATCCTAGCTATGTCCTGATTATCTTGATGGTTCTACAGATTATCTTATCAGATTTTCCCTTGGTGTGAGGCGTGATAAAGGGACATTCCACTTTTTTTGAAAATATGCTCATTTTCCAGCTCCTCTAGGGTTAAACATTTCTTACCATTTTGGAAACCATTCAGCTGATCTCCGGTGCTAGCGCTAGGACTTTTAGCATAGCTTAGCACAATCCATTAAATCTGATTAGACCATTCGCATAACCTAAAATATAACCAAAGAGTTTTGAAATTTTTCCTATTTGAAACTTGACTCTTCTGTAGTTACATCGTGTACTAAGACCGACAGAAAATTTAAAGTTGCGATTTTCTATGCAGATATGTCTAGGAACTATACTCTCAAACTGGCGTAATAATCAAGGACTTTGCTGATGTAACATGGCTGCAGTAGGTGTAGTGATATTAGAGATAGAGATTCTGTGTTTGCATGCTTTTTGAAACGCGCATCTCTGTGCGTGTGCTTATGAGTATTCTGTGCCAACAGAAAAAACAGCTCACTTTAACATCTTGAGCTCAAATTGTTTAAAACGGTTTGAATGTTAACATTTACAAGGTTAAGAAACAAATGCAAATAATACACTTTCTATATAAATAGACATTTATTACTGAATGATTTGCGTTTGAGTTATTATTATTAATGAGATGAATATAATTTATGCATGATTTCTTCTGCTTAATATTTTGTGTCTTTTGACTGGGTAGGCCAGTTGTGAAGCTGAGTGGGCCAGTGCCAACCTGGCCCTTTTGTAGCCTCACCACTGGGTTACAATACTGTACTGTATATACCATGGGTTATAGAGTTGCATTCAAATATTTAAATTCAACATGCAAAAACTGGAAAATACAAAATAATAAGAAGAGGAATTTTAAATTATTAGAGTCGTTTTAATTTAGTCCTGCCTCACAACACAGAACAACAACAGAATTTCTAAAACTAACTAAATAAATAAGTTTAAAGTTTACACCAATATGTAGATTTTTACCACCAGAGGTCGCTATTACACAATAACAAAGGCAAAGCATAATGATGATGTTATGATTTCAATAGGGATGTAACGATTTAATCGGGGGTCCCATTAAAAATGCCTGTCTGAAATCGATTCTGAATCGCAAGGCTGCTATTCTGTGTTTCATGCACAGCTTGTGTGTGTACTATGGCATTTGGTCAGTAGGAAGTCCTTATCAATCTAAAATCATTATGAGTCGGAGTCGTTTATAACGTGCATTTAAAAAAGCAACACTCGTCAAACACAATCATTCAAAATATTCTTTATTATCATGAAAATACCTGTACCAATTTGAAGAACAGCGATATAAATATTCCTGTAGACATTTCCTTGAATAGCGTTTGTTATGCTACTTCTTCTGTGTCACAGTGGCACAAAAGGAGTTTCTGCATGAGAGCGCCCCCTGGCGTTCGGATGTGCCAGGATTTCACCGTAATCCATTAGATTCATTCATGAGAAAACGCGCATTTGCACGGTTAATCGTTACACCCCTAGATTTCAAGCTTTACAATTTGGTTTCTTTTATAATCACACATTTTACTGCTAAATGGAACAAGTTTCAAAAGGCCCTAACTAGCTTCTTTAAGAATTAAAATGTATAATTTAGACGAGAAACAGACTACCGTACTTGGTTTTAAAAATGTTATTTTACCCAAAACTATCTGTACAATAGTAGTGAGCCACATTTAAGTATCCATGGTATACTGTACTGTGTATGTATGTAATAAAGTATTATTGACTATTCCTATTCTTTTACTTTTACTATTCTTCACGCTCTGACTAACAAACTGAAATGTTATTTTGACATAACGCTTGCATCACTTTCCTCCTAAATCCTCTGAGCTCTGACACACTGTATATTTCCTCCTATCTTTCTCTCTCTCTGCTGCAGGGACTCTTGGCCGTTTCGTCCCTCTTTTAAACTCCAGCCCTCATTAAGGTAAACTTGTAGTGACGGGTGTACATTGTCATTTGTCACTCAAGCCTCTATCAGATTCCCTGCCCTCTACATTCCCATGGGTCATTGAAAGTCTGAGTCATATCAGCCTCCATCCTGCTCTTGCGTGACATTTCTCTTGGCCTGTAAAAAATTGGGTGATATTGTTACGAGAATCCAACCCTGTAAAACATCCATCCTGTGTCCTTGTCTTACATCGAATCCCATTATGTGTCATGTGCTGTTGTGTCTTTAAGGACGTGTCTGCTTATTGTCCAATATATACCTCCCCATGCGCATCTCACAGTTTTCTATTATTTTTGTCAGTGTGGTCAGAAATGTGTATCGGTGTTGCTGCAAGATAGTCTCTGACCCCCACTGACAATTCGCTGGCATATTGATGTATATTTCACACATTCTCATTGGGTGAGAGTCAGGGTGCACAGGTTTTCACTACACATACAGGATGGTACAGAGATCAACTATACATGTATATTGTATTCTGCTTGAGTTACGTGTGAACTATACAAAAGTTACAAATACTTTACTTTTTTTCAGTTTTTATTTAAATGGGACATTTTACAATAATTTTTTAAGATGTCAAATAAATCTTTGGTGTCCCCAGAGTAGTACGTATGTAAAGTCTAGCCCCAAATATCACATACTGTAATTATTTATGATGTTAAAATTGCCACTTTGTAGGTGTGAACCAAAATGTGCTGTATTTGGGTGTCCTTTAAAATGCAACTGAGCTGATCTCTGCACTAAATGGCAGTGCCGTGGTTGGATAGTGCAGATTAAGGGGTGGTGTTATCCCCTTCTGACATCACAAGAGGAGCCACATTTCAATTACCTATTTTTTCACATGCTTGCAGAGAATGGTTTACCAAAACTAAGTTACAGGGTTGTTATTTTTCATATTTTCTAGGTTGATAGGAGCACTGGTGACCCAATTTTAGCACTTAAACATGAAAAAAGTCTGATTTTCATTTAAATGCTTGCTTACTATTCTGGCTATTTTATCTTTTACAAATAAAGTTAATAGACAATGTGTGCATTTTCCTTGATTGTCTTTGTATTTCAATATTTATGAAAAAAAATTGGTAATTTAGATTTTTTTAGATGTACTCACTTAAAACAACACAATGAACTGTGGTTGGTCACTTTACATGTCAATCAGACAGTCTTTCACTGTTTTAAAGGGCCATTATAAGCTGCAAACTGGCCAGACTTTATGCGAATAGTCGCAAACTATTCCCTGCGCTTGACTGATTTGGAAAGACAGTGATTCATCATTTTCTCTTCTTTCTCTCAGAAAAGGGAGCAGTGGAGAGGCTGGTAGAGAAGTCGAGCTGGAAGACCTGGACGAGGATGAGCCGCCCACCTAACTCTGAAGCTTTCCTCATTGTCTGCACTTCTCCATTCAGACATTTCCAACCCCTTGAGCAGATCCATGACCACACCCCTGCACCTGGATTATTCGATTGAACGTCATCGTTCTTCAGTTTCACATGAATCAAGTTCACCATAGTAACAGTCCTGGTCTATTTTTAGTCCATCTTCTCTTTATCTTGTTTTTTCGATCTTACCTGTGACCTGTCACTAATGCTAAATACAGCATGCAGATTTTGGAAATGATCTACACCTAACCAGGCTTATTTGAAGGCAGACCTTAAAGTACCAGTGATGCTACAAGCTCATATGGACACACAGCATGGACGAATGATGCTGATACTAACTCCACCTTATAAAGCTAAAATCACTGATGGCATTGACACAATATGTCGCCATAATAATGTTGTACATGTGTATAAAATAATAGCTGTGGAGTCTTGCCTTTTTGCACTTTGTAAATGTTCACGTGCAATTCTTAACCCAATCCATCTGAGCATAGCGTGAAATATGACCTCGTATTATGGTGGGTTTCTCATGTCCTTCAGACATTATTTATACAAACCTGCACACACACACGGTGTAGAAGTGTGATTCAAAGGGCCTTACTGTATGTATCTACTAAACACTAATACTAATAAGGTCTCTTTGACAAAAATGCAATTCTATCCAAAACAGGGCTTATTTTCCATGTTTGTGAATGTCGCAGATCCCGCATCGAGATTGCACGGGATGCAGGGCTTTCGTGTCACTGTGTTTGTTTTTCGGAATAGATTTGGAACAGAATGTGTCATTGTTTACCGAGTCTACGCATTCCAAAAGGCCTATTTGTCAGTCAGCATTCGAAAACAGGAACGCACACAGACGCAAACACACAGCACAGCATCGAAACAAGCGTTTGTTGATGTGAAAAGAGAGAGAGTCAGTTTCACTCAAAACAGACAAGCCAATTGAGGGTAGGATCTGAATACAATGTTTAGCGCTGGAACGAAAGTGAACTGCCATTCAATGTCAACACCGTCCCTCACGGCACAGATTAACTTGGTCCACAACAGTACGCCTTGTTTACATCTGCCTGGCGGAGACATGTTTTAGAAAATAATGGACGGGCGTCGTAACAGCACATTTTAGATTTTGGGAACACTTTACAATAAGGTTTTATTTGTTAACATTAATAAATGCATTAGCTAACATGAGCTAGCTAATAGTTTATTAGCATTTATTTTGTTAATGCCAATACAGTTGTTAATTTTAGTTCAAATGGCTAATGTTACAACTTTTTATTTTAATAATGTATTAAAATTAATCTTAATAAACTAATGTTTATAAATACAACCTTAGTGTTACAAAGATTCGTATTAGTTTATTTGCAAAATAGGTTTATAGAGTTTAAATGGATTTTACAAGAATGAAATTATTTGATACATAATTAGGTCAACATTATTTCCCTTTAAATGAATAATGTGAGTGCTTACAAGAAACCGTGTACAGATGTCACTCATTTTTTTCATATATGAAGGTGAATTGACAATTTACAGTGACCCACTTTCATATATTCTCACTAACATCCTGTACAGATGGTGGTCCATTTTTCTGACTCCCACACACAGCTCTGTGTCAGTCTTTCTCTTTTATGCACTCACTTTTTGTTGATCGCATTTTCTCCTAAAACCGAATTACCCAGGAAACATCTTTTTTTTGTGCCAAATAAGTGGTCTTTTATGATCTGCTGGTATGATGTATTTGATTCAATGATTTTGTCTTTTAGCTTCTGTATGTGGTACTCAGGTTCTGGACATTTCTATTCTTGGAATACAGAAAGGATGGAGTAGCATTTTCTGTTTTCGGGGCTTCGAGATGTTTGTGTTTTCAAATTCATCTAATCATTCCCTGATTGTTTGTGAGTTTACCTTCGCATACGTCCATTTGTCTGTGTGTGTAAAATGTACAGTACTCCTGTGAATCTTTATGTATGCTATGCACCTGTTTGTGTCTTGATGTATGGCATGTCTCTTAATAACCTGCTAGAGTTAGCTTTTACAAACCTGTCTACGGGTTTGTTTTACCTTTTGATAGACGTATGGGAAAAAAAACGTTATCTCTAAAACCTCTTAAAATGTATCCTGCAGGACTTTTGTATAAGCTAAACATATGCAGCAGTCTGTATTGCATACCCTCTGTGTGAGCAATTGACTAAAGTGCTAAGGCTTTAATTCCTATAACGGGTTACAGCTCATGTGCAATAGAAAGCAGACTTGATCGTCCATTTACAGTACAGTTTCAAAGACGTGTGATAAATTTCTGAAGGAAGGATGAGAACAATGGCTATTTTGAACTTTGTAGCTCCAAATTCCTTTTGGTATGAAGCCTATAAATAGTTTTTTATTCAAAAGTTGAGGGATGTTAAGAAACATTACAACATGCATCAGAATTGATTGTTGTATATAAAACACTCATGTACCCGCACTTTGATCTGCTCGGTTATTTGTGTCAGAGTGCCTGATATTGCTGGTTATTTAATGTATAAAGATCTGCTGCATTGATCTGAATGTAACTTTTAAAAATCCTAAAAAAAATAATTGAGCAAAAACAGCATGGCCCAAGAAAGCACTGAATGCAACTCTTAATGTAAATATGTAACAAATCATATGAAGATGCTATTTTTTGCATGCTTTTTGTACACGGACATACTCAAAAACAAATAAAGATATCACAAGTGATGGTGACTTTCGTATTTTATTATGGTTTCCAGTGGTGTTTATGGTAGAACTGAACTGAATCCATGAACATAATCAACTTATGAAACATATGAATACTATATGAAATGGCATTTTGTACAACAACAAGAAAAATAACAACAATGGTGACATCTGATTTTTAACTTGTTCACGATTTTAATAAATAATGTATAAAAAGAGAGAGAGACACTAAATTGACGAGACGAGGATAGAGATGCAAACAAAAAATAAAATAGAAAAAATATTTTTTTTACTATCAGCATTCTAGTTTTTTTCAAGCTTTCATATTAATAAAAATTTACAAATCTGCTAAAACTAACACAATTCAAAAAATCTGTCACAGCTTTTTTCTCTCAAACACTGCCTTTGGCAGTTTGGCTTATTTAAAACCCAGAATATTTCACAAAACAGCACTACAGTATCATCTTAACAGCAACTTTAGTTTAAAGTAATAAAAGTCCATACTGTATTTGTTTATCCATGACTTATATCTAAAATTTGCCTTTCTATATAAAGTTTGAAGGAGCCTTCACCCGAAAAAAAACGTACACTGTAAAAAATGCAACATTTTTCTCAACCAACATACATTTGTTTGTTACTTTAATGTAAAAAAAATATTTAAACAACTTAAACTTGTTTTTATAAGTTATATCAACTTATCACAGGTCAAGTTATATTGACTTACAAAACCAAGTTATTTTAACTAAATGCTGCATTTTCATTTTATTTTTTACAGTGTACACACCTCTTTAATAATAATTTTATATTTAAAATATATTTTTCCCTTTTGCACACTGTAAACAATGATGTCAAATCAACATATATTTTATGTTACTTTACCTTTACAAATTAAGTTAAACAAGTTCAACTTGTTTTTAAAAACTTAAAATATTATGTTGAATTGACTTGCAAAATCAAGTTGTTTTAAAGGAACAGTATGTAGGATTGTGGCCAAAACTGATATTGCAATCACAAAACTTGTGGCTAAAACTGGTACTGCAATCACACAACTGGTGGCCAATACACAAAATGACAACATAAACATCAGTTAAGGGCTGCCACACTTTTTAAATGACAATATCCTGGCCGGACCACTGTTGTCAGTGATATATGTATTTGAAATGAAAATGATTTCTTAATGTCTTGTGACATATCAGGGCCATTTTATGATTAATTTATATACATTTCTTACATACTGCTCCTTTAACTTAATGCTGCATTTTTTACAGTGCAGTTGAATTAATCTCAGACTTGTTCTGGAGTGCGTTATACAATATCTCCCAGTTCTTTTGCATGCGTTCCAGTATTGATGTTGTGTTTTCAGTGCAGAATTAGTCAGTAGTCATGGCAGCCGCTCTCTCTCTCTCTCTCTCTCTCTTCACTCCTGTGCACAGCAAAGACCTTGAATTACTGTGACCACAACTGAACAAACTACAACCCCAAAACAGAAAAAGTTGGGACATTGTAGAAATTGTGAGTAAAAAAGGAATGGAATAATTTACAAATCTCATAAACGTATATTTTATTCACAGTAGAATATAGATACCATATCAAATGTTGAAAGTAAGATATTTTGAAATGTCATGCCAAATATTGGCTCATTTTGGATTTCATGAGAGCTACACATTTCAAAAAAAGTTGGGACAGGTAGCACTAAGAGGCCAGAAAATTTAAATGTACATATAAGGAACAGCTGAAAGACCAATTTGCAACTTATTAGGTCAATTGGCAACATGATTGGGTACAAAAAGAGCCTCTCAGAGTGGCAGTGTCTCTCAGAGGTCAAGATGGGCAGAGAATCACCAATTCCCCCAATGCTGCGGCGAAAAATAGTTTTCTGAGTTTCTCAAAGAAAAATTGCAAAGATTTTGAAGTTATCATCATCTACAGTGCATAATACCATTCAAAGATTCAAAGAATCTGGAACAATCTCTGTGCGAAAGGGTCAAGGCCGGAAAACCATACTGGATGCCCGTGATCTGCGGGCCCTAAGACAGCACTGCATCACATACAGGAATGCTACTGTAATGGAAATCATAACATGGGCTCTGGAATACTTCCAGAAAACATTGTCAGTGAACACAATCCACTGTGTCATTCGCTGTTGCCAGCTAAAACTCTGTAGGTCAAAAAAGAAGCCATATCTAAACATGATCCAGAAGCGCAGGCGTTTTCTCTGGGCAAGGCTCATTTAAAATGGACTTTGGCAAAGTGGAAAACTGTTCTGTGGTCCAACGAATCAAAATTTGAAGTTCTTTTTGAACAACTGGGATGCCATTTCATCTGGACTAAAGAGGACAATGACAACCCAAGTTGTTATTAGCGCTCTTTTCAGAAGCCTGCATCTCTGATGGTTTGGGGTTGCATGAGTGCGTGTGGCATGGTCAGCTTACACATCTGGAAAGGCACCATCAATGCTGAAAGGTTTATCCAAGTTCTAGATACATATGCTTCCATTCAGACGTCGTCTCTTTCAGGGAAGACCTTGCATTTTCCAACATGACAATCCCAGACCACATACTGCATCAATTACAACATCAAGACTGCATAGAAGAAGGATCTGAGTACTGAAATGGCCAGCCAGCAGTCCAGATCTGTCACCCACAGAAAACATTCGGCGGATCATAAAGAGGAAGATGTGACAAAGAAGACCTAAGACAGTTGAGCAACTAGAAGCCTGTTTTAGACAAGAATGGGACAACATTCCTATTCCTAAACATTGGTCCTCCTCCAGCTGTTCCTTATATGTACATTTAACTTTTCTGGCCTCTTATTGCTACCTGTCCCAACTTTTTTTGGAATGTGTAGCTCTCATGAAATCCAAAATGAGCCAATATTTGGCATGACATTTCAAAATGTATCACTTTCAACATTTGATTTGTTATCTATATTCTACTGTGAATAAAATATAAGTTTATGAGATTTGTAAATTATTCCATTCCTTTTTTACGCACAATTTCTACTGTGTCCCAACTTTTTCTGTTTTGGGGTTGTAGTTGTTTATGCTTTAATTCAAAAAGGATCTGCGGTTTAGATTATTTAAAATTGTGTTACCCTTGGTTTCTCTTTTTCTATCACCGGCGGTGATAATGTGGGCTTCTGTGGATGGACAAACAGACTGCATTTATATACTGTACAGTATGTAAATGTAAAGCCACCAAGTAATATGAGAGAGAATAGTGTATACCTATGTCTCAGATATGCTATGCTGTGATTGGCCAATCAGAATCAACTCACATGAACAAATACTGTAGTATTTACTATAGAAAATTCCTAGATATATACTGTACGGGAGTGTCTTAAACCTTACCACATTCTCATAACACAAGGTACAAGATTTTGTACCTAAAAGGTGCATATTGGTTCTTCAAATCAAATGTACATATCTGTACCAAAATGGTCCATAGTTGGACCATTTTAATTAAAAGATACTGTCCCAGTGACAACTTTTATACCTTTTCTTCTGAGATTGCATAGTGTAAATGTTAAAGGATTAGTCAATTTTCTAAAAAAAAAATCCAGATAATTTACTCACCACCATGTCATCCAAAATGTTGATGTCTTTCTTAGTTCAGTCGAGAACAAATTATGTTTTTTGAGGAAAACATTTCAGGATTTTTTTCATTTTAATGGACTTTAATGGACCCCAACACGTAACAGTTTAAAATTGCAGCTTCAAAGGACTCTAAACGATCCCAAATGAGGCATAAGGGTCTTATCTAGCGAAATGATTGTCATTTTTGACAAGAAAAATAAAAAAAGGGCACTTTTTAACCACAACTTCTCGTCTTCCTCCGGTCCTGTGATGCGCCAGCGCGACCTCAGGTAATACATTATCACATCAAGAGTCACGGATGAAGTATGCAAAACTATGCCCCAGTGTTTACAAGTGTGGAGAAAGAGGACCGTTCCGACATTGTTGTATGTCGAATGATACTAATTAATGTCTTTGTGTCAGTTTATTGTTTAAAATGGTCCGCAAATGTGCGTTTCATATGTGTTACACGTGACCTCTTGACTTGATGACGTATTACGTGAGTTTGCACTGGCGCGTCACAGGACCGGAAGAAGACGAGAAGTTGTGGTTTAAAAGTGCATATTTTTTATTTTTCTTGTCAAAAATGACAATCGTTTCGCTAGATAAGACCCTTATGCCTCATTTGGGATCGTTTAGAGTCCTTTGAAACTCTGTTAAAACTGCAATTTTAAACTGCATTAAAACTGTTAAGTATTGGGGTCCATTAAAATTATAAAAACCCTGGAATGATTTACTAAAAAAAAACATAATTTCTTCTCAACTGAACAAAGAAAGACATCAAGATTTTGGATGACATGGGTGTGAGTAAATTATCCCTGCAAATCCTGAATACTCACAAGTTTTTCTCTCTCTCTCTCTCTCTCTCACTTTTTTAAAGTAATCAATATTTTTTTTTTTTTTTTTTTTTTTTATTATTATGTATATAATGCAAACACAGAAAGTGACTCTATTTACATGTGGTAAATAACAATGAATAGAACAAAACGGAAAACAGAGAGAAAAAAAAAACATAAGACAAACAAATAATAATAATAAGTAATCAATATTTTTCTTTCTTAGACAGCTACTCAGCTGGGACTCTTGCAGGTTAACATGTGCCCTCACTTTTCGCTCCCTATAAAACAATGAGTTTGGTCGATGTGCATTGCTATGGTAACTATCACTGCAGAGATATCTATAGGAAGCTATGTTGTTTCCTGGGCATAAATGTAGATATCTAATGAATTGCATACTTCCCACATTCATGCAGCCCAAAAGTAAGATACTTGCAACAAATACTAAAGCATGTTTTTCCTATCAGACTCACACACACTTCAAGTATAGCGCGATTCGAATTGTATAAACCTCCCTATTAGTGCTGAAGTAAAGAAGTTTCTGTGCTGACACTTAAGGAAGGCAGCTTGATGTAAATGTTTGGAAATGACATCTGCAGCTGCTCATTAAACAGTTTCTTGTGTCTAATAATGTGTCTCTGCTGCCATCTAGTGTTAAGGAAGCAAAGCACAGTATGACTTCGACAACTGTTCTTCCGAATTTTGCCTGATCACTCAGAGCATTACTGTAATCATTAAGAGAGCAATAATCAATAAGATGACATCAATGTGCTCAAGTTGTTAAAATACGTGAATATATTTCATGGGAGGCCAAAACATACCTCTTCTTGGATTTTTGTATTCTTGTATTTCATGTTTTTGTAGAAATCTCTTTTTGGAAGTAAATGTAGGAGGAGCAAATCACACACAACGGTTGCCTTTAAAAAGAAATCATAAATATAATTTAAAAAATCCTTTAAAAGATTGACAACACTAAAATTTATATCTAAGCACATTTATTGCATTATTTAACAAGCTTTTTTGGTAACACTTTGGTAAGACTGACATGACATCTTAATAATCATGATATGACACGTGTCATTAACATGAAGGAGATTTTATGCACATTTATGACAACTATCATTAAGTGTCAACTTGTGTCAACTTATGACAACTTGACATAAACCAAAACATCATAACTTGTCATGACAAGTTGACATTACCAAGACACCATAATCTTTAAGGCATCATAATTTAGGCGCCACTACTGAAAACGCTAGGTCTCCTCTGTTCTTACGCCTAGACCATATCGAGAAGCATCCAATTGGATGACCTAGCCTGATTATGGACATGTAGCATGTAATCATTAAGGGTTAATATAAATTTTTAATGAACAGACAGGTCAAAAGATTATATTTAACTTTATGTATGTGCACAATACATAAAAAACTGACAACTAACAGAACTTGGTCTTCCTCACAAAGAGGGTGCTGAAATTTTCTGACATAGAAGGAAAAATAACAAAAATGTATAATATAATTTATAATTTATTTTAATTAATGTTAAATTAATGTTTTTGAAAGATATCAACCAAACATTGCATGGCTTAGCCCTATTGTACTGTTTTGATTTATTTTTAGGTGAATCTGTCTGCAAATGCAATAAAATATAATTTGATCAATTTTTAATTATTATTATTATTGGATGACTGATTTTATTTCTCTAACACCTGGAGGAAACTGAAAAAAATTATGAACTGAAGAATTTTCATGACGCTGTTATTTGAGAGTATTAACACTTAATGACATTTTAATAACAAATTTAATTTGTACCGCTGTAGTTGAGGTCAAGAAAAATATTCATGACACTGTTAAAATACTACTTGACAGAGTATTATATTATATTTTAATGACAAGTTCAATTTGGTAGGTAGTTTCTTAATTTGGATAATTTATCTATGTCATGTTTATGACAGATTTATGACAAGTTATGTTGTCTTTGTAATTTCAAGTTTTAATGACAGTTGTCATATACATGCATAAAATCTTCTTAATGTTCATGACACGTGTCATGTAATGATTATAAAGATGTCATGTCAGTCTTATGAAACTTATGTAAGTAAAGTGTTACCAATTTTTTTAATTATTGCACATTTTGCATACAGTATTGAATCTTGTGTAATTACACGAACACAGCTTGGCAGCATCATCCCAAAAATAATTTCATTTCTTTTTCCAAGTGACAATTAAACTGTAACTGTACTGTATGTGTTGCACCGACTGATAATTGTCCAGTCACATTAAAGTGGAACTAACTTCTGTACAAGTAGTTAAATACAGGATGACATACAAATGTTCCAGGCTCATGGATTCTAGCATTCTGTTTTAATAGGTTCATAAATAAAAATGAGATGTAGCAATCCTACACTGTTAGAGAATGGGTTTAAAACTTTAGCTTTTCTGTTGCTGGGGTGGTACCTCAAGGTTCTGTTTTGTACATTTGCATGTATACTAAACATGATACAATGTTATACCTTTTTGGGTACATTACTGTACCTTAAGGATCTATTGTGTAGCTTTAAAGGTACAGTAAACTGTTTTGTACCCCTAAAATGTAACTGGTACGAAATTCTTCATTAAATGGACACTTCACCGATTTGCATGAAGTAAGTCATGATTGGTGTCTGTCAGACACAGTGGCGGCTATTTTCTTTGTTTTACTAACGTGGCATTTATGTACACAAAAGCTTATCTGAGCGGTGTTCCGATGAATGGGAGTGGCTTGCAGAGCTCAGGGGCCGGATTCACAAAACATTCTTAGGAAGAAAAATCTTCTTAACTGCCATTTTTATCTTAAATTCAAGCTTAAGAAAAAAGTTAAGAATATTTTGTATTATCAAAAAAGCTTCTTAAAAAGTTCTTATTATGTTCTTAAGAAAAAACTTAAGAAGAATTCCAATTCTCGAAAAATAAACTGTCTTAAATAACATCTTAAAGTTAGGATAACCTTACAGTAGTCTTAAATCTCAAAATGTAAGATGTTTCATAAGTTAATGTGATTGTTTTAAATGTGACATGTTGTATTTTGTAGTCTGAAATGGCAATTGAATCAGTTTACTTCACATAGTTTAAAGAGGAATTCCACACTCACATAATGAAGTTTAATGGCTTACTCAGTAATATGTCATGAAACACAAATAAGTATTAGTGATATTAGCAAACATTTAACTTCCTCCGTAATAGCCTACATTCATTGTGAAATTACTTAACAGCTAAAAGTCGCTCTAAGCGGGAGGCGAACCGGTAATCGCTCCGTCATGTGAGTCGAGGGCTCCGAAACCGCGGACACGCTTCACCCTCCGCGTCCTTCTTTTGACGGTTGAGCGCGTGTCGCGGGAGACGAAGCCGTGGGCACGGAGAGTGAAGCATGCACACCCAGAGTGCTCGACACGCATGACGGACCGATTGGGACATTACGGAATTATATTTACGCATCGCACCGCCTTAATAGTAGCTGCCTCTGTTACAACAGCGAATAACATCCTGTAGTAGTCTTAATGCATCACTCGTTTGTATCGCGTTAATGATCGCAAGGTAGTAATGCATAAGTGTATTGTTACCTCATTAGCAGAATATCTTAATTCATATAAAAGCTTGTCATTTTATTCTTAAGACACAAATTTAAGATATTGTTAAGAAAAAATTGAGAACTTCTTAAGAAATGTTTGAGAATTGCACTTAGGAACATTCTTACGCACTTCTTATAATTTATCTTAAGAACTTTCTTATTTTTTGTCTTAAGAATGTTTTCGTGAATCCGGTCCCTGCATTGTGGTGCATAGTGGGAGTTGTAGTTTTTCATACAAATGTGCTCTAAAGTCACATTCTGTCTTTTCTTGGTCAAATAGGCACAAAATTCTAAATTTATGTTACATTTTGACTACAAATATGACTCACTTTCAATAAAGATTAATGTTTCTATCGATAAAATGGCCCTTTAATGCACACAATATGTCCTTAAGGTACAATATTGTATCGAAAGGGTATAACATTTCATCATGTTGTAAAAATGAACCTTAGAGGGTTCCACCCCAGCGACAGAAAAGGTACAGTTTGTACCTTTATTTCTGACAGTCAATCACACAAAAGTGTGTTTTTGTTCAGACTCACCACTCCAAAAATTCCTACTCCTGAGCCTATAGCTGTCAACGTTGGGATGATATCAAATTTTCCCGCCTGCAAGGTAAATTGAGATTATTTGTAAACAAGTACAATCGTAAATGTTCTTAAGAAGTAAATGGTTGATAGGAAAATACATTTACCAGTCCATAAACAACGATGTCTATCTTTAAACCAAACACCTTCATTAATGTTCTCTTCTCCTTGCCGTTTTCCAAATAATGTTTAGCATATCTGAAACAATTTATATCATGTAACAATAGTGAGTTTAGACAAAAAGAATATATATTTTTAAACATTCTTTAGTTCCTTCTGTACTGTTCTTTTAAGAAGCATAAAAAGTAAAGGATTAAAGTGGTTATTTTTTCTTATTACAAGTTGTGTTTCTTGTTTCATGTGGTGTAGTACTGTTCAATCTACAGGTTGTTTATTGCTCAAGTTTGCCTTCTCAGAGTTTTTCCGTAAGCAAAAAAAGTTAATTGGGTTTAAATGTCAAGAGTTCCTGTTCTTGGAGTTCTTGTACTGTATAGTGTTACTTTCGTCCCTGCTGACTTATGTGCAACTTATGGTCAAAGTGAAATTATACTGGACGTCGTTCTACATCTGTAAAAAAAATTAAGCTTAAAATATATATGTCTAAAACATTATCTTTTAAAATTAAGCTTTTCTGAAAATTTTTACTTTCATTTTCCCCACTCTCCCCTATGTTCTCATCAAACTGTACTTTTTATTTGTTGCCGTACAATGAAGTGTGATCTGCATGTAAGTGAAAGTTCCTTATAGAATTGGGCTTGGACGTTCTGATAATTTTTGGGAAAGTCTCACCCACCTGAAATTGTATCCCAGTGATGGTTTCTCCTCTTTATCATTTCTCCCAGTTCCATAAAGGCCATAAAATTCATATTGTGGTTTGCAGTATTTGATTTTGAAGTCCAGATTGCAATTCCATTCAATGAGAATTCCTATAGCCCCACCCTACCAGATTACCAGAGAAATATGATTATAATTCATTTGCCTGTCTGGTCTTAACAGAAATCATCATAAGCATGCTTGGCATCCTGTCCTTAAAGCAGAGGCTTAAACATAAGCTCTGAGCTAACCCTGTTACACTTGAGAAGTACATTTGAATCGTCACTTGAATAATAATGTACTTGGAAATCTTTATTAAGTTTGTAAAGAAAAATAATAGGGTTGTTTAAATTTAGTTTGTAACAACATACTGTAATACACTGGGTTTAAACACACATTAATTGTTTAAAAGTTTAGGGTCACTTGACTGAAATGTTTCTCGTGATCTTCAAATTTATTTTAATCTGAAAGGGTATGTTTTAATGTTTGAAATTGTTTGAAATAATTAAACAAAATATAATCAAGCCAACATATTAATTAGCATTCATTAGAAATAGGGATGCATAACGATTAATCGCATTTAATCTATAGCAGAATAAAAGTTTTTGTTTACATCATATATGTGTGTGAACTCTGAACTGTGTATAATAATTATGTATATACAGTATAAATATGCACACATGCATGTATAATTTTAAGAAAAATATTTATATATATAATACAAATTATACAAAAATATAAAAATTTATATACACATGTAAACATTTCCTAAATATATATATGCATGTGTGTGCATTTATCTATACAAAGTTATTATACACACACACACACACACACACACACATTCTGGTTTCCATGTTTTGTGGGGACATTCCATAGACGTAATGCATTTTATACCATACAAACTGTATATTCTATTCCCCTTACCTGCCCCATTCCCTAACCCCAACCATCACACAAACCTTTCTTGTACCTTAGATTTTCAAGAAACATCATCTTGTTTGATTTATAAGCTTGTTTCCTCATGGGGACATCAAAATGTTCCCACAAGGTCACAAAAACACTGGTATTCCTATCTTTGTGGGGACAATTGGTCCCCACAACGTGATAATTACCAGGTACACACACACACACACACACACACACACACACACACACACACACACACACACACACACACACACACACACACACACACACACACACACACACACACACACATATATATATATATATATATGATGTTAACAAAAACTTTTATTCTGTTATAGACTAACTGCGATTAATCGTTATGCATCCCTAATTAAAAAACTACATTTTTTTAATGCATCACTTGGATTGTGCAGCCAATGAGAACCCAGAATAGATAAAAACTATACAGGAGTACATTTTTACAAACTTTAGGCTACTTTAAAGATGTTAAAATACAACATAGGTGATTCATTTTGAATTTGATTTAGTGACAGCATCAATCCCAAAGTTTGCGTTATTTCATAGCTCTGATTATTTTACTATTAATCTAAAATATGAAAAAAATATTACCAAAGGATGAGTATGCGACCCCAAACTTTTAACCTGTGGTGTGTATTGTATTCTTATAGCCTTGTAGAGAAAATTCTAAAGACTGAGAATTAAATGTACTACTTAATAATAATTGTATTATTGAACACATCTTGATATTTGTGTGCATGTGTGAGAATTTAAATAAGAGAGAGCTGCTTGTGCATGTAAAAGCAGGATCGACTGTATGTGTGTCTGCATGTGTGTGTGCATGCGTGCGTGTATATTTGGATGAGTATGTAAAGCAAAAGTGTTACCACAATTGTAAGTATCAGTGGGCGCATATTTGACTATGACAAAAAGATACCACACGTGCGATTTCCGAGAAATTCAACCCAGAACGCTCCACAATGTCTCCCAGTCTGAAGATAGGACACAGTGGATTATCTATTGGGTCATACTGACAGCTACTTAGGTACGCTTGATCCACACCTTCTACCAGGTTACTCCTACACAGAGGAAATTAAGTTAGTAATGCCTTGCCAGATACAGATTTAGTTACAGAGTTAGAATAGAAAACCTCTTACCTGACAACATTAAAATAGCGGAAAGAGATTGAGTTTTTGATGAACAGAGTGAAATTTTCTGCTACTTTCAATATTGGAGGACTACAGAGAAAAGCAGAGAGAAATGTCATGTCACAGTTAAATGACTTCAACCAAAGCTGTGGGATGATTCAAAACATTATCTAATAGATATTGTCACATGCTCCAGCTATAAAACACACACTGTCTGTCACTGCAAAAGTCGCCACTTCTAAAAAAAAGTCTCCAGTGACTCTCCACTGTCCTTTCTAAATAAAGGTGAAAGTCTCAAAAATCGGTTAATATTTATTATTATTAACCTTTATTTTTAAAGGCAAGTCATTAAGAACAGGTTTCTTATTTACAATGGCTGCCTGACAAGTGGAATAACCACTTAGGGAAAGGGAAGTAGGGTTAAAATAAATACAGTGCTTGTTTGAATGCTTAATTGAAAATTAAGTGAGGACTGGGTGAAACATACGCTAAAACCACATGATTTTTTAAGGTATTAAGATTGAGTTGTGTAAAAGACAGCTGTAGTTTATAAAGCTATCTTGCAGGATATAAGTGAATGAGTGAATTACCAACTGCTGGGGGATTGTTAATAATATAAATAGAAAAAAAGTGGGGGCCAAGGACGGAGCCTTGGGGGACACCCCTGGTGACTGGGTTTTTAAATCTTACACGTTGAATATCGTAATAAATTGGGTAAACCGCATAAAAAAACTGTGCCATCATTCATCCAATTCGTCTTCCATGCACTTAAGAGGACTTTGCTGGAACGGATTCTGCAAACAAACTGGTATTTCTGAATAGCCTTGAAGCGGATGTGAACAATTCGTTCCATATCAAGGTGGCTTTTAGTGGCTTTTGCATCTCAGCTTTTCATTTTCATTCCAAATATACATTTCTATGAATACATACATTTTAAGTTACCCAGAATCTTGAGTTTTAGGCCGGTTTCACAGACAAGGCTTAGTTAAATTAAGATGTTTTAGCTTCTTTTATAAACATGCCTTAGAAAAAGATGTTATCTTGAGAAATCAATGGCACTGGCATATTTTAACAAGTGCAAGTTATTTTCAGTTGAGACAGCTCAAACATTTGTTTTAATCTAGGTCTAGCCTTAAGCCTAGTCTGTGAAACCGGGGGTTAATTTTTGTTATCTTGTTGCAAAAATGGCGATAAAATCTAATTCCATTTAAGTCAAACTGTATTTTACAATTATTTGTAGTGCTTTAGCAACAAAACCCAAGAAACCAACCATATGTTGTTACCAAAATGTCATAATTGGCACTTCAGGCCTATGTGCCACTTTGATTAAAATTGAATATATTAGACAATAACAATAATAAAAGAAGCATACTTACTCGGGTATTATACGATCATCTTCAACAGGACACCAAGAGTAGACCTCACAAGTACTGGTTGTTTTATTCATACACTTGCCCGTCATGAACCCTAAGAAAAAGGAAAGCATAAGGGGAGGTAAAAGAGGAGAGTGTATTAGGGACTGAAAGGAGGATTTTAAAACAACATACTGTAAACACACTTTGTCACATTCCTTAGGTGGGGTATACAGACCAAACACAAGCATGTATATCACTCTCGTGAATGCACATTTAAAGGAGCATTTCACCCGTAGAAACATTAATCTTTACTGAAAGTGTGTCATATTTGAAGTCGAAATGTAACATACATTTAGAATTTGGTGCCTATTTGACTGAGAAAAGGGGTGTTTGTAGTCTCACCCCCTCAACAAAGATATTCGACTTTCTGCTTTCAATGATGCAAAATGATGATTTATACATCATTGAAATAAGGAAGTGCAACACTGAAATCTGTATTTCTCCTGTCTCAGCGGCAACTAAGGAAATGATGCACGACCATTCAAAAACATGACCTGGGTTCTAACTATACAAAGCTTAATGCAAATGGGTGAAGTGTCCCTTTAAGGCGGTAGGCTAAGTAAGAGAAATTAGTTTTAAAGAGCTTGTATTTAGTACACATTTCAAAGAAAGAGCCTAGTTACAGCACACTGCCATGCAATAGGTACAATCATTAATATCACACACTGAAAAATGAAAGACTTTGTGGAAAGCATAAGCTGATATGAAAACAGGTTACGTCTGTTGGTGCAGGTATCTTCTATTCCCAGAGTCTAACAGCGGGCGTGAACATCAAATGAGTGAACAACTATTAAAATACACACAGTGTACACAAAGATTACATTGAGTACACATCAGAAATATAATGCAATGTAGTCCATGGCGTAAGGTCATGTGTTTTTAAGATCATGTGATAAAGGAAAATTCGTCTTGTAGTTTGTTGTATGCAAGTCAGTACACTTTGAATTACTGTAAAGTGAGATGAAACATGTTTGCTTAAGTTTGCCTTGCTGAAGAAACCATGTAAATAGTTCTGCCACTCTGCACGCGAAACTGAGGTAATATCTAAGTAGATGTGACCCATGAAGATCTCAGACGGTCAGCAATAATTTCCTTCACAGTATGAATTGTTTTTCATTTTTTATCAGTTTTTTGGATGTTTTAGATAGATCTAGGCTAACTATAACTCTGACAAGCAAAAAAGTATATATTTGAAGTGAATTTAACAAGTTTATGTTTGGGGCTACCATGGACTATTCACTATTATTTACCATTAAATACACATAAAAATACTGGGTTATTTTTTAACCCAGCGTTGGGTCAAAAAGGGACAAACCCAACCGTTGTGTTAAATTAAACTAGAAAATGTTTAGATTTGACGAAACAATTGGTTAAAACAACTTAGCATTTTGGGTTGAAATGGTGGCTCGTGACTTCTCTTCTGAGGGGCGCAAATTCAAAATAAGTGTGTCGTGTTTTGCTCGTGTTTTCAAAATATGTGTTTGTTGCATCATGTGAACAAGGTGCATCACGTATTTTGTCAAAATAAGTGCCTGCTGCACACGCGTCAAAACCGCTTATGATAAAAGAGACGCGCACGTTCACGAAATACACGCAAGACACTCCCTGGGCCCTATTTTAACGATCTAAGCGCATTGTCTAAAGCGCACAGCGCAACGTCTAAATGGGCGTGTCCGAATCCACTTTTGTTAATTTAACGACGGTAAAAATGGTTTTTGCGCCGAGCGCATGGTCGAAAAGGGTAGGTCCTATTGTAATGGGAGTATTTTGGGCGTAACATGCAGTAAACCAATGAGAGTCACAGTGTTGTGACTTTGGTTTATTCACTGCTTTATTTTGGGTTCTCAGTGTTGGTGTTTGTGTTTATTGCTTCACACGTGCGCGTCTCAGTCACGGGTGTAATCAGTGTTATTTGTTTCACCTGCGCCACTCACCTGCTGCTCATTTTATGGCCATTCGGTTCTGCATTTAATCCCTGTGTGTTTCAGTGTTCGTTGCAAGTCCGTCTTTGTATGTGCTCGCCGGTTTCTAGCTTTGCTGGATTCTAGTCTTGTCCTGTCAAGTTTGCCTGTTTCTCTAGCCTGTTTTATTTTTCCCCCGTCAGTCTGTGCTCTCTGCTACCCGTAGGTGTTGGACACTTCTCGCCCAGTTTATCTCCTGTTCTCCGCTCTCCCTCGCTGCCATTTAAGACTGCTTTTCTCCAGCGTGCTGAGGAGTCTCGCTGCGGCTCTGCCGCTCTCCCATTGGGCGGTCCCTCGCTTCGGGAGCTGTCCAGCCTGCCCGGTCAGATTTCAGCACCACTAACGCTCTCTCTCTCTCTGCCCGCCTCAGGATCATCTCGCTCGCCTCCTGAGCTGGCTCTGTGCCCTAGTGAACTGTGGACATCTCTCACTGTGTCGTGTGTGTTCCTCTCTCTCTCCCACCGTTCGCCAGAGTGTGGCAGCAGGCCGGACGAGTGTGTTCATCCTCTCAAGCCCAGTGTGTGGATTCTGTTTTGCCGTCTGCCTCGGAGTGGCCATTGCGCCCAGACGTGCTTCTGACTTTTCCCTTATTATTATCATTTAAATAAACTCTTCTGTTAATCTGCTCTGGGATCTCTCTCTGTGTTTTTTCACCGTAACAGAACGGACTTGCCAACATGGATCCCGCAGATGCAGATTCTGTCCGATCTGCGCTCGCGCAGCAGGGAGCTTGGCTGGGCCAACACTCTGCCCAGCTTTCCACTACAGCTCAGGAGGTGGAGGATTTGACCACTCGCATTGACGAGCTCACCACACGCCTCGACCGGACTCGGCATTCCCTCGAGTCAGAGCCCCATGCTGCCAACCCCCCGCCTTACGACGGCGATCCTTCCTCCTGTCGGGCGTTTCTATCCCAGTGCTCGCTGGTGTTCGCTCTCCAGCCTCGCCGCTACGCGACTGAACGCACCCGAGTCGCCTATGTCATCACTCTGCTGGTAGGGAGAGCGCGCCAGTGGGGCACCGCCGTGTGGGACGCCCAGGATCCATGCTGCCGGTCATTTGAGGAGTTTCGGGAAGAGATGATAAAGCTCTTTGATCGCTCTGTTCGTGGTGATGCCGCCGCGGCTCGGCTGGCTCGCCTTGCCCAGGGATCGGGCTCGGTGACGGATTACTCCATACTGTTCAAGACGTTGGCAGCGGCATGCAGCTGGAACGAGGCAGCCCTCCGGGCGCAGTTCCTTGAGGGTCTGAATGACAACATCCAAGATGAGATAGCGACCCACGACCTCCCGCACTCTCTTGACGGCATCATCGAGCTTGCGCTTAGGGTTGAAGCCCGGATGTTATTCCGCGACCAGCGCCGTACCCTCCGTCACCGGGTCTTTTTAAACGAGCCTTCCCAGTCCAACCAGCCCGGTAGCTCGCCGCCAGTGGAGAGTGAGCCCATGCAGCTGGGCAGGATGCGTTTATCGCAGAGAGAGAGAGCGCGTCGCCTTCAGAATTCTCTATGCCTCTATTGTGGCAAACCTGGACATTTTGCCAAGCTCTGCCCGGTAAAAGGGGTTGCCCACCGGTGAATCAGGGGGTCCTGGTGGGCACCACGTCACAGAAATCCTCCCCATCGTCCTGCACCCGACTTCCGGTCACCTTGTCCTTCTCTGGTGTCGATCATCCCACCATGGTCCTGCTCGACTCGGGCGCCGAGGGCAATTTTATCAGTGAAGACCTGGCTCGGGCTTGTGGCATCCCAGCTGTTTCTCTCGAGGCTCCCCTGGATGTATGGTCCATCAGAGGTCAGCAGATGGCACAGATCACTCATTGCACGCCCCCTGTAAGTCTTTTTATTTCTGGCAATCATCGTGAGGAGATTGTGTTGTACATCCTGCATGCCTCTCTATCTCCCATCATTTTAGGGCATGCATGGTTGGCACAGCACAATCCCCATGTTGATTGGCAACAAGATGTTATTTTAGCTTGGTCTCAGTCCTGTCATGTGTCCTGTCTTGGTTCTGCTGCTTCGGGTTCTGTTTCTTCCCTTCCTCAGGTTTCGGCGGTTGACTTAACTGGAGTCCCGGCGGAGTATGCCGATATCGGTCAGGTGTTCAGTAAAGCCCGGGCCACCTCCCTTCCTCCTCACCGGCTGTACGATTGCTCTATCGAGCTCCTCCCAGGCACTTCTCCGCCAAAAGGTAGACTTTATTCTTTATCTGGTCCTGAGAGAGAGGCTATGGACCGTTATATTAATGATGGCCTTCGTGCCGGTATCATCCGTCCCTCCACCTCTCCCGCAGGGGCGGGGTTTTTCTTTGTTAAAAAGAAGGACGGCTCCCTTCGCCCCTGTATTGATTATAGGGGTTTGAATGACATTACTGTTAAGAATAGGTACCCCCTTCCTTTAATGTCTTCTGCTTTTGAGCTTTTGCAGGGAGCACGGTTCTTCACCAAGTTGGATTTGCGCAATGCTTATCATTTACTACGCATAAGAGAGGGCGATGAGTGGAAGACAGCTTTTAACACCCCTACTGGACACTTTGAGTACTGCGTTCTCCCTTTCGGGCTTTGTAACGCTCCCTCTGTCTTCCAGACTTTGGTTAATGATGTGCTGAGAGACATGATTGACAAGTTTGTCTTTGTGTACATAGATGATATTCTCATCTTTTCTCCCTCCATGCAGGAACACACTCAGCATGTCCGCCGAGTCTTACGTCGGTTACTTGAGAACAAGTTATATGTGAAGGCGGAGAAGTGCGAGTTTCACAAGAGGTCGGTTTCGTTTCTGGGTTTCGTGATTGCCGAGGGTGAGATACGTCCCGATCCAGCCAAGGTCAGAACGGTGGCCGAATGGCCAGTCCCCGACTCCCGTAAGGCTTTACTTCGTTTCTTAGGGTTCGCCAATTTTTACCGGCGATTCATTAGAAACTTTGGTCAGATTGCTCAACCCCTTACGGCTCTCACCTCCACCAAGGAGAGGTTTGTCTGGGGAAAGGAGGCTCAGGAGGCCTTTGATAAGTTAAGGTTCTGGTTTATCACTGCTCCTGTTCTTTCTATTCCAGATCCTACCTCTCAATTCATTGTTGAGGTGGATGCTTCGGATGTCGGGGTTGGTGCCGTTCTGTCTCAGCGATCGTCTAAGGATGGCAAGGTGCATCCTTGCGCTTTCTTCTCACACCGGCTTAACCCAGCAGAGCGAAACTACGACATAGGGAACCGGGAACTGCTGGCCGTCAGATTGGCTTTGGGTGAGTGGCGTCACTGGTTAGAGGGGACCTCGGAACCCTTCCTGGTCTGGACGGATCACAAGAATTTAGAATATATCCGTTCAGCCAGGAGGTTAACATCACGTCAGACTCGTTGGGCGCTCTTCTTTGACAGATTTAACTTCATCCTCTCGTACCGGCCTGGTTCGAAAAACACTAAACCCGATGCCCTCTCTCGGTTGTTCGAGGTTTCCAGTTCTGACAGAGACGAAACCATCCTCCCGGAGGGGCGGGTGGTGGGGGCTCTGCGCTGGGGCATCGAACAGCGAGTGAGGGAGGCCGGACGGGAGGAGGAAGTGCCAGAGGGGTGCCCAGCGGGTCGACTTTGGGTTCCGGAATCGCTCCGTTCCGAGGTCATCCGGTGGGGTCACGAGTCCAAGTTAGTTTGTCATCCTGGAGTTCGGAGATCGCTGGCTGCCGTCCATCAGCGATTCTGGTGGCCCTCTATGGGCTCCGATGTCAGACAGTTTGTGTTAGCCTGTCAGGTTTGTGCCCGCAATAAGGCCTCTCATCAAGCCCCTAGTGGTCTGCTTAAGCCCTTATCTGTCCCTTCCCGTCCTTGGTCCCACATAGCCATTGATTTCGTTACCAATTTACCTAGTTCTAGAGGTAACACTGTAATTTTGACCATTGTTGATCGCTTCTCTAAAGCAGCGCATTTTGTCCCTCTGCCCAAGCTCCCCTCTGCCAAGGAAACGGCTCTGATTATGATAGAACACGTCTTTCGCTTACATGGTCTGCCTTCTGACGTGGTTTCTGATAGGGGTCCTCAGTTTATTTCCCGTTTTTGGCAAGAGTTCTGTAGACAGATCGGCTCCACAGCCAGCTTGTCTTCAGGTTATCACCCACAGACCAACGGGCAATGCGAACGGGCTAACCAGGATCTTGGTCGTGCGCTCCGCTGTCTGACATCTCAATATCCGAGCTCCTGGTGCCAACAGTTACCCTGTGTAGAATATGCTCATAACTCTCTTCCTGTTTCATCCCTTAAAATGTCCCCGTTTGAGGCTTCCATGGGTTTTCAGCCCCCTCTTTTCCCAGCTCAAGAACCCGATGCGGCGGTCCCGTCTGCGCTAGCCTTCGTTCAACGTTGCAGACGCACCTGGAGGAGGGCTAGAAATACTTTACTCGAGACCTCCAGACGGACCAAAGCCGCGGCTGACCGTCATCGTAGACCCGCGCCCCGCTTTATCTGTGGGCAGAAGGTATGGCTTTCTTCCAAGGATCTGTCTCTCCGAGGGCCATCTCGCAAACTGGCACCTCGCTTCCTTGGGCCATACAGTATTGATAAGGTCATCAACCCGGTGACGGTTAAGCTCAGATTGCCCCATGCTCTCGGTCGGGTTCACCCAGTTTTTCATGTGTCTAAACTGAAGCCTGTGTTTTTTTCTCCCCTTAACCCTGTCCCTTCTGCTCCCACCCCTCCCGCCCCGCAGCTTTTGGATGGTGCCCCAGTTTTCACCGTTAAAACCCTTTTAGATGTACGTCGGCGGGGCAGGGGTTTTCAGTATCTAGTGGATTGGGAGGGTTATGGTCCGGAGGAGAGGTGTTGGGTACCGGCCCGGGACATCTTGGACCCTGACCTGATTGTGGACTTCCGTCGGCGACGAGGTGAGCCCTCCCTTGGACCGCCTGGTGGCGGTCGTGGGGGGGGGTCCTGTTGTGACTTTGGTTTATTCACTGCTTTATTTTGGGTTCTCAGTGTTGGTGTTTGTGTTTATTGCTTCACACGTGCGCGTCTCAGTCACGGGTGTAATCAGTGTTATTTGTTTCACCTGCGCCACTCACCTGCTGCTCATTTTATGGCCATTCGGTTCTGCATTTAATCCCTGTGTGTTTCAGTGTTCGTTGCAAGTCCGTCTTTGTATGTGCTCGCCGGTTTCTAGCTTTGCTGGATTCTAGTCTTGTCCTGTCAAGTTTGCCTGTTTCTCTAGCCTGTTTTATTTTTCCCCCGTCAGTCTGTGCTCTCTGCTACCCGTAGGTGTTGGACACTTCTCGCCCAGTTTATCTCCTGTTCTCCGCTCTCCCTCGCTGCCATTTAAGACTGCTTTTCTCCAGCGTGCTGAGGAGTCTCGCTGCGGCTCTGCCGCTCTCCCATTGGGCGGTCCCTCGCTTCGGGAGCTGTCCAGCCTGCCCGGTCAGATTTCAGCACCACTAACGCTCTCTCTCTCTCTGCCCGCCTCAGGATCATCTCGCTCGCCTCCTGAGCTGGCTCTGTGCCCTAGTGAACTGTGGACATCTCTCACTGTGTCGTGTGTGTTCCTCTCTCTCTCTCCCACCGTTCGCCTGAGTGTGGCAGCAGGCTGGACGAGTGTGGTCATCCTCTCAAGCCCAGTGTGTGGATTCTTGTTTTGCCGTCTGCCTCGGAGTGGCCATTGCGCCCAGACGTGCTTCTGACTTTTCCCTTATTATTATCATTTAAATAAACTCTTCTGTTAATCTGCTCTGGGATCTCTCTCTGTGTTTTTTCACCGTAACACACAGCTCTCATTCCCTTTAACTCTTTCCCCGCCATTGACGAGATATCTCGTCAATTAAGAGAAAACGCTTCCCCGCCAATGACGAAATTTTCCGTCTTTCCGCAATACCGCTATTATCCCTTCCGCAACTTTTTAAAACCGGAAGTATTGCCCTATGGCAAGCTGCTGCATGTCCGTGTCTGTTTTAAAGATCGCTCTGAATGGGATCTCTATGAAAAGTCCGTCATAAAAAATGGAATTATCTCTGCTTTTTGCTCAAAATATGGTGTTTTTGCAAAAACCTACCCATATTCAAAAGCTGATTGCAAAAGAACCACTAAAGGTAGGATGAAACGGTTTTTTTTGTTTGAAAGCAGAGGGTCTGTTCTTTCATTTGGTATATTGTATGTTTATATATTTAAAGAAGAACATTTTCTGGAAGGCATTAAACTTTGGTGAAAATCATGAAAAACGCTGACGCTGGCTGGCAACTTTTTTTAAAAACGCTGGCGGTGAAAGAGTTAAAAGCCAGTTGCGCTGGCGCTATGTCTAATCCCTATTTAGATGACGGACTTTGTAAACTGAAAAACTAAGCGGAGAAAGAAGATCCCCAGTTTAAGATTAATGTTAAATAATTATGTTGTTTTTCCACTTGTATTGAAATTGTTATTTTTTTATTAAAACCTTTAAAACCAGTTTTCTTTTAGTCATGGAAGTAAAAAAGCAGGCTTTTAATTGCTTTAAATGTATGGCTATCCAATATCACCAAAAAATAATTTACAAGTATGTAAGATAAGGTTTGTACTCTAAAAATACTTTATTTGTAACAAACAGGAGATAAAGAATTTACAAACGGCTCTCCTCACGTTTCAGCACGTTGGACAGCGTTTTTTTAGCAAAGAGTTTTTTTAAGCATTACTTAAAAATGTTTCTCATCTCACCATATCCACATGTACAGAGTAATCATATACAATAAATCCGTGAGGTAGCATAAAAAAAACATTTAAAAACAGACGCATTTGTTCAAAACAAAGCATTTATTTACTTACCAGGCTGCAGGTGAAGCAGCTCTTTGTGCCTTCTCATAATTAGTCCTCATTTATGTCCAAGTGACTCAATAATAATCTTTTACATTCAATCCTTTAATCTTTCATACTTAAAAGCATTTTTGTGCTGCTGCGCATTCATGTACCTTGTGATAAGCAAACCCGCGTTGTCCTCCCGTGTATAGGCGCATTTTACTAATGCGCTCTTTAAATAACATAAAACACATTGCGCCATTGACTTTAGACTTTAGACCAGGTTTTTGTTGGTCAATGGCGTAGTCTATTTTAGTTGCCTCAAAATAGCAACGCGCCAACAATGCGCCTGAACACACCTCGTTTTCAGACCAGAACGCCCATGGGCGCAAAAGGGGGCGCAAATGCATTTGCTATTTAAACAACGCGGCGCTAAACGTGAAAATTAGGGTGGAAACTAGCGAAAGACACTTGCGTCGCGCATTGCGCTGCATTGCGCAGGGTGTAAGATAGAGCCCCCTATCAGTAAACTCTGATTACACATGAGATTATGTGAGTATCTGGCAAACGTGAGCGTCTCTTTTATCATAAACACGTGATGCACATAGGTTAAATTGACGCACAGAACACATATTTTGAAATGACGAACCACACACATGACGGGCTACATACATGTTGTGACAAAATTCGCATCGAGCGCCCTTGAAAAAAGAAGTCACCGGCCACCACTGGATTAAAACAACCCAGTATAGAATAAATTGCAACCCAACTGGTTGTGTTCGTCCCTTTTTGACTCATGGCTGGGTTGAAAATAACCCAGCATTTTTTAGAGTGTAGTACTAGATTTAAAATTTTGTAGAGTCTCTATTATGAAGTGATTATTTAGATTTAAAAAAATTTGAGTTAAATTAATTCATATAAATGTTTATACAGTAGTTCACCCAACAAAGGGTTAAAACAACCCAGCACAGGTTAGGTTCGTCCCTTACGGTTGAGTTAGTCCTTATTTGAACTAGACCTTTGTGGATTTCTGGGAATGAAAGATCTCAGTCAACACATGGGACAAGATTTAAATTAGGTTGAAAGCATCAGAATATAAAAGTAAAGCATGTCATGAATGTTAGTGACTTACAGTAAAGAGTCAGCACCATGTCTGACGTAGAGGTTAGGTAGAAACAGAAATACTGTGGTGTATATTAGATCCCCTGCATTTTCTAGCACAACTGAAACCAAATGCTTGCATGCAAGTGCTTATTTTCATACCCCACGTTCTGCACTAAATATCTTACACCACTGGTGCATGATTGGGTTGCCAATAAAAGCTATTAAGATTAAAGAGTCTTGATGAAAATACACTGGATGATTCAGTTCCTCTGCCCCAGGCTGCTGTTAGTGATGTTAGTCCGTGCTGCGCGGCGATGGTGCTTTCTGTCCAAAGAAATAAATGATTAGAACTTTACCATTTCCCGTACGTTTGTATTTGCCTTCATCACAGTCTGCGTCTAACATGCACTTATTCTTCCCGTTTGGCACCTGCAACATATAAAAAGATTATGTTACTAGCTATTAGTGCTTATTAAAGCCTACATTTGCTTGCTTGTGGAGAAAATATGCAAATGAGAGATTTAAGTAAAGATCGGAAAGAACGAAACCCCATTCGGAGAGCCATTTGTTTAAGCAAAGCCATGTAGGATGGGCTTAAAAATAAAATTGAGCTTATTGTTAGATATTAAAAGAGATTTAGCTCAATTATACGATTTTATGTAAAATCAATTTAGCTGGGTTTTCACAGACTGCGTCACAAATATAAGGCTGAATATAAAGCATTGCTCATGGTTATCTAGTTAACTTGCTTAAAGTGCCTGGAACAAAACTCTAAACAGCTTTATAATGTTATGCTTTTGACCTTGCAAACTTTGGAAAATCTAGAGATTAGTTAGCCTACTTCTCAAAATCCCTCATTTTATTATCTTCATGCTACCTATGCTTTGTTTCTGGGAAGACTTAAATACTGAGTGCCCTTCCCATTAATTTTTGCCAATGCAAATCAGACTGTGGGTATTCTGTGGGTTTTCCATCTGATCTTAAGGGCTTACTCACATTATGGGCCCTATCATACACTGTAAAAAAAATCCGTAGAAATTACAATGTTATTGCAGCTGGGTTGCCGGTAATTTACCGTAGATTTAAATTTATGTTATTTACTGGCAAGAGTTTGTTCAAAGTTAAATAAATTTTAAATATTAACAAGTCTTTATCTTTACAGAATAAAACTATACAATAACAGTCTCATGCAAATCATTCTGGGAACCAGAAATCATCATCAACCTTTTTCTGTTTTTTGCTTCAGATTTTGTTTCCCAGAACGTTTTGCTTGATGCTGTTTTTTTAGTTTTACTCTGTAAAGACAAAGACTTGTAAATGTTAAATGTTCATTCAACTTTGAACAAAATTTTGCCAGTAAATAACATAAATTTAAATCTACGGTAAATTACCGGCAACCCAGCTGCAATTTCTACGGATTTTTTTTTAGAGTGTACACCCGACACAAGTGTCTTTTGCTTCATTATCATTTTCATGCAGCGCCACATTGTTTAAATAGCAAATGCATTTGCGCCCAATTTTGCACCCATTTTACCGTTCAAACAAGCAAGTTAAATCCAGGCTGCGTGTACTTACAGGCCACCACCCAAAAACTGTAATTTAATGGCATAACCAGTTTTGTTAATAAGGCAAAAATAAACTAGATTAAGAAACAGTTAAACTGGTAACTTAACAGTGAAATGGCAAAAAAAAGAAGGTCAAGAGATACATTTTAGTGCAGACAAACAGCGCAAACGTTTTTGAGAGTCATGATTATGAAAGACGTGATATATTTATCTACCTCAGGACACTTGCCCTGTGTCTGTCCCACAGTGGCAATGTAATTTGTCATCACAACAAAAGACGAGGCACCCTAGAAAACAAAGCAAAAGAAGATCAGATAAAATAAGCAACATTTGTTATAAAGTCAGAGTTACACATTGAATTTACATCCTTTCTTACTCTGTTTGGTTAAACAGTGGTTGCATAAGAAATTGAGTCTTTAAAACTTGTTACTTGTACTTGCACTTATACAAGATATGAAAAATCATGATAAATCTTTGTAATAAGTCCAAGTATTCTGAAAACTTAAGCAGATGGGATGGTTTTTGAGTCTGTTTAACCTCAGCATTCAGTGCCGTAATACCCATCTAAGTCGCGTTTGTGCATGTGTTTGTACAAGTTTATATACAGCATGTGCAATATAAATCGAGTCCACTGGGAATGTTGCACAAATATCATTTTTATCATGCTGTGTCTCTTTTATCAGTGCCCTGCTCTTATTTCACTCAGCAACAACTAGTGTCATTTTTATTGTCTGACTAAACACAGTATTGTCATATTTACCATTCAAAAGATCCCTCATCTCTTCTCAGTTATATCCACATTTTAAATACACATTTTTCTATTACATTTGTTATTATCTGTTATAATAACAATTTGAGTGAAACATAAACATATTCTCTGAATTTCTTGTATTTTTAGTATTCAAGCTAACATGGATTTCTTAAGTAGATTACATATTTCCCAGCATGATTTAAGAGCACTCCGAAGAGCATGTTGTGTTTCTACCGCAACAAGGAAATCTGACCTTTAGTACAAAGAAATTATTTACACTCTTTTAAAAAGGTGCTTCACAATGCCATAGAAGAACCATTTCTGGCTAAATGGTTCCATAAAGAAGGCCTCTTAAGAGCTTTTCTGTTTCAAAGAATATTTTGATTATTTGGAACCTCAGATTCCAAATAGTTGTCTCGAACAAATTTTATCCTATCCTAATAAACCATACATCGATAAAAAGCTGTTTTTTTACTTTTTAGGTGATAAATAAATCACAATTTCATTAAATTGACACTTATGGCTGGTTTTGTGGTCCAGGGTCACATTTGAATGTATTTCACTGCAAACCACTCTAAGAAAGAGTCCTTCGGATGAGACGTTAAACCGAGGTCCTGACTCTCTGTGGTCATTAAAAATCCCAGGATGTCCTTCGAAAAAGAGTAGGGGTGTGCCCCGGCATCCTGGCCAAAACTTGCCCATTGGCCTACTAATCATCCCTCATACTAATTGGCTATATCAGCGCGATATGGCTGCCGTCGCATCATCCAGGTGGATGCTGGACATTGGTGGTGGTTGAGGAGATTCCCCCGTTCATATGTAAAGCGCTTTGAGTACTGAGAAAAGCGCTATGTAAATGTAAGGAATTATTAATTAATTAATTATTAAGAAAGAACAAAAATCTTCACTTCTTAAAAGTCTCCAGTCACTCTTCACTGTCCTTTCTGATAAAGAGTAAATCAGTTAAATTCCTAAAATATTTAGAAAACCCCCGTTTAGCGGATTCTGCTAACAAACCAGTATTTCTGAACATCCTGAGGTCGGAATTTAACAAATTTGAAGTATCTGATAAACATTTACTACGTGCTGAGAGCATTCGGTCAATATTATTATCTCATTTTTGGACGAAGGTGGTGCTTAGTGGTTTTTGCAATTGAACTTATTGTTAGTTGTTAGCTTATGTATTAACAAATGTTAACAAATACAACCTTAACAAGTGTTACCACTTGATCTCAAATTATACAATTATTAATATCAGTGGCGGCCGGTGACTTTTTTCGTGGGCACACGATGCGAAGTTCGTCACAACATGTATGTAGCCCATCATGTGTGTGGTTCGTAATTTCAAAATATGTGTTCTACGCGTCGAGTGATCCTATGTGCATCACGTGTCTTCTCAAAATAAGTGCCTGCTGAAGATGCGTCTAAAGGGTTAAGAGACCCTCGTGTTTACTGTTAAGTGAGTGTCTTGCGTGTATTTTGTGAATGTGAGTTTCTCTTTTATCATAAACGGTTTTGACGCGTGTGCAGCAGGCATTTATTTTGACAAAACACGTGATGCACATGGTTCACATGACGCAACAAACACATATTTTGAAAACACACGTGACACTCCAAACACTTATTTTCAATGTGCGCCCCTCGGATGAGCAGCCACGGGCCGCCACGGATTAAAATAAATCTGGAAGCGTTACTCAAAAGATTACCAGAATTGCCTGTTTGTTGTCATAAATGTGTAAAACATTATAGCTACAACTACCTATTAAAGTAACAGTATGTAGGATTGTGGCCAAAACTGGTGTTGCAATTACAAAACTTGTGGCTAAAACTGGTACTGCAATCACACAACTGGTGGCAAATGCACAAAATAACAACATAAACATCAGTTGAGGGCTGCAACTCCACTTTTTAAATGACAATATCCTGGCCAGGCCACTGTTGTTAGTGATATATGTATTTGAAATGAAAATGATTTCTTAATGTCTAGTGACATATCAGGGCCATTTTATGATTAATTTATATACATTTCTTACATACTGGTCCTTTAAATTTGAAACATTGATGGGCACCAACATATAAATTCAGCTTCTAATTGATATATCCAAATGCAGTGTGATTTTTGTACATATTTGTTGTAAATAAGCATGCAATCTATGCAAAACACAAATCTCATAAATCCCCCAAATCTCCTAATCTTTTAAATCTTATCTCCTTAGTGCTAAAGTTGCATCTTCTCAAAGATGAAAGTTGCATTTTGGATGATTACAACTTGAAGACCCTGTTTTACGTACATATTCATGAAAAAAGAGTCACAAAAGTCTCTCCAGTGTATAAGTACAATAAGTATATATGTACAATATAATAATGTTAATAATAATTCATTACATTTATATAGCACTTTTCTACAGCACTCAAAACGCTTTACAGTACATATGAAAGGGGGAATCTCCTCAACCATGTGCAGCATCCACCTGCATGTGTGTCTGCGTGTGAGAAAGATAGAAAGAGAGCGAGAAACAAGACTGACTATTCATAGAATATGTACTATTCGACTATTCATAGCATATGTACGTATGCGTGTCTGCATGTGAGTAATATACTGTAGAAAGAGAGTGCGAAACAAGACTGACTATTCATAGAACCAGTGAAATAACACTTTGGACCCCACTCACATTGAAGCAATCTGGGTTATGTAAATTATCACTTCATTTACTTGTGCTTCTTTAATGTCAGGTTATAGGGTTACACACTAATTTTCTGTCATTGTCTGTGGACCCCCTGAAGTTGCCTTGGAAAACCCCATGTATCAAACTAGTTTTGCAACTGTTTATAATTTAGTTTAAATGGCCACTCCTTTGATTGCTCAGATGTGACGTATATTGTATACTATAGAGTTCTTCTCTGTCAACAGTCTCTTTCTCAGAACTCTGTGCACTTTCCAATCTCAAAACACTGCTGGCTGTTAGTAAATTATGTATTTCTAATGATAGATTTTAATCACTTCATAATCACTAATGGTGTCTTTTAGATGAATGGATTTATTTTCTTAATTTGGAAAATGATAAACATGATAGTTTATTCCTGTTGATAAATACATAAATATTTACTGTACCTCCATTATTATGACTCTCGCAGTAAAAACAACCTGATACATGCGTGACTGAAGATGTTTACACAGTACTTATCTGTAACGAAACTCATTTTGACGTCTATACTAATATTAGCATTAGTGTAAACTCAGGAAGCTGACATTTACATAAGTGTATCTGTATTAAAATCGCCTGATGATTTCTTTAGTTTTGAATGTGACCCAGTCTGTGAAACGCAAGCTATAGTCTCATAAATGAATGACTGTATGAGATTTGGGGCATCAAAGTTTGATTTAAATTATTAATTTTAACATGACCTTACTCAGTCAATATTAAACTGAATGTTCTTTACGTTATGTAGGATGATTTTATGTAGAAAATCACAGAAAATGAGCTGGGTTTTACAAACTGAGTCAAAGATATTGGTTTAAATATGTGCATATATTTTCCATTTCATTTTGTTATTTCGATATGAAAAAAATCTCACCTGTTCTGGAAAGACATAATCCGCTACATCCCATACCCTCTCCTCTCCACTGATATTTGTGAAAGCAAGTCCCTTCATTTTGGTCAATATTGAGCCAAAGGCAGTATCCACTGTCTGGTAGCCTTTCTCATACATGAACACCCACCTAGCAAAAGCAAGAAGGTAATCTGTTAACTTTGTTTATCAGAAACCCTGCAATCCAGTCGATTATCAAGATTTAATTCAGACTTTATTTATTTCATTTTTTTGTATGTCTTAAACACTTGATGTATGAAAATTAGTGACATTGTACTTATAACAGCTAAGCTGTTCAGATTTTTGTTTCCATTCATTAATCTGAAATGTAAAGCCATACCATTCTATTCATGAAGAAGCACATACAGTACAGTCAACATCAAAATGTGTTTTTTGGTAATGGCACTGGTTGGGTTTTTATGCAAATGATAGCTAATTACAGTACATTATACAGTACTGTACTTAAACTTTATAAGCCTGAGGCAGAAGTCAACATTATTATTTACTACTACTATTGTACAAGTACTGGAAGCTATTTAATAAGGTTTGATCTACAATGTGCTGTCATTTTGAGTTGTTTAAGAGGTCGCTACATAATTGAATGATGTTATCATTATATGACTTGCTTGAATAGCTCATATGTTTAGCATTTACACCTGCACAACAGCTGGGAAATGCTCACAGGGCTACATATTATCGCTAATACATCGGCAATCTACAGTATTGTCTCATATATTAAGTAGAATTAAGCAATAAGACGTTGGCATCGTGCCCTTTAGCAAGACACGGCAAACGTTCCTCTTTTGTTTGAAACATGACTCTCAACCTTATCATCTAACACACCTGACATACTACTTTAGACAGACCAAACTTGCAAAAGAAATTGATTGATTTGATTAACTTCTGTTTCATTTAGCCACCATATTAAACTTCAGTGCTACCCCTATTCCAGATAACAGAACCATCAAATGCACATCTGTTCAAAAGCCTTGTTCTTTATCTTTAAGTTCCCAAACAAATTCCTCTAATGGCCTCTTCTAAATTGTACTAGGGTCGTCTGCATTTCATTTACTAAGGGGTGGTCTGGATTAAGTTCCATCTGGTTGCACATGGCTGAACGACTCTGATCGAGCGTTTGTTGATGTTTGCGAATAAACACCTGGGAGTTACAGTAAGAACTGATCCATGAGAAAAGAAAAAAATAACTCCTATGAAAAGTCTGAAAACTGACATTGTTACTGGAGTTCTTGATTCTGATTGGCCGTTGTGGCATTAGTCGGTCAAATATTTCTGAATTGTGACCGCTGTCTGTAGCAAAGCTGTAACTGACCATAAATCAGGGCCATTGATTTTTCCCACCAAGCTGTGGTTTTCAGCATCAACCAATGAAACAGTTTCAACTTAAGTCAGTATTCTCTATTCATTTATTTAATGTATTATACATGAAACGGTACAGTCAACCTGCATTATCACAATAATTAATCTGGTCCAAATCATACAGAAACCTTTGCGTTATGAATCACTGTGATACAAGACATAACAACTTTACTAGTTCGCAACAGATTGCACATCACAGGTTTGGATTACTTCACAGGAAATGCCCGTTTGCCTGAACTTGATTGTAGTAATTGTTAACATCTGTCAAAGCTTGTTTCCCATAGAGTAAGACAGCAATATATTTTATTTCATTTTCTCTCTGCTAGTTTCTGTCAAACAAATGTATGCTTTTAAAAACATATCTGTATGTCTCATACTTATACGGTACCACACATCAAGTGCATTGCGTGTGTATCTCTTACGCACATAAATCACACCAGCTGCAGATGGCCAGCTATTGGGTCAGTGAGTGGACGTGTTGCCATGTTATTAATCTTAAAAGCCATGGTCATCTTATAAGTCATATTAAACCAAATAAGCCAAAATTGAAAGCATATGGACATCCAAATCGAGTTCTCATAATAATTATACTTGCTAACTAGAAATCCACTGGGATGGGTTGGTTTGGTATAGCGCCATATTAGTAGCAAACTCTGTAAATAAATGCAACTTAGTACATGTCACAGGACTTATAAAGGATTAGTATATTGTGACAGTGCTTAACTATTCTATTCAATGTATAGTACTTTACTTAGGTTATTTCGTTTACATAGTTTAAATTTTTTCTGGTCTTGTTGAAACATGCCCATTCAGTTACTTGCATGCTTTTTATTTCTTCTCTTTTGTACTTAACTTTTTTATGATAAAATGAAATCTCTTACCCTATGATGTAGGCTAGAACGCCCATCTGGATGAATCTACACACAATTCCAACTCTTCTGTTCCTGACCAGAACCTGACGAGGAGTCTCGTATTCAAAGAAAAAGTCTGACAAACAGCCCTGTATTCTATTCTTCATTTTTTTAAAGAAAGGATAAGGGTACAATAATATAACAAATCTGCTTTTGTCCCTCTTTCTTTACAGCGTTCTTGTAATAAGATGTCATTGGTAGACACTGGTGATCTGTCTAAGAAGTGCTGATTGCTGACTTCCTCTCTCTTGTTTTCTCTTGTTCTCTCTCTCCCTCTCCCTCTCTCTCTCTCTCTCTCTCTCTCTGTTTTTACCTCTAAACAAAACACATCTCAAAAGTTAACCTCCCATTTTGCATTATCTTCATCCATTAATTCTTTTGTGGCTGTGATACAAATTCATGTACAAACAGACAAACTTCTTATAGGTGGAGCAACAACTTAAGTGCAAATAAAGACTTAGTTTCAACCACATCATTCCCTTAAACATCCTTCTCTATCTCTCTCTCGCTCGTCCACTCACTCTCTCTATCAACATATTGATGCATTCTTGTGTCACTGCCTTCCTGAATGACTGGTGACGATAAAACCCAGAACTGTACTGTTTGTTCATCTTATGTATGTTTGCACATGCAGATGCAGTGTAAATGCATCCTCTTATGTAAATTGTAAATAAATTCAAGTCTGGCTCTAAATGCTACTTAATATTTGTAAATAATTAAAGGGAAGAGATGGAAAGGAATGTTTTTGCTTCCAATTGCTTCTCTTTTGGGATTTATCTTAGGAATAAACCTAAACATTGCACTTTTCTGGAATGCAACCATGTAAACAGTGTTAATTCATTTTGGTAAACCTATTAATTACTTTTGTCTTCTGTGCTTTAACTTAATGCACAATGTAGAATTTTAACACACTTTTCTTCAATGTTAAAAGATTTCAGGTTCTTAATGGATCAATGTCCACAACCTATATATCAAAACAAACACTAGACATCAAACCAATTTGTAACTACTACATTCAGACAGTTCTGGATCATTGACCAACCAAAAATATGACTTGATTGACTAGTGATTTTGATTGAATTGTACAGTATTGTCAATGTTGATAAAGACAACAAACTGATCAAATTTCAAAGCTGACAGCTGTCAAATATCCTCAGATATATGTGCTTCATGTCACTGCTGCATAAATAGCTAGGCATAAGGACTAGATCCTTTCCTGCGCTTCTCATGCAAATGACATCAACCTGAACAGTGCTAGTTTGCCCATGCCAGTGTAAGTCCAATACAATGCAAGTTTTAATTTATCTTATTTCTTCATTAGTATGAAATAGGACATATTCTGATTAAAAGTACCATACACACAAGTCCAGCAAGTCATTTCTTGTCTTTCATTTTCTTTTCCTGTGAAAAGTAACAGAGCTTTAAATAAGAGATAACATCTGTTTGGAATTTGTGTGGGAAGCAGTTTGGATTAGCAGACAAAGAGTGAAGAAAACCAGGGTATATGTGTGACCATGTCTGTGAAAACCAGGGTAAAGCCTCATAATCAAATTTAAACATTATTTTCACTATGATTTCAGTCTTTGACATGACCTTACACAGTTTATAATTAAGATATCAAGGTTATATTTAAACATAATGTTCTTTATATTACGTAGGAAAACAGCAAATCTAAGAAATTACTATAGCTAGGTTTTCATAGGCAGTGTCACATTAAGGAAAAAATGCACCCTTCTGTACAGTGTGTTTTTCCCTCCATCCACAAATCATTTTCATATCAGTTTACAGGTTTAAACAAATGAGACCTTTATCCATGTTGTAATTATTTGACATGTTACTATTGAACACCATTTCGCAGGATTATGGCTAAGTGTGCCAAATATTGCACAATTTCATCACAGTTTAGACCAGTGGTTACTTAAAACTGTTTGCCGTGCCTTGTGTACGGTGGCCCCCACTTGTGCCCTTCGTGGCCCCCCAAAGAAAACGTATTACATAAATCGTTGTAAAACAGAAATTTTAATCAAACAAACCTAATAAAATCTACAATGTAGTGCTGCTGATTAGTAGCCTTATTTTTCTGAGGTTTAAATGACACAGAATTTATGATAAATTCATTATAAAATGTCATAACAGGGCTCCCCTGACACAATCTCAGCCCCCCCAGATAGCCAACGCCCCCCAGTTTGAAAACCACTCTTTTAGACTTACCTGAGTAACTTCCTGAAGTGTTGAATACAAATAGTTTTTCGTTTGTTCTCAGTTTCCTTGGAAGATTTTTGCTTTACTTGGTAAGTAAAGTGATGTCCAGTTTGTCTGGGTTGCTTTGCATTTCTTTAGGTAGTATAGCTCCTCAAAAATGATCTAATGAGAACAATGTACTGCAAAAGCTTGACATTTTAGCATGATGTCATATTAACTGCTAGTACTGAATAAATTCAGATGATCAAATTGCTGTTCTTATTGTGTATTTTGCAGTAATCAGATGTCGGGTTTTATATCTAGTACTCCTGGAGATGGCAGCAGAGTCGAGTGCTTGGCCTGCTAGGTTGCTAGTACGTACGTACTGTAAACACACACGTGTTCTTTAGATGCTATTAATGTGTTAACACTAGAGGACAGTGTTGCTCCGTAATGTTGTTAAGTGAGTCTATTTTAGGAGGTAGCTTAACCCTTTATTATGAAAAACAATTTACTGTAAAAGGTCTGAACGTTAAAATCTGTTAATTTTGTCCTCTTTAACTGTTTTTAGGTTAGATTTTAAATTAAGCTTAAACCGTGAAGAGTGACGTTAGTAGAATATACGTAAAGTCCCCCGACTAAACTGTTCTTTTTTTTACTAAACTGTCATTGGGTTACTTCGAAAGTATCAGTTACAGTATAAACAATGTGCAACCTAGTTTTTCTTTTGAGTGTTAAACTTCTTTGCCGATTCTCAGGCAGTTGCTTCCCCTTTTTGAAAAGTTTTCATTCCCTTTTTTGACATTGCCAGTGCTTTCAAACGATATGCTAATAAAACACAGACCGTTTTCCCCATCAATTTCATTTCAAGACGAGTTGTCCTTCTCTGGATCTTATGATTGGTGCTTTGACACGTCAATCTTCATGTAGTCTGCTTCTCATTAGTGGAGGAGTGGTCGTAGTAGGCGGGGTTTACAACTGTCAGTCCTGCTGGAGTGAAACCTCACAGTTTCCAGCGCGAGTGGACAAGTAACGAGAATTAACTGTATCACGCGTTCAGATATAACAAAACATGAGCTAAGTACTACAGAATACAATTTAAACGTTCACATGGGGAGCTAAAAGAAGAAAATGACGTGTATGCGTTACAGTATGTTACTATTTTCAGTTGTGGAGTTATTGTTGTTTGGGTGCACAGCTGGATCGTCTCGTGCCGCACACCGCGAGAGCGATGAGAGCGCGTCTCAAGGCTCGAGATTCCCGCGTGCTGCGTTGGATGAGCCACTGGACGCGACCACCATACCAAACCACTTACAGGAGGACGACCGGGACCCCAGGTTTACAACTTTCAACCCCAGAATGACCGTCACAACCAGAGACTCCAGGACCAGTGGTAAATCTAACCAACTAGAATTCCTCTTGGCGACCGCAACGGCTGCGCCTCTGACCAAAACAATGGACCCAGTGAATGAAATATCAACATTATCCACAAAACTAAATATTACAGTAAATTCCACTTCTTCCACTCCAATAAGTCACAAAGAAACCTCAACGCTACCCGCAATGGATACAAACAGTTCATGGACAGTGAAAAGCACATTTACCCCTGTCCTGACCACCGAGACAGGTAGGTCCTTATGGACTTTTTTCAGTCACATGGTGTAATGGTGCTTTGTTAAATGTTTTATTTATGTCTTATGCATGTCCTGCTCGTCACATGCACTGCTCCTCCATCAGATTTCTTAAATGAGCTTGCAGCGGTTGGTTGCAAAGAGTTCACCTGTGTTGTGAAGCACAAGCTGTTCTCCATTAATTGCCTTTCTCTTCATTACATCATTCAGACTTCCTCACATTGTATCCCTATCATCTGATGATGCTTTATGTTTCACAATCCCCTAACTCAAGAGTTTCATTTTGATATAATATGCATTTGTTATGACGACAAGCTGTGGCAGATAATCTTGTTTAGAGACACTCCTTTGTTTCATTTCCAAGGGTGTGTTACTGTGTTTGTAGCATTGATAATGGTTTGCACAGAAGTTTTCACCAAAACCTATCAAAATCTTAAAAATGGTCTCAAATGTTGATGTATCCATAGTATCCATAGGCTTAGTAGTTAAACTGACAGATCAGGCCATCGGCACAAAAATGACCTTCTTAATCACATTATTGTGATAAATTATCATCTGACTGCCAAAAGGGGAAACCATCATAACCCCCCCCCCCCCAACCTTCAACTCATTTGTCTTGAGGTTGCTGATGCCAAGCTGGCATCATGAACATAGGAAAAATGTTTCATTAAGGTCATAACTAGGTCTGTCAGTCACCTTCATGTCTGCTGTATCATTTAAACGTTTACCTGTCTGGTTCATATTATGCACTAATTTGATCAGCTTCTTATGCATTATAAAAAAATCATACAGTTACATTGTTTCACCCTGGACTTGAAAATGTGTGACTGCTATTGTAAGACTGAATGTGATATGCAACCCCTCTGAAGTTCATTGGAAGTGACTGGAGTGCAGGGAGGAGACAGGTGTTTAGTATTACGGTAAAAAATCCAATTGTATTTAACAGCCCGAAGGCAAACGTCTCTGTTTCTGTTTGAAATCTGTTTCTGTTGTTACACTCTCTGCTGTTTACTTACAGTGTGTCAGAAAGAACAACATGTACATTGCATACACCCACATATCCAATATCCTAAATATGTGAAAAAATTTGTCCATTGTGTGTGGACATTTGCCATGGCTTATTTTTGTTGGGTGAAGGTTTGAGAGGCTGAAGCTAAAACCTATGCCCTCATCGTTTCTAGGGCAAGAAGCTTCACCTTTGACCCAAATGCGACCTCAGAGAGCTTAACTAAAAATCATGAGCAGAACAACACTTGGGATCTGCTCAAGTTATTGTAATGTTAATGTTTACTTGATTGCATAACCTCTATTAGAGTTTGTTCTGGCAGCTGCAGTTTTTCATATGAATCAAGAGTGTTTTGTATATTTAATATTTAACAGTAGTTTTTAGGAATATAAGCCTCCCGGCAGCACATGGTTTTAGGCTCTAATAACAGCTAGACTTTTAAATGATAGATAATATAAACAATAGCCTAATCTGGTTTGTTAAGATTTTTAGTTTTTGGAAAGGAACACTGTGCATGTTATCGTATGTTGAGAGCTCACACAACATGGCACATATAGCTTCTATGATAAATAAGGTCACACTACAGTATATGCCAGTTATAGAGTTTAACCTAAAAAACATGATCACAATTGGGTTAAAAAACATATGGCCTACTTCTTAGGAGGCACACGTGCAATACAATTATGTAATTTTAATGTCTTGTTCTACATCTATGTATGTAATGTCTTGTTCTACACCTTTTTATGTCAACCACCTATAATTAAAGTTAATAAAATAATAAACCTTGCAACAAAATTCAGGATCAAGGTATACTTATAAAATTGACACCTGTGTTATATTAATTAGACCTCTCCTTACACCCGGGATACACCGCAGGATTTTTGCAACCCTTATCCTTTTGTGTGACATGATTTGTTTAAACTTGGGTATGACAAGCATGTAAACTGTACATTGGCGCAACATCTTTAGCATGCACTAGTGGTAAACAAATACCGGTATGCAGGTCGCAGCAGCAGACACACTGTGCGTTGATCATGTTGAATTTCTATCACTGTCGGAAAACTATCGTAGGCTATCTTTGGTCATAAGACCGGGAAAACAGACGTCCTTGAACCTCTCTCACTGTATGACATTGAGCCACCGATTAAGAGCTACGATCACAGAAATCAGCACGATTGTTCCGCAATGGCAATCTTTCATCTGGAAAAGCCCAAAAAAATGTGCATTGTATCCTGAGCTTTAGACAGAAGTGCGAGATTACCCCATTGATCATACTGTACATAAAAATGTCAATATTTTAGAATATTTAATTTGGCATGTCTTGACTGCCTTAAAGTGCATAATGTTTGTCAGTTATTGTGATGAAGAGAAAATGATTACTATGCTATATGTTTTTTATGTATTGCTAATCTTAAACCTCTTTCACACAGCTCGATCGGGGGAAAAAAGAGAGTTAGGAACTGTGTCGCTGTTAGGGCTGCACAATTATGACAAAAATCATTATTGTCAATTATTCACTTTGATATTATTGCCAATTAATAGATTTTACATTGAAGATTTGAATGTTTTATAACTTTCTGTTAAGTGCTGCATAGTAAATTCTAAACATCCAAAACAAAAGAATATTATGTAAATCACGAATAATTATGGAAGTTATGTTGTTAGTAAAAAATCCAAAGCGAATGGCTTAAGGACACATCAACTTGTCAATTTAATCTGTATTCACCACTGTATTTGGTGCCAGAACATACTGCCAAAAAGCACAGAAATTAGCATGAATGTACAACGTAAGTGAGGTTTTGCTGATAAATTGTGCAGCCCTACAACAAATATCCTCGGTCAGCTCTTTGACACTGGTTTTAAATGCAGATCAACAATACAGTAATTTAAAAAAAAATTCTGCAAACTGGAATATGGCAGAGATCAGGGAACACCTTACTACTCATGCTGAAGATGAGATCCAGCTTAATAGGAAAGCATGTGTCATCCATTAGTTTATGATTGAATCAGAACAAAATGCACACGCGTGGCTTCTTGATTAAAAAATTGCAGAAAATAAGCAAACTTTAGGTCAGGGGTAGGTAACGTCAGTCCTGGATTGCCGATGTCCTGCAGAGTTTAGCTCTAATCAAGCAACTCTTCAACAAATCAAGGTCTACAGAGTCACCTACAGTAAAAACTACAGTAAGAGGTTTTATCAGAGTTGAAGCTAAATTCTGCCGAACATTGCATCGTCACTCCAGGACCGACGTTGCCGATCTCTGCTTTAGATGCTGCGGAAAAAATCTGCCAAGTGCACGATTAGAAATACAATACACATCATATGTCTTTACAGGATCTTTATGTGATGTGTGTGTAGACGCATGCACAGATTCTGGAAAATCATTGAAAATCTAAATTGTTGTCATTGAGTAAAAATACAGTTGACGGGTTGTCTGTGACCCAGTAAAAGCAATCAAACATTTTGCCTCGTTTTCATCTAATGTACCACAGTGGCCGTTTCTAAAGCAAAAGTTTTGCATCTTCTTTTTCTGTTTGTGCAATACTAAAACTCTGTTTTGGACCTACTAAAATACTAAAAAGAAAAGGGTAGTGAAAGTCATTTTAGAAATGCCGACCACTGCAGGACACACACAGAAGCTCATATGATGGATATTTCTCAGCTTGCGCTGTACTTGCTCAGCAGATTCATGAACTATGTTTAAAGTAACATGAACTCAAACTGATTGCAACTGTATATAGAGATTATAAACCTTCAGAGGTTTTGACTTTGTCCCTGACCTTGATAAAGTTTGTTAGTACATGTAAGACCTTTTATAAGTTCAGTATTTGTTGCATTTGAAAGACACAATTGTTTTGTGGTCTGAGCTTTCCTTTTACATTGACATCATTCCCTGAACAAATCTGACTGGTGTTTTCCTGCTTGGGTTTGGATGTTTGATCATTTATTAAGTCTATTGACTTGAATCTTCAAACAGTTTGTTTGAAGTCACACAGGACAAACTAATGCTATCCAACAGGAATTGCTAAAATGAACTGTCTGCAAAAAACTCCAAATATGCAAATGAGCTAAAGGAGCAATTCATTTTCATTTTCTAATGTGCTGTGTTGCAAGTAATGATTCCGCTTTGTGTCTTCCCATCTGGGAGTATTATAAAGAGTTGCATTGCTGTTGCTTAGACTGCCATTTTAAATAGAGCGCTAAGCCTAAAAACACCTTTTATCAACTTTTGTAAAGACTAGACATGTCTACAGTCAGCAGCACGGATTAATTTTGCTGAGTGGATAGAAACTTTTAAAAAAAGGACAATGCTCAATGCTGGTCTTTTGCATAAATTTGTTAGCCACACTTTCAATATCTTCTCCTTTAAAGGGGTCATATTATGAGATTTTTTTTAAGATGTAAAATAAATCTTTCGTGTCCCCAGAGTGCGTATGTGAATTTTTAGCTCAAAATACCTCACAGATAATTTATTATAACATTTTAAAATTCCCATTTTGTAGGTAAGAGCAAAATTGTGCCATTTTAGGGTGCGTCCTTTAAAATGAAAATTGAGCTGATGAAATGCAAACATTGATCGCAATGATGGTGGTTTGTTGTAATTGAAACTCAATTGTGCTGTCAATTATTTTTTTCTCTTTCTCTCTGCACTAAATGGCAGTGCTGTGGTTGGATAGTGCAGATTAAGGGGCGGTATAATTGGCCTTGATACCTACCTCACAAAACAGGCGAAATCTGAATGACCTTTATTTTTACATGCGTATAGAAATTGGCTTACAAAACTAAGTTACTGGGTTGCTCTTTTTCACATTTTCTAGGTTGATAGAAGCACTGGGGACCCAATTATAGCACTTAAGCATCAAAAAGTCAGATTTTCCTGCTATGACCCCTTTAACTGTGCGAAACACAAATTCATAATGGACTCATAATGTACTGCCCTGTAACCCATACCAGAAATATGGGTTATCTTAAATTTGTCAAGAAGGCATCATTGCTTAAACACAGTACAGACTATTGTAACTACTAGCGATGCACTGAATATTTTGTAAATTAAACTAAGTGAAAGTGAAAAAACTGAATACATGTTACAGAGTAGGCTTGCCGCGATAGTCGGTGAAACGGTGATTACCGGTGCTTCAGCCTCTCACCGGTACTGTAAGATCACTTGCCCACCGCGACACCGTCTTTCATCGTTGTTTTGATATTTTCGTGTAATTAAATCATTTAGTTTCGTTAGAGAGAGCAAACACTTACAACTTTATGTGTCTGCTGCCTGAATTCAGCGGAGCTGAACGCGCGTCACGTCACAGAGCAGCAGGTGTCAGATTTCATTTATTACTTTCAGAGTGTGCGAGACGAGCTGACTGACCAGATGATAGCAGAAGCCGCGTGTTTACTTGTTTTTGTTATAATATACAAATATGATGTTTAATATAAGCAAGATCGTTTTGTTGTTGTGTTTTTCATCAAGAAAAACAATAAACCCATCATTCAAGCAGCGCTTTATGAAGACGTACCCGGTTGCTCTGTTTGGGACTGGCGGGTTCTGTGAGAATTACCTGCGCACATTGGCTGGAGCACCAGCTGTTGCACTCGCATTGCACGCAAATTTATAAGCGATTTAACGCAGCTTATGCAAGCACTGCATTTAAACAGTTGCGTAATTCAAAAGTGAAAGTAAAATGTGCACGTCTGCAAGCACATTTATAAGCAAGCGCGTTTGTGACGCACTGATTAACCGGTGGGAAAATTCTGTCACCGCGGCAACCCTATTACAGAACAATAAAGTTTTTTGATGATGCAAATAGCAACCAGCGTATAATGAGAGGAGTTTATGCTTTATAAAGGCCATCGCTATCTCATGGCAATTCGTACATATTTTACGTGATGTCTTTTTCGCATTTATTCGTACGGGCACATCCGTTAAAATGTTTAAGAAAGTTGTTTTCTGCCGAATAGTTTTGGTTGCTAAACATACAATTAGGCTGCAAGATACCTTGCCTGCGATTATGAATGCGATATTTCGCCGCTTGTCAGTGAACTACGGCTCTGTGTCGTAAATGTCACTCCATCTGAAAGCAACTGATGGCGATTTACTACTAATCAAGGAACCGGCTTTACTGATGTGACAGGCTGCGCAATTATGAGAAAAACATTATTTTTCTTAACTAGGTTTGGGTATCATTTGAATTTGAAGGATTTCGGTTCTAATTTCGATTCATTGTTTCGATTCAGGTTCCTAGCGATTCTCGATTCCGATTCTTTTAAGAGGCAGGGTCAAAAAAGTGTAGAATATTTTAAATGAACTAGCTTACCAATGGTCTTTCTGAAGGAAATAGTTCGACCTTCTCCGTGAATTTTAATTTGAACTTTTTACTTTTTGTGAACTTTACTATGAATTTCTCACAGGGCTGTTTTCAACTACAATATAAATATCAAATCTATGAACTTGAATATAAATATTATAAATTATGAATATATTTTCACTTGGGTACACTTTTCTTAAGAGAGCTTTATTTTTGAAAACCTCATGAAAACACATTTACTCATAAGTGTAAGAAGAAACAAACCCAGCCCAGATTAGTAGCAGGTACAGTATAAATTCAGAAACAGTTATTGTTTAGAAAAATGATCATATCTGCCTTCTCAGGCAGTATGCGTCATCATGTTCGACGTGCACCCTCCTATGCACAAAACAATCTTGCCGCAAATGTTGCATTTTGCCGAGATTTTGTGTCTGTTTAGAAAAGTGAAGTCGCACTTTGGACCTCCAACGCACGCTATCCATGTGCGACTCGCTAGGTTATGCCAACACTTCTGGTAGACTCTATTCCCTATTCTTAACTCATTCCCCGCCAGCCTTTTCTAAAAAAAGTTGATTTTGTGATTTTCACAAAAGTTTTACAAAATGCCTTTCAGGAAACTTTTCTTCTATAAATTATAAGCATACAAATATATGAAATAAAAGAACAGACCCTTTGTAAAGGAATTTTGTTAGAAATCAGATTCAGAATTATTATCATAACATACACAGAGTTTAAAATTAATCACATTTTTTGGTTTAGTTTTTTATACATTGGGTAAGAGTGGATAATCTAGTGGATGATAGAGGAATTACAGATTAAGTAAAAACTCCACAGGAAAGCGTCATTGGCAGGGAAATGTTTTCTCTTAATTTATGATAACTTGACGATGGGGAAAGAGTTAATTATTTGTCAACCCCTTCAGATCAGGTGTTTAATCAGTGTGCCTCATTTTGATTGGTTGATCAGCATTTTTATTGGTTTGAACAAGAAAACATGATGTCCATTCTAGGGCTGCAACGATTAATCGCGTGTCCCATTAAAAATGCCTGTCTGAAATCGATTCAACAGATTCTGTGTTTCATGCACAGCTTGTGTGTATGGTGTTTTGGTCACTACGAAGTCCTTATCGATCTAAAATAATTTTGAGTCTGAGTCGTTTATAAAGTGCATTTAAAAAAGTAACACTCGTTAATCAAAATCATTCAAAATAATCTTTATTATCACGAAATACCTGAAACAATTTGAAGAACAGCAATATAAATATCCTTATAGACATTTCCTGGAATATCGTTTGTAATGCTACTTCTGTGACAGAAAGGGAGTTTCTGCAGGAGAGCGCCCCCTGGCTTTGGGATGTGTCGGCATTTCACCGTAATATAGATACAATTCATTCATTGAGAAAATGCGCATTTGCACAATTAATCGTTACAGCCCTAGTCCATTCCAGTGGACGCAGCATCTGACGGGGTTAAACAATATCAAGGTTTAATTAATTCTGGTAAATAGAATTTCCCTTACAAACTGCGTATCAGATTGCTTAAATATCCCTCATTAGCACCGGTTGACGGATTTTATTGCCTCTGATTGCGGATTGCAGTCATGCTGTCAAAAGAAATAGCTGTAATTGGCAAATCTAAAATCCCATTGTAAGATACTTGATAACAAACGCAATGGTACCTAAATGGAATGCTGTAATCGATGCTTTTCAATTAAAGGTAATTACAGAAGCTATAATCATCATCTTGATTATTTATTTTCTGTGGCATTCAGCCAATTGTTATTCCTTTTAAATGCAAACAACGTGCCAACTTCTGCCAAATCCTAAATTTATATTACATTATGCTTAAAAGTATTAGATCTGAATTTATCTGACAGCAGCCGCTACTAAACAACATAAAATATGCATCCAATACTGTCCGACCTAGTATATTCATTCATTTATTCTTTTGGGTACTACCAGTAAAATATTGCACAGCTTTTGATCTCTTTGTCTTACTGCAGCACAAGTGCTTTGATAAGCTCCTATGAAATATCAGTGTTGGACAGAGAGCTGCTAAATGCCTAAATGTGAATGCTAAACTCAGTGTGCATTTACAAAGCATTCACAGTTTTAGTGTCTGTTTGGCTGATAGCACACCAGGTTCACCTGCATTACAAACCATGACTTTTACAACAGGTTTAGAACCTGCTAAGTGCGTCTGACATGTTTTCTTGTAAAAAGGCATTTTTATCAGATTCCTATCACTGTAAAAAAACTTTGCTGCCTTAAAATTTTTTGTTAAATCAACTCAGATTTACGAGTCATGTCAACAGAAATTAGTTGTCACAACTTATAAAATATAGTTGAGAAAAGTCAACTTAAATTTATAAGTTATAACAACTCACCTGTAGTTATAACAACTCATCTCTAGTCAAGTTAAATAATAGCAAGTTGAAATGACTTGTAAAACCGAGTTGATTCAACAAAAAATTTAAGGCAGCAAAGTATTTTTTACAGTGTAAGATCACCAGGAAACGGAAGTAGCGATTGTCTTATTTTCTCCTTGGCGACGTATATCTGAGTGAAACCGGCTTCTGAAATGAAATAAGGCAGGGCTGGACTTGAATTCATCCATTGAGAACTGATTGGATCGTTTGAAGTTGGGCCATGTTGTTGCTAATTGCTAATCCTTGCGATCTTTCACTTTTTCAAGTACCAATGCAGATATTTAGAAAGCAATGTGGCTGATTTGCTGACATAAGGATTGTGAGCTAAAGTTTTCTTTTTTTATATAAAGTACATCTGTTTCCCCCGCTGGAGCTACAGTACTGCTAACATGTGGATCTGACACCTTATGGTACTGTTTAAATAAGATGCCGCAGCACAGCAGAGGCCAATGGCAGTATTTAAAAGCAAATAAATTAATCAGCAATTTATCAGTTGATCACTACTACTAAGTATTTTAGCCAACACTTTTATTCAGAGCAACAACTTGACGTTATGTGCCTTCCTCAAAGACATCATAGTTCATGAATTGCCACTTGTGTACCTGCAGTGCATTTGGTTCAGATGTACGCTATGCTATTTCTTATTTCATTAATGTAATTTTCTGTTATCTCACCTAATGTGTGACAGACGACATTGTTCATGTTTTTTGCTTTTTCAATTTGAAACCGAGAACAGTGTTTTTGGCATGTGAGTGGCAAAGCAGGATGACAGTGGCCCTATCACCAATGAAATGCTGCTTCTCTCCCTGAGGGTCAGCATGTCATCCCATGGGTCTATATGCTTGATAATGTTACATAAGTGTCCTGTAAAGTTTTTACATAACTATCTTAAAGCTTGTTTTGTATCTCATTGTCCTGTTTAATCTGATTGTGGAGACATGGAGACAATATGTCTGACATCCTTACATTTCACAAACTTCTGCCTCTGAGATTAAATCTAATGCAATCCAGCAATACAAAATGATTGCTGGGAAGATGGCTCACAGTTCACTGAAAAAAATTATTCATTCAATTTACTCAATTTTTTAAGGTAAGTGGTTGCAATACATTTATTTAAGCTACATTTAAACAAAAAAGATTAGTAAAGTAAAATAAAATAAAAAAACTTTTGTTTAAATGTAGCTTAAATAAATGGATTGCAACCACTTACCTTAAAAAAATTGAGTAAATTGAATGAATAATTTTTTTTCAGTGTTGAATGATATCTTGCTTGATAAATTAAAAGATATTTGCCTTATTTTTATCTTTCTCTCTAAAAAGATTTGTGAATTAGCGCAGCTGATTGGTTCATTTGCAATATCTCCTATCATTATCTCATTAATCATGGGGAGTCTTGAGCAGGTTTAGCTGACAGTTTTGGAGTCTTCCTGGAGTCTGCCGTGATGACTTTATAGAGTTCCTGTCACTTGATGTCTGGCTGGATTTCAACAGCGAGTTCCTCATGCAGACGTTTAAAGCTGCGTGACTTTTCTCATCAGTTATGAATACTAATAAAACAACACATTTGCAGCAGGAATTTATAAAAAAGGTACCTATGGTAGATTTATAGATACACGCACTGTGATATGTGACCGTTGATGAGCTATCAATGAAAACTTTAATCCTTAGATTCAAACGGGAACAAAGCTGTGACCTTTGCATGTTTTTAAAGAATTTATATCTCATTGTCACACGTCTGTGGTGACTTTATTTCCTGTGTTCTACAAAGATACGCAATTATGGAAGTTCACAATGTTAGTGATGTAAGACAAACACTAAACTCTTGTCTCGACATGTTCTGTAAGATGACAACCAGAAAACTGACTTATCGCCATCCCAAGATCCATGTTTAGTCATCCATTTCATTCACAGTACTTTAATATGAGATGGGATTTACTGTGATTATCATACAGTAAATAGGCTAGTAGTGTTGTTTTATTTGATAGTACAGTAGTTGTGAAATCAGAGGCAAAGCCACATCTGCCAAAAAATGAGATCTTAATAACTGAATGCTCTTGACACATATTGTAGTTCATCAAATACTTTGGCTTCAAATTTGCTTAATACCACCCTCAGGCCATACAGAAATACCGGTTTGTTGTCAGAATCAATTAAGAGTGTGATAAAAAATGCTCATTTTAAAGAAAACATGTCAGATGTACTTAGTAGTTTTGCATTTGAGCTCTTTGCTTGTTTCATTAAAGAAGTGGTTCTCAAACCTTTTGGGAAAGCGGCCTCCCTTGTGTACGGTGCATTCCTTCGTGGCCCCCCAAAGAATATCTATGACTAAAACAATTCAAATTTAAATGAGCCAAACCATGTTAAATTGTAGAATGTAGTGATGTTGGTTAGTAGCCTTATTTTTCTGAGTTGTAACATAAATTAGTGTATTTTATAAAATGTCATAAAACTGGGCCCCCACCGTCACAGGGTCCCCAGTTTGAGACCCACTGCATTACAGGATGAGTACATGTTTTGTTTTGACTGTGTCTGGGAGAGTTCTCCTATTGTGTATTCTGCAAGGTCACCTCTGATTCAGATCAGATTGCCCTAAGTCAGCTATGGGAACTGTACACGCTGAGAGCTTCTGCTAAATATATCACACCGCTCCATTTCTCTCACCGCATCAGTGTTTTATGTGTGCGTGTGTATTTTTTACGTGTTCAGATTACCAGGTCCAGTGGGAGGTCACTGTAAAACAATGACACATTGCAGGAATGCCCTTCTCTGGATGTATGTGTGTATTATGCTAAACAGCTACAGTAGGAGTGAAAGAAAAGTCTCTGTGTTTAATACCACACAGATATGTTCATTTATACAGTAGCAGCTAATGTGGGTTAATAGATCTTAGAGATAAATGCATGTTTATTAGGGAAAAAAGTGTATATCTTATAGGCCTTGTAACTGATTTTGTGTTATTGCTTGTAAAAGTACTATTTTGTTTACTTTTACATTTTACTAGTGTATTGTGGCTTGTTTTTTCAGGTCGACACTACAAAGAAATGCTAAACTGAATCTTTTATCTCTCTCTCTCTTACCATCACCCTAAAATGATCATCACTTAAAATTACAGCTACTGCACGTTTTCTCTGGGAGAAATGACCTGCTCCGTTTTTTACCCAGAAAAAAACTCAGATGCTCTACATAGTATTTGTGTCATGAACACGTATGTGATAAACTGAAGTTTCTTATCATATTATAAACCCTGGAGTTGCTACCCGGCATGCTAATATCACAGCACAGTCAGAGGAATGCTGTTTTAATTAGAGCTCTGTGTTGCACACACAGTTTTAAAGCTTCTGGGAGGAAATTATTTCGCTGACAGCCCCTCTGTGACCTCTGTAATATTGCTGATTGTATTTGGATGTATAATGTTACTGCGGCTGTGAAGGCATAGAGTCTAGGGTAGTTGAACGTTGTTTTTTAATGCAGGGAAATTGTCCTTTATCTCGTGTTGTTGGGGTTATTGTGCATTTTTCAAACTAAAATATTGATCAGAGGTGTTGGCGTAGATGGGAGAGAACAGTTTGTCCTGATATTAGGACCGTCCTCTGGCTCATGTCGTTACCAAATGCTTCAAAACATTCAAGAGTCCTTGAAAGCAATTCCCAAGTACAGGCAGCTTTCACACGCTGGCTCACCCTGCTTCCTATTTCAGCATGAAACTTCTCACACAACACAGGTTCAGTATTCCATTGGAAGTCCAGCGTCTTTTCTGGCTTGAACTGTGCAATTTCCAGATAATTTTGCTAAGTGCATTTTGTTTTAAATGTATGGTAGCTGTCAAGTTCTTTAAAAAGTTTAAGAAACACATTTTCTTTCCCTATACTTTAAAAGCACCAGAAAATGGCAGCCTGCATTTCTAAATAAATTCACACTTTTTATGTGCCATGTTCAAATAAAAATATCTCAGCGTATCAAATGAGATTGTGCTGTGCCGTGACCACATGCTGATAACATCGCTTGATACGCATTCAGAAATGAGAAAAATTGTACTGTTGTCTTTAGTAGTTTAGTCATGTTTAATACTTATGAGCAATATGAACATTCACGTTCAGATTAATACTCATCATATCAGTGGTCTGGAAAAAGTTTATTTTGCAATAATTATACCTGAAACGTAAAAATTGTACAGGCCCTTTAGAAGATGTGAAATGAAATGGATAAACTCTACCGATGGTGTCTGCTTAAATAAAGTTTAGGACTAGTCAAATGTTCAACAAAACACAGTGTTGTCCTAAAAGTAAATTTTAGCATCTTCTAAGAAAAGTATTTGATTTGATCAGTAATGATGATTAAGTTTCTCATGTTCAAAAAGTAAAGATCTCTTTTTTTTCTCTCCATGCAGGACCTCTGCAGTGTAACTGCAGTGTTAAGGGTTCAATGAACCCAGATACCTGTGACCCCTTCACAGGTCAGTGTTTGTGCTTACCTGAATATACGGGTCACCAGTGTGACAAATGCCAGGATGGATATTTCTTAAATGGAACCAGCGGCTGCCAGGCTTGTCGGTGTAACCTCAATGGATCCGTGAGCCAAGCATGCAATAGGTGAGTGTCTGCTTTTCTAACACAAGGCTTATCACCCTTGTCTTATTAATTACTATGGAAGTCATTCTTCTTGGAGCATCACAGAATATGAATTTTACAGTAAATTTTGGGTTTAAATTTGACAGCATGTTCTCAGCCTTATTTGAATGTAATGTACACTGTTAAATATAAGTGGCAGTTTCCCAGTCTAGTCCCTAAAATGCAAGTTTGGACTAAAACAGCTTGCACTCTATATAAAATATATCTTTTGTCTCAAAATGCACAACAATAACATGTTTGTAAAATGTTCTAACATGACTAAGGACAAGTCCTGGTATAATCAAAACCCTGTCTGGGGGTTTACCCCTAAAGGTAGTAAATGGACTGCATTTATATAGCGCATTTTTAACAGACCCATGGCCATCCAAAGCGCTTTACAAGTTGCCTCCATTACCCATTCACTCACTCATTCATACACCGATGTCAGCCATGCAAGGCGCCATCCAGCTGGTCAGGAGCAGCTGGGGTTAGGTGTCTTGCTCAAGGACACCTTGACACTTGGTCAGGTGGAGCCGGGGATTGAACCACCAACTTTCCGGTTTGTAGATAACCTACATGAACCACTGAGCCACTGCTGCCCCTAACTTCTCCGCACCATTTGAAATTTGAAAATGTTTGACTAGGGAGAACTTAAATGGTAAGTTCACCTAAAAATGAAAATTAACCCTTATGTTGTTGCAAACCTGTATACATTTCTTTGTTCTGCTGAACTCAAAGGAAGATATTTCAGGGTCCCCAGAGGTCCTTGAAATCCTTGAAAGTTTGTGAATCTGGGGGAAAAATTCAAAGCCCTGGGAAGTTTGTGAAAATATACATAGATACAGATCATTAAAAGTGCTGAGTTCTTTTTTATGCAAGAAGTTTATTTTTTTTAATTCGTATTATTATCTGTTTATTGTAGGATAATATCATAAAAATTCTAGACGTTTTAAGCACACGTGCTTAAATTCGCTTTAAATGTTTATATCTTCTGTAAGCGAATGTTGATTCATACCAAAATGCTTTTTTGCATAGTTTGACAAATGAAAACGTCTTGGGTTACGTATTTAACTGTTGTTCCCTAAGAAGGGAACGAGACGCTGCGTCTCCCTTGCCCTACTTCCTACATCCCTGTAACGCTGTCTTTTGCAATATATTAGATAGCGATATACTTCCTGGATCCCGCATCACCCTGTCTTTGTCGTTAAGCCTCACCATTGGTTGAATTTGATATACACATTCAGATGCATTTACCCTTGGAGGCGTCCCCAAAGTGTCACCGCAGTGACGCAGTGTGAGTTCCCTTGAAAGGGAACTGTAACAATGTGTCTTAAAAGGTAACACGATGTAACATTGTTCTCACTTGAAATGTGTCACCACATTTAATCCTTTAATTTGAGGGTGGATCTGGAAAGTCCTTGAAAGGTCCTTGAATTTGAAGTTACAGTAACTAAAGTGTGGGAACCCTGATATTTGTAATCAAGCAGGAATCAGAAGCACCATTGACTTCCGTAGTAGGCAAAAATACTACTATGGAAATCACTGGTGCTCAGAAATGGTTTGGTTACAAACATTACTCAAAATATATTCCTTTTGTTCAACAGAACAAAGAAATTAATACTGGTTTGTAACAACATGAGGGTGAGTAAAAGTCAACAGTGTCTGTTATTAGTAATATTCAGCACTTTGGAAATCGTTGAACTTACAACATCTTGGACAGTGTAGTGAAGAAGTGATGTGTATTTGCAGACTGTTGATATATCATGCCTGATTCTGGCGTATATTCTTATGCTTTGTTGTTTGACCTCTATTTGACATCCACATGAATCCAGGCAAAATGTATAAAGCATCTACTGCTAGTAAAGTTGCTGCTGGATTTTCTCTTTCATTTCTTATGTTCCTGGTTCCCACCAAACTCCGGAAAGCATGTCACACAATCATCGAACATGTTGTCACCCGTCAAACGTGAGGTTTTTCCAGTAAACCTCTCTTATATTTCAGTCTCAGAGTACATTTCCTGTAGGGTATCCTGTCTGAGCGTGTTTGTGGGTGTTTCATGTCATACCTGTTCATATTGTATAGATGGAAAGTTAGGCCTCAAAAAGTCAGTATAGTCATAGCAAGCAACCACACGTCTTAGCAAATGTGACATTGTTTAACGTTGAATAGATATGGAAAAAGTGTCTACAGAAGTCAGTATTTCATCTTTTGTTTATATCTATACCATTCCACCTGGGATATCTTGTTTTTTTGTCACTCTATGTACTGTACACACATGCGTCGCTTCAGCTTTAAGCGCCTTTCCAAAGAGCGCCGTCTTTTTTAAGAAGCTGTGTCAAGTTAAAAACAGTTCAACTTTTTTTTTAAACGCATATGGAGACCCTTATATTCATACATCACCATACTGTAGCTATTCTGAACACAAGAGCGTGTCCTTTGTGAATCTGTGCTGCCCTCTGTAAATGTTGTTTGGCAAGCCTTGTGGTTTAATGTCATGTCAGGGGTGTGATTATCAATCTGTGAATTGTGACTGAATGTCATTGTCTTTGCGAAGTCATTGCTAAAATACAAAGATGAAGTTAGTTCTTGCGTAGTATGTTTCCATTTTTTTATTTGTATTTAAGGATCCGTTTGAGTAAAGCGGACATCAGTGCACAAGAGTATAGTTAACGCTAAATTGTCTGCGTCGTGACTCCACACCGAATAATTATAGCTTGCCCACAGCAGACGACTGCAGATGGAAACAGGATAGCCGCAGTCGTGTGAGAGTCAGCCATGTGCTTGTGTTTGATTTGGAACAGGCTCAAAGATCGCATCCCCCCTTCGCTGCCCCTAAAATGAAGAAAGGCATCATAACTTACAGATTCCCACTACCTCTTAAAATGCTGGCTGTACAGTTTTCATCTTTCTGTCATTTATGATGTCTTGTTATGCTTTTGACAGTATGAACCAGAGTGTAGAAATGTGAAAGAGAAGTAGGTGTGGTTTTAGGGTATTTAAATTTGTATAATGGGGATCAAAACATCGTACTTGTGTTAAAGATAAAATAGCTTCATTCCACTTATCCTAGAACATCTGGCACAAAGCGTGATTTGTTGCTTTACAGGGCTCCAGACTGCCACCAAATGGTGGCATTTTGCCACCAAAATTGGAGAGTGTGCCACTGAATGTTACATCCAGTCGCACATGTGCGACTAGTAAATTTGACCTTTTTTTTGTGATGTGACACTGAATTTGAAACAGCACATTGTACTTCTGCATCTATCATCAAAGTATTTATTAGTAAAACAGTGGAAATAAGTAGACATGTGAATATTTGGTTGGCATGTTGATTTACGGTGTGTGCCCCTAAATTTTCTGGTTGTGCCGCTAAAATTTTCAGTTGGGGGCCACTGTGCTCCTAGTGAAAAAAGTTAGTCTGGAGCCCTGCTTTAGGTGTCATATATGGCCTCTTGGGCAGTCCTTGGCATTCAAAGCAATGGTGCCCAGGCTGCACTAGAATAGTGTTATAATAACTTTTATAATCTTTACTACAGCGTTAGATTTTTTGTTACTTAAAATAAGATTTGGAAATGTGGCTGTTATTTGTTGGTTTTTATACAACAATGTAATATTAAAAAAATTTGACACTGCAACTTTTCATTGTTCGCCATCATGGTTACAGCGTGTGTTATTGTGCCATTTGCTGTAGCTTATAGTGATTAATAAGGTCATGCTGGGAAGTACAATGCCATGCTTAATCGCAGGCCACACTATAAGTCAATATACAGAAGAGTGACAGGCCATTAGCCCAGGGTGCCATGGATATATACACGTCATGCTAAAGGTTAGATGTTACAATTCGACAATGAAACTGTCTTGTTAAGCTCTCCATCTAAACGACTCTCTGTAAACAGCCCAGCATTGACCAGTGCAGTATTGCTGTCTGTTTGAACGGACCGTTTCACTTCCTCTCTAGTGTCTTGTCAATGAGCCTGTTATACATTGACCAATACAGCATTTTGACATCTTATTTTGGCAATGCTTTAAAATTAATTTTATTCTAATAGCTTTTCTGCTGCACATCAGCCAAAAAAACCTACAGCAATAGTGTTACACAATTTCTTTTTTCTGGTTTAATATACAGAAATATGTATTACGTAAATGTGTCCTGTAAAATCAGAGTGAAGCCTATACACTGCACTGTAGTTTTCGAGAAATTTGGTTTTGATCCAAACCATTTCCTGAGCTTTGAGACCAAAGGCGGCTTAAGGGAGCTCCAAGTCTGTCAAGCTGAAACAAAATAAAGGAAAACTGCTAGTCTGATTTGCTTGTGGAAGTCTGATCCTGTGGAAATGAGTAGTTTTCACATTCCTGGCTGCCCCAGAGTGTTTGGGGTATGCTGATTGAACTGAAGCTCTTTTTAGTGCCTCTCACACTGACCCTAGACCAACATCCTCATCCTAATCTATAATTTCCTTCATTGTAGGAGAAACCAAACAACTGGTCCCTGATCAGCCAGCTTTCCAAAGCTGACTTGTACCAGTGCTGTCTGGTTGCCTCTTAACGGCGCTCTGCTTTTTGGCATGCACTGCTGCCATTCGGTTATAGGGACATTTTTAACCTCAAATTTTTACCATGAGCCCCAAGTCATTATATTAAAACTGCACTGATATAATGTTGACATACACTATAATTACATGTAGCCAACATGGAACAGACAGACAAAAAATTGGTATCCAGGGCTGTTGTGGCTTGCTGTTTGGCAAAATTATTAAGTACGTAAAGAAAACTTCCATATAATGAATTTACATTGACAGCTGTGCTTTTCTACAAAACCTTTCTATACTGAAACATCTTGTTGTTTGATACATTGCAGCCTTCTCCACAGACATAATTTTTCAATTGATTTTCTCCTAAATATAGCCTTTCTGGGGCTGTTGTGGAAAGAGTTGAGCTGTTATTGTTTGGTTTTTCTGTTCTCCCTGGGTTACTTTAACACATTTTAGCAGTTAATAGGAAAAACAGCATTTACATCTGTAAAAATGCCGTTTTGCATCAATTAATTCATCTGAAATTTCAACATTTACAATGTAACAAATATCTGTAGTGTTCACAGCATTGTTACTGCAAAATGAACAAATACTTACTGTAGAACATTTATACAGTAAATATATTTATTCTGTGAATCCTAATTCAGTTTTTAGGGAGAGTTTTTTTCATAGGTGGATTAACCAATCTGATACACATTGACATGCGCATATTTTGTCCAATTTTATCGTAGAAAGATATAGTTGCTGATTATTTTTTGTTTTATTCATTATTTTTTGTAGAATATTTGCTCTATTTGCAATTAAAATATGTGATTATTACTGTAATTTACATTTTGACTGTGATTCAATTTACAATAAGTTTACTGTAAAGTAGATTACAGCAACTTACTTGCCAGTTGCTGCCAGCAATTTACTGTAGATTTCAAAGGTTTTTTTACAGTGTATAATAAGATAGTGGTGTAACATCTTGTTTAATGATTATTCAAGAGGTGCCTGGCATTGTGGCTCATGCCAGTTTTTTTTGCTGCCAACAACCCTTGTTTCCCTTTTGATTTAGATGCCATCTGACATTTTGAAAATGCCAACTCAGAATTGCTGCAACTGGCAGGCTCTTGTTGGTAATGCACAACAAAAGCCTTTAGCCCTGTGTACCAATATACTTTTTACGTTTCAGAAGACTTTTTAAAGATGTCAAATAAATCTTAGGTGTCCCCAGAGTGCGTATGTTAAGTTCTAGCTCAAAATACCATATAGATAATTTATCATAGGATGTTAAAATTTCCACTTTGTAGGTATAAGCTATTTTGGGTGTGTCCTGTTAAATGCAAATGAGTTGATCTCTGCACTAAATGGCAGTCCCGTGGTTGGATGGTGCAGATTAAGAGGCGCATTCTAAAAACATAAGTGGAGCCAAATTTCAGTGACCTATTTTTCACATGCTTGCAGAGAATGGTTTACTAAAACAAAGTTACTGGGTTTTTCTTTTCACATTTTCTAGGTTGATAGGAGCACTGAGGACCCAGTTATAGCACTTAAACATTGAAAAAGTCAGATTTCCATGATATGTCTTCTTTAAGAGATCCTTCTAAAAATCCCACATTGCACCTTTAAGGCCAAAGTATAGGCCATTTTTTACTGTTACGTGAGGATCCACACAGTGGAGTGCATGTGATGAAATTTTCGTTATCAGAAGAGTGCACCCGTACTGTTTGAAACCTTGCTTATATTGTACACATATAAGCATGCCGCATGCGCGTACAAGAGTATGTAGGCCATTAGAGTATTGCAATTTGTCGCAACGCGCATGCATCGAACGTCAGCACACATGTATGAGGCAAATGAACTATGGTTTGCATGACTGTGTGCGTTTGACTGTGCACCAATCCCCGCATATGCATGATAAAACAGACTACTTCCAGGGTTTTACTTATCAGATTCACATGTTTACTGTATGCAAATCTGCGAACATATTCGTAAATCATCCATTGGTATGACAAAAACATACACAATAGAATTCAGCCTCGATAGCTTAAATTTACATTTATGCATATGTAATATGCTGTTATCCAATGCGACTTACCGTGCATTACAAGGTTTACATTTTATCAGTATGTGGGTTGCTTGAGGATCTAACCCTTGACCTTTTGCACTGCTAAAACAATGCTCATCCAGATGATCTTCAGGAACACAAATGAACAAAAATTGCAATTCATGAAAGTAAGATGCATTATGTTCTGTGATGCTGCTGAACAGTGTAGTGAATGCATAAGATAAAAGCCCTCCTGAGTATTATCTCTGATAATTAATGAGAGTGTGTAAGACTTCCTCATCCTACTGTTTATACAGCTCACATGCTGCCAGACATGAGCACGACCAAACACCATACTAGGAAATTGTAAAGGGGTGTTCGTGTGAAGCTTTAGTGTGTGTCAAATGTATTTAGAGAATGATAGAGGGATGATTGAGTCTATATCGGGATGTCAAGTTCCGTGGATGTGTATATAAGCATAAAGAAAGTGCAGATATAAAGGTTAAAAAATAATGGTTCTTTGTAGTGGATAAAGGTTCTACAGGCTAATAAAAGGTAAACAAAAAGAAATGGTTCCTTCAAGAACCTATGACTAAAATGTACTTTAGGGTATAAAGTCATGTTCTTCTATGACATCGTTGTGAAGAACCCTTTCAAGCATCCTTGTTTTTCCAAGTGTTGGCATGGGACTCTTCATATTAGTGTAAATGCCTTTGTTGCATAGCAACTAAAAGGATACCCCCACCTCCCTCAAGAAAAGGATAAGAGGCAAATGGGGAAAAGGGGTGGAGGTGTAGAGGTGGGGGACCACCATCTGTAAAAGAAATCCTTGGAGCGACCGCACCGAGCTGTGGGGGTTTGTGTCTTATTGGAGAAAAAATGAAACGTAAAGCTCTGTTATTACGACTCAAGTAAAATGCAACCAAGAAAGCTAGAAGAAAAAACTAAACTGAACATTCATTTTTGTGCTGTGCGATACTAAAAAAACAGATATGTTTAGCCACTAAACGTGACCTGTATCCTTTCCTTCGCATTTAATTTAGGTCATGTGTCTTCAAAGTAACATATGATGTGTATATGCGTGCTCATGCTCTCTAAATGGAGGCTTGTCACTGTCTGATTTACACCCAGTCATGCAGTGTGCCCATGCGGTTAAAAGATTTTATCAATTATGTTTCCTTTAACTTTATTTCAGTACTGACGGGTACTCTTCCTCTTAATGTGCTTAGGTATGTGGTTACAAAAGTACCAAACCTTCTAGGAGAAAATGAAACTAAATTTTAGTTTCTTTTTAAATCAATTCCATTGCCAAATATCAGCAATACTTAAACTGGTGTTTGGGTTGACTGAATTCATTTTGTGTTCAATGTAGCGCTAACTGTTTGTGCATTTGTGTCAAATAACATCACATAATGCCCCCACTCCTGATATTCTAATGTCATCTTTTTTATATCTTTAAGTATTTGTATGTTTAACGTTGATCAAACAAAAATACTTTTTTATATATTTGTCCCATTTTTGCCCAGAGGCATCTATCAATATATCAATTTGTGTGTGATCAGGTAGAGTGATGCTTGTGATTGGCCGGGCATGACAAATCTCAGTGCACTCTTGTGACCCTCCTTTTCCACAGCTGGCCAGACAGATGCCCAGACATCGAACAGAATCAGACACCCATGACCCACATTTAGACCCACAATGTTTGGCGGTGGGTATCATGCGGGGAGAAATGAATGCTTACTTATATATAAGTAAGCAATAGGGTATTTTATGCAGTGTAGTACAGTGTTTTATTCTGTACACTTACACAACTATGCGTGGTTGTTGGCTACAAAAATACCAATAAGTGAAAAATCTACTTTTATTTTATTTTAATATCAGTTCCATTGCCAAATTTTAGAAGTACTTCAACTAATGTGCCCTTAATAATAACTGACTTATATTAGGCACATAGCCACCAGCAGACATTTATTTAAAACTATAAATTACAAGCCATTACCATTTCTGTCTCTCTGCTGTTTTTATGGGGTTGACAGTTAACAATCTTAATTAAAGGGGTCCTGTTATGCCCTTTCAAGTCTTGTTTTTTTTTTGGGGGTGCAATTGGAAGATTGCCCCAAATATCCAGGATTTCCCGCAGAAAATTTGTTAGTTAAGGTGGTAGGGTGGGCGGGCCAGGGGCGTGGCAATCAAAGGTGTGGGGCGTACACATCAAGATGAAAATTAACATATTTTTATTTAAAACACTCAAATAAAACTTAATTTTGAAGGTACTATGACAGAAAATGAACACATACTAGATTATTAATGAATTAAATGTTTTTACATCTAAGAGGAATAGCTGCGTGATGAAGTGAAACTAAAGAGTTAATAAACACAAACTAAAGCAGATGTTGGAGAACGTCTGGCAAACGATGATAGATAAATTGTAAAAAAAATGATTATTTCCCACTATTAATTACATTATCCTAAAGAGTGTAACTACTGTAGCATGTAAATAATGCACATGAATAACGTGCGCAAGAGCCCTCAACCATTATATCTGATCAACAGGCACGTGAAACCTACCAAACAGGTTCCTCAAACAACAAAATCACCAGCTAACTTACTTTAAATTTGCAAGAACTATAGACTAATAAAATAACAGACAAAGCATAAGTCCACTTACAGTTCTCACAGACACATGTTTTATCAACTGGCTATCCTTCAGACATGATGGACCACGTCTTTATCTGATTTCAGCTGTGTGTTGTATTCTCAGAGATGCACTTGGCGGCCTTTTGTGCAGCAAATTTATTTTTTATTTTTTTGGACGACCTAGTTAAGGCGGTAGAGTTTCCCAGCTTAGGCGGGCTGCCCAAACTGCTGCGGGAAAACCCTGAATACTGATTTTCGCCTACTATACAAGTAGACAATTCCGGACACAGCGTAAGCCTTTTCTGTTTGGTGAAACTGGCATAGTCTGTTGTGTTTGGTCTAGCGATGTTCACATTGACCGTTTAACCGTTAACCCAAGGTAAGAATTTATGACGATTAACATTATCAGTTAAAAGAAAAAAATATTTGTTAACGCACGGTGAGTGTCCTCATGAGCTGACAGACATTTCGCCACTTTTATATCTTTAATTTGTGGCTGTCCTGTAAATGACACAAATTATTACTGCCCTGACGGTCTGATAAAGTATTAATTTCTATGAGAAATCATTTGTGTGTGTGTTTGGAAGCTGATCGGAGACGTGAGCGTGTCCGTGCAAGATGACGCAGTCCGTCTCCGTCTCGCGCACATCCGGACAGACGTTTGCTGATGGCCTCTGACCCTGACCATGAACATCTCTCTTTTTGCACAAACGGAGAAAGACGACGCAAAAGCAAAACTTTTTGAAAAGTGTCCTGCTTTAGAAATGACCACTGTGGTAGATGAAAAAGAGACAATCTGCCCTCTTTGGATATTAATCATCTGGACTGATCGCGTGCTTTTTGATAAGGTAATGTTGCTTGATATGTATGATAATGTATGAATCCTGGTTCTGTTGTTGATCTGTCGCTGCTGTTTGCACGTTCAAATGAAATGTTTCGTTTTAACTAGGTCACAGACAATCGTCAACTGTATTTTTACTCAATGACAACTTAATATTAAAATCTTATAAGTTAACGGTTAATGTTCGGTTCATAAGCTGCGCTTGTCGGTAGGAAAAATTAACTGATATCCCTAGTTTGGTCACCCGCTTGGAGCATCAGAGTGTCAGACTCTCATTTTAGAGATGATTAAAGTTCACAAATATTACAGCAAAATATCTCTGGTAATAATGGTGAATGATATGTATCTGCATATCTTTCAATAAAAATCTAATGTTCCTTCTGGATCTAATGTCTATCTCTTGTGCGAGAACCACTACCACCCTCAGATAAGTGCGTGAGCAAGACATTTGTGTTAATTTGTCAAGATTTATTACTAGCTTCAAACAGCAGAGCATTACTGAAGCTCATCTGTGTCTTAAATTCATTTGAAGAAAATCTAACTGTCTGGGGACGGATCTAAAGATTTATAGTATAATTCACCCTCTATGTTCCTTTCTGGTTAAATGGACTCATTTTATTTCATGCCCACCTCCCAGTTTCTAGCTTTTCTAACAACATGCACTACTATTTAAAACATTACTGTGGGTAATCCGCACTTCCTTCTCAGTCTAGATTTTCCTAAATCTCAGGTCAGTTTTTTCTTTCACTCCCTACCTATACTGGAAATGTTTTTTCTGAAAATATTGACTCCGTTACAGCAGTTTCTCATTCAATTACCTCAAATGTCAATCATCTCGCCCACCCCAGTAGACTATACAGTTATTACTCTAAATCAGAGATTTGTCCTGTCTAAAATTGAAAAGGTATATATGCAGAATTACTCTTATTACAGTTATATGTAGCCAGACTTCTAACCATGAGTATAAATCTGGTCTACATAGTAGTTTGTACTGCCAAGAATTGGCCATTTGGACATGAACAGTCTGACATGTAATGCAACCAACCACTGCTTAAAACAAATCCAGCACCTATTTCTTTCCTGCAAGGATTTATTGCAGTAATCTGGTACATTTTAAACATGACTTTGTTTCCTGGTGCTTGTATAAAACATTTGTCAGACTGAATCTATTGATGCTTACTAGCTCCTGCCTTTTTGTGTACCAAAAGTTGGCCTGTATGCATATTGTCTGAGATTGTAGCTACATTTACAGTAACCTATGGGAATTGTCAGTAACCCAGTGATGTGTGCTTAAAGGACAGGCCAGAAGCATAGTTGGTTTCTGTATGGGTTGTCACTTGAAGGTGGTAAAGAACTGTTGCTTGGTTAAGACACAGTGAAACATCTTGAAAACGCTGCAATGCACAAAACAGCAGATAGTCCCTAAGCAGCAGTGCTGATGGATGCTGAAGCCTGACTGATTATCCACAAACAGGATTACACTGCTAATAGTCTCATCTTAAAGCGACTGCTCTGAAGCTTTTTGGAAGAAATTAGAGAGAACCTATTAGTACTTCCTGATTTCCATTTTCCATTTTAAACCCACCATCAGCTGAAATCATTACAATAAATATCTGAAGTGGAGCTGTTAGTTATTTAATAAAGAGGTCATATAATGAATTTAGATTTTTTAATCATCTTACCATTAAAGGGCTTGTTGTCAGATTCAAAACATTCACAGATCAAAATAAGCCGTGCCTAAAATACAGCATTTCTTGGATTTAGCGATAGGGTAAAAATTGTAAGGAACGTCAAATAAAATGTAAAATAAAATATTTAATGACAAAAGTTTTCCTTTTCGCTTGTTTGGTAGTTCAGGTGCGGTTTTAATGTGTGAAAAACAAGTGAATTAAAATCTGCAAAGTGCTCTTGGCAGTCATGTTGTGATTGTATTTTATGGCTGTTTTGTATGCTTTTGTGTGCTTGTGTTGTGCTGTGATAAAGGCTCAAAATAAGAATGTAGAATGTGATATTGTGGTGAGGTTGTGTGACTTGTATTTATAGCAGAGGTCAAGACACTGCTCACAGATAGCTTGGTGCCACTTCTCAAGTGACAGCTCATAAAGTTTCTTTGAGAACAACACCACATCATGTTCCCCTTTGTGCTACCTTTCGCTTTTCATTTGCATTTTCATCTAGTTTTTTAACTAAATCTACTTCATCTAGTTTTGTATGCAATAAATCACCCTGTATGCAAATACTCTTAAGTTCTACTATGATGATAAAGTTGCATACCTTTAGCTCCTAATAGCTTATCAGAAAAAAGATCAACAAATGGTCTCATGCTATCACTGGGGCATTTCCTCTTTAAAAAGGTCCTAATATGTACTATTTAGGTATAGACCATTTTGCAAGATGTAAACAACACTGGTCCAGAAACACTTCCTGTTTCAGTTTGTAACTGTTTTCTTTATTTCACATATAAAGAAAACATCTTATAGATGTTTGTTTAATTTTTTGATTCAGTTCTATATGTTCTGTTTGTTCTATTTTATCCCAACGTTTATGTAGTGTTAAAAAACTGAAACAGGAAGTGCTTCTGGACCAGTGTTGTTTACAACTTACAAAATGGTCTATAGATATGTATATATTGGGGAGAGCAGGGCACAACCTAATGATTTTTGGTTTTGGCTCAATCATTTAAAAAATATTTAAGTTTGATTGATTATATTTTTACACAAGCAACACACACATCTCTGCTACAAATGAAGATTTGAAGTTTGTTTTTAGTACTTACCATTCTTGGACATTTACACCAAACGTGACAGAAGTGCAGACGTTACAACTTACCCCATAGGTGGGGTTTATTGTAACAGGCAGTGGGTTAGTTGTAACACTTGCTAAAAATTAAGTTTGCAGGCAAATATTTAAATACTATTTTGTTTATATACTTGAAGTGGATATTGTTTATCTGTCTATAATAGACAGGTATCCACACTGTATTCATTCATCCAGCCCTTTTCTAACAATAGTTCAATTATAAATGGAGACAACTCTCTAAATATGTGAGAAAAAGCAGCACAATTATCACAAAAAAAATGTTATATGTGTGACCCAGTCTGTAATAACCTAGTTTCGCGTGTTTTACACTGCTTTTTCTGGACAAAGCCCGCCCACGAGCTATTTGACCGACATGTCAAACAACCAATCACTAAACGCTCAACCTTGTGCAACAATGTAAACAACCCTACCTTTGAGGTATTAATATGCGCTACTACCAATATTTTAAGAACTTTTTTTTACATTGGGCCTAAATCTTCATTTTCTATTCTATGCAATTTCACATTCTAACCTTCATTTATAAAAACTACTATAAGTATTCCGTTCACAATGTGGGCTCTGCAGTGAATCTAACAGTGCATATCCGTTAAAGGAAAATCTAAATTTTTAATACACATGTCCGTGTGAATTTTCACACTGACATCAGCTGAGAAAAAAACTCTTGTTTTTAACGAAATCAACCCTTTCCTGTGGTTCTCTTTGAGTGCAACAGTGAACTCAACACTTCACTTCTTATTCAGTATTGTCTCTCCAGTCATGTGCTCTGAGACACTGCAGAAAACAGTGAGCGTGTGATGGATGTGTCTGCAGATGACTTACCTGGGGCTCAGATTGGAGATTCATTGTGAATCCGTGATGAATGAATCAGACTGTGACAAACACCAGCGACAGTCCACTGATCTGGTGGCGGAAGCAAAGTGGATGCAGAAGCACTGGACTGGAGCTAATTGGGTTGAAAATTTCTAAATCAAATACAGTGTGTATAAAAGTGTAGAGTAGCCTCTCTCAGCTATATGGACACTAAAATGTTTATAATAAAGTTTTCTTTCAAAATACTTTCTATATATTAATATTAATCATTAGGTTCAAAATTTAATTTCACTCTTGTTAAAAGTTTACTGTATGTCATAACCCAGCCTTGTTAGCCTTCTTTATACCTTCTTTTTGTGGTCACTAAATTAAATATATGTGTTTGTTTTTATTTAAAACTCAGATGTAGTCAATAGCCATCTACAGTAAAAGCTTTTCATGATGTATTGAGCAGCGGGGGGGGGGGGGGTGTAAAAACATTGACCATAGCACAGATTTAATATGAGCTCATAATGGTTTGACCACAGCCCACAGTAGTACCTTCTGCCAGATAACAGTGTACAAGTCTGTGTTTTGCCATTATCAGACATGCATATCATCCACTGTTTTTAGGGAAACATTTTTGTAGCTGAGTCATAAGATGTTTTCCCAAGTTGTGCAGTCTATGATGAAAAAGGATTGGCTAAGTAGAGTAATTTATCTGCTGCTGGGACTAATGTATATGACAGTGTTTGGACGCAAAGCCTTGTGGTTAACAGTGAAGGTGTTACTGTGATGTTGTGTTGCCATTTTTCTGTTCTGGTGCATTTTAGTAACATGAAGTATGGAGTCTCATTTTGAGAACATTTGTTTGTTCGGGCTTGGTCTATGTTTTGGTAGACTAAATGATGTGGTTTGAGTGCTGGCCCTTCTTACGGAAACGTTCAAAAAATCCTTTCAGAAACATTAAGGAAGAAATGTGACCTTTGTGAATTTATTTTTTCCATTTTTTTTAAGTTTCCTCATTCACTCTCTGATGTAAGACTATCCAGTATGCCTGTGTGTGACAGTATAGGAATTGACCTGGAGGTATCTGACAGCTTGTATTAAGCCAACTCAGTCTTTTCATACACAAACTTTCTTGTGTTTCAGTTTTATCTGGTCTTCCTTCTGCCTTTTAAAGCACCAATGGTTTTCTTTGTTTCCAGGGGCCATTTTAAGAGATAATGAAGCCTCCTTAACAAAAGTGCCTTGGCTATGGTTAAAATACCTCTAGTACAATGTATCTATTGAAATCCTTTGTGAAAAACAAAGTATCAATTTGCTTTGATTGTGTTTACAGATTTACATACTTTGATTTCAGGCACAAATTACATGACATTTTGCAAACATTGAGATTATATGAGCATGTTAAATAGAATAATATTGATTTGATTCTCTGCTGTTGCCAAAGGCTTTTTCTTGTAGAAGCGCCATCTCTGCCATCACAAAGGGTTTAATAGAGATCTGAATACAAAGACTGGCACAGCAGAATAGACTGATACATCTCTCACATAATGCCCCCTAAGCAATCTGTCCCTGTTCTTCCGCAGCTTTGGACAGTCATGCATCATCAGCTTCTTCTTTGCTGAAAAGAGTGAATAGGAAGCAGAAATAAAAAATGTTTTGGAGAAAAACGTATCCAATGTGACAGCAATCATGTTTTTCCATTGAATTTAGTGCTGGCTAATGTTGCTACAAAGAGAATGTCAGGGTAATAATTTAACAGAAATCTTTTTATTTTTTTAGGGATGCATCGATACCGATACTGGTATCGGGTATCGGCCTCGATACCACATTTTCTAAAGTACTCGTACTCGTTAAAAGTCCCCCGAGACCAGGGATCGATACCAAGGTCTGAGAAATGTCTATGTTTGAGTGGCGTGTAAGGGGTTAATGCCTCTTGTGTTGTCCAAAGAGGCAGAGTTTACAAGAAACTGGAAAACTAGTCACTTGTTTTTTTGTTAAATTATATGACTAAAGCTGCTACCTGTAAATTTGCATCATGTTTTTTTATTAAGTACTCAGTATCGGTATCGGCAAGTACTGAAATGCAAGTACTCGTACTCGTACTCGTATTCAAAAAAAGTGGTATCGGCGCATCCCTATATTTTTTATTAAATTCACCCCACAGACCTCAGAGCTGGAACACTGATTGGAACTTCACATTTAAGCCCAAACCTGTTAGTTTTATAGGAATGTTGTTTAAAGACTTCCAAGGCTTTTGATTCAGGAACAGACACTAAATAATTTTGGGTTATTTTCAACCCAGCATTGGTTCAGAAAGGGACGAGCCTAGCCCCTTGGGTTGTAATTTAACCTATGCTGGGTTGTTTAAACCCAAAATGCTGGGTTATTTTAACTTGTTGGGTCAGATAAACAGTTTTGGAATGCCATCATTGTCTCTAGAGATGTCCATCCATGCAGCCCCTTTCATACTTGTTGTCTTTCAACTTCTCTTTAATTTCTCTCTCTCTCTCTCTCTCTCTCTCTCTCTCTCTCTCTCTCTCCCACTCTCTATAGATAGTAAAGGGTGATTCTGTTGTGTTTTCTTTTGTATGCACATGCTGCATGCAATCTTGGCATGTCTGGCTGTTTCTTGGATAAGAAATTGGAACAGCATGCGTGGCATAGCAGGTGGCAACGTTACAAAGATAGAGTGTGGGAAGTTTGCATTCTTCTTATGGGTTCTGTGGGAACACTGACTGTGATGCAGGTGTTCCAAATAGAAAAAAGAAAAAGTTTGAACCTGTGTTTTTATCTTCTCGCTTGTTTCTGAGAAGGAGTGTTGGCAGTACAATGAGTGAGATCAAGTAAACCAATAGCCTGGCTGCACCCTTCTACGCACTTCCGCTCAATTTCATTTTCCTTCAGCACTACGTCTGGTATTGCGGTTTATTCTAGCGTTTCGAGAAATACCATTTTTGTAGGACCAATCAGCGAATAGAGGGAGTGGCTGAGAACGATGACGTTGATGTTGTGCGTCAGTTTGAGTTGTAGTTCAGTAATGGCAGCGGAGAAAGACGTGAGAAAAGCTATTCGGCCCGTTGTTGCAAAACTGCAGAATATACAGAAGTTAAAGGACAAGTTCGGTATTTTACACTTAAAGCTCTGTTTTCAGATTGTTTATGATGAAATAGAACGGTTTTGACTGAAATTTCGACATATGCGGCTGCCCCGAGAATTTTCGGATGTTTGTGTTTCACTTCACACCATTACAATGGGTTTAATGGTGCACTGGAACAATCCTTCCTTAAATGCATTAAACTTTCGTTTACAATGACGTGAAACTCACCGAGTGGTCAGGGGTGTTCACTGATATGCTCACACAAAAATCGCTGCAAAAGATGCTTTTGCTCTGGGGTTCCTGTCTCAAATAAATCCCCCCACAAATTTTAAAGTGGGGGGATGCCTTAAGGCAGTGTTTCCCAATCCTGGTCCTCGAGTACCCCCTCCCAAAATGTTTTTAGATGTCTCCTTATTTTACACACCCGATTTAACTCATCAGCTTGTTAGGGAGACATGTTAACCATTCTGCAAGGATGCAGATGAATTGAATCAGGTGTTTAAATAAGGAGAAATCTAAAACTTTCTGGAAGGGGGGTACTCAAGGACCAAGATTGGGAAACACTCCCTTAAGGTAAGGGTATTTTAATAACTTTTTAAAGCCAGCCTAATATTTTGATTTATCACTAGATACACATCTAGGCACATCTTTACCCATAAAATGCTTTTGGCATCCGTGAGTTCCTCCCACCCCTCATTGTCCATTTTGATTCAGTCTGCAGTGATTTCTGAGGGCTCTATTCATTAGACCATGCAGGGGAAAATGGTGTGAAGCTGTCTGTATGATTTCACTTTCAGCCCTTCGTCCTACAGCATGGCCTCTAGCCCACGGCAGCTCTCTGCTCCCTGGGTCCAGACACTGCTGTGAGCGATTGAACAAGCCTGGTTTGATAAAATCTCAAAAGGGTTTATTCATGCCAGAGAACAAAGAGAAAAGACTGGTCAAGACATGACCTTTGACGGATTGTAGTCCAATCAGATGGCTCTGTGTGCATGGTTTTAGGGGATGTGATCCAGGCAAGATGTCTGTGGTCCTGGTGGGACATTCCACTATTATGTCTCAATAATTGCATGGGGAGTTCCATAAGAATGAATCATAATACATGACATTTCTTCATGATTAAACCCATTATTTCCTATGTTGCACACAATTTAATAGACATTTGTTCAAATTATTTTGTGTTCAAATGTGCAGTCGGACTGCCAAAGCGAGTCAAAATGACACTGGTGTGAAATCAAGACTACAAATATGCTTGAGTGCTTGAGGCTTTCCGTTCTCCATATCCTATGCAGAGCACTATGTGATCATACGGGTGCATAAAATAAGATTTAACCGTTTCATTATTCAAATGATACTGACACAGTTCACGCGAGCCTGTCAGTCATTTTGCAAACCTTCCGGCTATCTGATCATGTTCTGATGATAAGGTATTATTGCTGATCTGAAACCAGGGTAGTATGTTAGTTTTTATGAGGTACCATGACTTTGATGACGTGTATGTTACTACTAAAATCCTTTGCTAAAAACACATTTTCATTATTTTAAATGAGAACAACATTTTAAAATAAGGAGACACATTATAATATGTATGTGTAGTGCATTGTGGATCGATGACGTGTAATGGCTGTCATGAAATATTACTACAATTTACTATAGTAAATACTACAGTACAGAACTATAGCTTTTCATGTGAACGTTTTACTCACCTCTCCCACATTCTTGCCTCCCACATCGTCTTTAGTTTAATCATCTTTCATGTGTAATATTGTCTGTATTGTGCATCATTTGTTTTAGTCAATGGTTCATATTGAAAAGGCTGAACAGAAGATGTTGATGTTCTTGTATTTGTAATGCCATAGAGGTGTCAAGACCACATACCACCACTTACTGTCCGTGCGCATTCATAACTCTCATTTTCTGTTTCACGTACTTTTCCGATCTACTGAATGAAGACTTGTTTGCCATGTTTACCTTGCTGTAGCATTGTTGTTATTTCAGCCTTTTTATGACATGTATTGTGATGTAAACATGGTGGCATCCATTTTTTTGTTTTTTTGTTTATTAAACTAGTTTTTTTTTTTTAACACTTATATAGCCAATCCCAGTGTTAATCTATTAAGCCATCGGGGTACCTTTTAAGATTGTGTGACGTATCAATGCAGTCAAGCCAACATTGACTGGCATTGCATGCATCAGTACTATATTGGTCTCTTATTTTGAAATATCTGTATTGGCATCAGATATTAAAACATTGCATCTGTCAACCACTACCACACACAGTGGAGGCAAAATCCCATCATGCTTATCATTAATCCTGTTATGAAGGGTTGAATTCCTCTCAGACCAGACTAGATGTCTATACTGACACCCCCAATGTTAGCCTGTACTATAAACAAAGCTGTAACACACCCTTCGAGCATAAGATGACTTATTTCATTTATATAGTTGCCATTTTCCATTTCTATTTTATAAGGATAAGATGAAATTACTTTGCTGATATTGCTTGCCTGTGAGGGGGATTAGTTAAGCCTGCTGTGTGGCTTAATGAAACGGCAGGCAAAACTGCAATGCTCGCCAAAGGAAACCAAACTCTGCTCAGTGGAAAGGTCTATTTTTTGATAGGGATGGAAAAGACGTGCTTATCGTGCAGTGTTAAATGCTTCATGTGTTCACATGTGTTGAAGCGGACAGTGGGTGTGAATGAAGTCTTTAACTTTCCTTGCGTTCAATTCTGGAAGCTTTCTGAATGTGACAGGATTGAAGTTGCTCAGATGTCTCGCCAGACGTTAGCGGCTGTGAAACGAGAGAATTGTTAAGCCTGTCTGTGGGCTGTGTGCTGATAAATGGCTCAGCTCCAACTCGTTCACACAGTGTCCTGTTGAGCCTTATGAAGGCTCGCCGCTCGTCGAATCGGCACAAACCTGCCACTGTGTTATTAATGCAGAACACCCAGCAGACTTTAATCTCACATGAATTAAACAGTCAAATACAGTTCACCTCACAGAGCTTCCCTTCAGGTAAGAGCAAATATTATTATGGAAATTTTTAGTGGGAAGAAAATTGACATTGGATGACATTGTTTCTTAGTGCTGGAAAGCAACATGGATCCTGTAGACAAGGGGTTCCCAAACTTTTCAGGTCACGACCCACTTAAATGGGTATAATCTATCCCTCTTTTATTTTTGAGTAGTTTTTATTTCTGTGTAATTTTATTAATAAAATGTTATGTGATCAAAATCATTGTTATTTCTTGTCATTAGTTTTGGACTACTTTTGGTTTCATTCACTGCTACAAGTGCCAAGTGACTTTATGCCACCCACCTCATCCCACTATGCGACCCACAGTTTAAAAATCTCTACTGTAGACAATACTATTATTATACACCATATCATTATGTATTTTCTCTTTGTTTTCTGTCTGTTTTTCTTTGTTATACATGTACATAAGTACCCAGAGGTTTTAAAACTATAATTTGGAGATGTTTGACCGATGGAATATCAATACCTCATGGTGTGACCTTTTCAGAAAACACTGATAAAAGATTTAATTAGCTTTTATTTATACCACAAATACCATCAAAATAGTAAAATTTCAAACATGTCAAAATTCATGATGTGTGGATAAAAAGCAGTGCCTTGGGGCATGATATCACATCCGGTTTCCACCCATATTCTGTAAAACTTTGCATGCTGAAAGTCCAGTGTGACTGTATAGTCTCTAGACATACCACTCCTCTGATTTACTCCATCTGTGTCACTTTGACCTCTCAAAACTAAATGCACACACTCACATTTATATGCGGACAGGCATTTGTGCATGCAGGCTATGTTGGTTCTCATATAACAATTCTTATTGTATTTCTACACTTCCTCCCAATTTGGCCATACATGTATAATTGGTAATAGTTTGAATATAACTCTTTGGATTCGTTGTCAAAATTGAAATCATATGTCATCATAAATTAGCACACATTAGTGTACTGCAGTTAGTATGCTGTTTCATTCAAATAAAAAACATGCGAACAAAGTTTAGATATGGATAGATAACGTGTATGGGTATATTTGCACACCCATTAATATTCCCTTAAAGTAGCATTTCACCCGTAGAAACATTAATCTTTATTAAAAGTGTGTCATATTTGTAGTCAAAATGTAACAAACATTTAGAATTTGGTGCCTATTTGACTGAGAAAAGGGGTGTTTGTAGTCTCTCTCCCTCATCAAAGATATTGGACTTCCTTCTTTCAATGATGCAAAATGATGATTTATACATCATTGAAAGAAGGAAGTGCAACACTGAAATCTGTATTTCTCCTGTCTCAGCGGCAACTGAGAAAATTATGCATGTCCATTCAAAAACATGACTGGGGTTCCAACTATACAAAGCTTTATGCAAATGGGAGAAGTGTCCCTTTAAAAATCATTTTATAAGGTTTGCAAAATGTCATTTATTTTTCATTTTTAGATCTCTGACTAGATCTGCTCCATTCTTTTGTCATCAGACTGTAATATCAAATTGCCAACCATGTTTACTTGACACTATACTGTACAGTATGCACCGAGTAAACTGGCTGGCATTTTTTTTTTTTTTGCAAATAAAGAAAGCTTGGCAATATTTACTTAGTTAAAAAAGCTTATAGAGTAACACATGAGAAAACAAAATTACCCCTTTCATTTTAAAATGACTTTAATATCACAACTTCTTGTTTTCTGGTGATGCAGGTAAATACCTCTACACACATATAAGAGCATTTGGATTGTTTTCATGATCACTACCCCTTTAACTGGTTTCAGACTTGTGATTTTATGTTTTCTTTTTATAAATTTGAACATTACAATTTATCTAAAACACTCAAGTACCAACTTAAAATATTTTATTGATATTTTTGGCTAAATTTAAATAAATCAATTTAAAAAATGTTGTGTTAAATAGAGCTGGTATTGCATCCTTATTTGTAGCTGAATGAATATTAAAGACATTTTCAAATCTGTATCTGAAAAGTACCGTCTCTGTCTTTTTGATACGTTCCTGCTTTTCATTCGTTTCCTTTTTTCTAGAGAGTTCTCTACTTTCACCATGCAGCTCTGGCTTGAAGTCAGATGGGGTTATTAACAGTCTCCAGCTTCGCTCCAAGCACAGTGTGTCTTTGTTCGGTCACCTCTCCCAGTGCTCTTCACCCAATCAGCATTTTCAGACGTTTCAAATCTGCTGATTTTTTAAAGGTGGGATGGTTAAAGGCTCTATACATAACATCAAGGAAGTTGGCATGAACTTCTGGATGGTGGTGTTTGCTTTCCGTTGGACAAACCTTTGCTTTTACTGTAGACTATAGTCTAGAGGCTTTAGCAAGTTGCTTCAGATCTGAAGGCTAACATTTAAAAACCTTATTTAAGATAACTTAATGTAATGCAGTGTTAGCCTAGTCCATCCAGACTCTCGTAGATTCATTTCATTTGTACAGAGAGTCTGGCAACGCTCCATTGCAAAGCGCTACTTCCGTTAGGGAGGGTCCATTGTTGAACTTTAAAACTATTGGATCTGCCCAGAGTCACTCAGGATTTGCCATAGGCGATCGCTAACATTTGGTCGTTATGTATATCATGCGCCAAAACCAGCCAGAAACAACAGGTCCGAATAAACAGACCAACAAAACTTAGCAAACCTGGTTTTTGCTTCGGCTTTAACTTCTGTGTATTCGGCAGTTTTGAAACAACGGACTGAATAGCTTTTCTCACGTCTTTCTCCGCTGCCATTACTGAACTACAACTCAAACTGACGCACGACCTCAACGTCATCGTTTTAGCCACCCCCCTCTGTTCACTGATTGGACCTGCAGATTTTTGCAGGAGAAAACGAAACTCTACACAGCAGTCCTAGACGTAGTACTGAAGCGAAATGAAAATTAAGCGGAATCACGTAGGAGGGCGGAGCCAGGCTAATGCAGTGTTAGGGGTCTTCCTAGTTATATAGTTTTGTTTTTTCTCATATAAGTTTCGTAAATACAATTCATTCATCAGAAAAATGCTTAAACATAGTTCTTCCAGGATATTGCCCCCAAACTATTCCAGTAAATGAAGACAGATCATTCCTTTATCCAAAATAAGCAAGCAATTCTAATCCACTGTTTTAATAAATGCCTGGTACACGCTCATTTTCCCCAAGAACTTGAAGCCATTTCTGAAGGGTGATTGTGGCAGGATAGTAAAAACAACATTGTTTCCTTGACAGTGGTATTCATTGTCAAAGGCAGTAAACAATAAACTTTGTGAGGAGTCTGCTATGCAATTTAAAGGTTTGTTTTTATTCAATTTTTTCAGATGTTTTATTTAGTATTTCTCTCACAGAATTAGAAGAAAAAGTAAACCATAAACGTTGCATAGCTCTTTGCATAGCTCATGTATGGCCTGCCTGTAATAACCCAGGGGAAGTGTGCCTATTTCACTTCAGTTTAGTTAAAACCGAAAATAACACAGTACTGTATTAGGTATAAAGATGGAAATTCAGGACAGTGTGTGCTGGTATTACACTTATTTTCAACCCAGCATTGAGCCAAAAATGGGTTAAACAACCCAGCATAGGTAAAATTACAACCCAAGGGGCTGGGTTCATCCATTTTTGACCCAACGCTGGGTTGAAAATAATTTAGCATTTTTTTAGCGTGTAGGTGCGCTGAAATGTTGTCTGACATGAGTGGACATTTGGATCTGGCCATGTAATTCAGTGATCAGCAAAACCCATTACCGCAATAAAACTGGGTTATACATTAGAGGTTCCAAACCACCTATGCCTCAAACCACACTGGCCTTAAATAGAAAAGATGGAAGTAACATGAGTGCTTGAACCCTGACCAACACATTCACAATTCACCTGCTTCCTGAAAAGTATGGATGAATAACAGCTAAATTACTGGCTTAACATAATTATAATTGCTATTATCATTACACTATGGTGTAAAATTATTACACCAGTCATACAGCTGAGTGGCCGCAGACATTTGGGTTTCTTTAAGGCACATATTTAAATACCATACCTAATTATTTTGACATTATTTAATATACACTACATTTCAAAAGTGAAGTCACATTTCACTAAACTGTTTCTTATAATCTTAAAAATATTTAGATATTTTGAAAGGCAGCTAATAAAAGCACAGAATAAATGGAAACGCCTAAAACGAATAGATCTCTAGATAAGTAATTTAACATTGTTTATTTGCATATTAGTTTTGTTCCTCAAATCGTATACTTGCTTTTTAAATGACAAAGCTGTAGCTGACCTGCAAAATAGGGTTTTCATTTGCATATTATACAATCTGTGTGTTTGTACAGTATGTGACATATTAAAGGCCATATTCGTGCAGAATACAAGCAGAACTAATTATTGTGTAAATTGTGTGTGAAAAACCATAATTACTTAAATTGTCACAGTCAATTCACTGAGACAATTTACATGTGAATGGAATTTGTTCTGCTCGTCTTTCGTGATTAAGACCCTTTGACTTTGATTTTATGTGACATTTACCAGTAATTGCATGAAAAAGCTGCTTACTCAGGATAACAATACTATTTTGTCCCCTCTTAAATGGGTTTAAACCGTTCTGTGCCGTCAGCATTTTCACCAATTCCAAAAACGGTTCATTAATTAATCTTGACAAGGCAGCAGAGTTTATAAAGTGTTGTACATTTGCTTCTGCAGCATGTTTAATGCTTGCCTTTGTGTGGGATTGTTGCTCTGGTGATTATAACAGAGTCTTACTGTAATCGCAGCAGGATCATTTCTGAGGTGTTGTCATGGAAACTTCAACATTCATATACCTTTGGGGCAAGTGGGGTAGTGTTTTACCCCAGTCAGTGTTTAAGCAGCTTAAAATTTGCAGCCTGTATGGATATGTAATATGTGATTTTGCATTTTTAATGTTGTTTTCTGTTGGTCCGGTATGAATGTATTGTCTCTGTGGTTTTTATCAGGCGTAGAGCTGCAGTCTGTTACTTCTGTGCCAAACAGCACTGCGCACCTAATGACCCTTTGCAAAAAAAACTCTACCCATCTTCCAATGTCACATTAAAAGATACTGTAGAACAACCCCAAAATCACACCATTACCCCATTCTGAAGTCGAGTGCTCAAACAAATAGAGCAATGTTTTAAAAAGTACTACAGAAGTGTACTGTAGTCCCTTCAAGCAAATCACCTTATAAAGTATATACATTCTTTTAAATAAAATAAATGCAAATTCATTAAAGGGCTGCTTGATTATGTGCACAATCATAATCATGATTATTTTGGTTAAAAATTCATAATCATTCAAAATCTCTTTCCCTCCTCGAAATGATCTGTCTTTACTTCCGTTCATGTGGTATGGCAGGTGGGTGGATCGCAACGATTAGCAATTAGCAACATGACCTAACTTCAAATGATCGAGTCAATTCTCGATAGAAAAATTCAAGTCCAGCCCTGTAGCTTTTTTATTTCAGAAGTCGTTTCACTTGGATATACGTCACCACAGGGAAAATAAGACAATCACTACTTCTGTTTATGGTGACTTTAACATGATTACTCTGTGACTTGCATTTGTTTAACCAATTGTTGCAGTAGGCTACACAAATCATAGTGCCTTACAAACACATCGGTCCAGCGGCATGCGATTTATATTTTAACCGCACAAAAATTGTTTTTCCTCAATTATCTTGTTTTTGTAATTGACTTAAAAATTAAAAGTAAAAGAATGATTAATTGCAAAGCCCTAATTAATTGTTTGTTATAAATTACAGTAGAAAGTACTGTATTGTACAGAAAATGTTGCACACAAAGCATCTTGATTAATGGTATGTTTTCATCTTTTTAATCAGAATATAAAAGCTCGAAAAAAGGTTTAAAACTATGTCATTTTAAATTTGGGAAGATACACTTTACATGTGGTGACAAATTGCCCATTGAAATTCACAGGACATAAACCAGCCCACGCTGGAAGCATGCTGCCAAATGAGTCTTCTCTCTCTGTACTCTTTACTGTATCTCAGCTTGCATCTGTAAAGCTTGGTTCTCTATAGACATGTGAAGACAAACATCAAAGTTATTGACTTGTGCTGTAGAGGATCATGGTGTCAGCTTATTGCTCAAAGAGACTTCTTGAAAGGTCTTTGAGATGCTCTTGCTAAGTATAGAAGGACTGGAAAAGATCTGACGCTGCATGATGCTGCTTAATTTCATCTATCTCTCATTTTCTCTTTTTCTTGCACCCTCTCTCACTCTTGCTCTTTTTTACCCTTTCGTTCTCTTTGTATCACATATGCAACCCTGTCTGTAAATCCAGGCTAAAGTCTCATAAACTAATAATGAGATTAAGCGCATCAAAGTTTAATTTCTGTCATTGATTTCAATCTTTGACTCAGTTAGTAATAAACCAATCAAGGTTTTCACAGAATGTTGTTTACATTGTGTAGGGTAATTGAATCTAGAAAACAGAAAAAAAACGTATACTTTACTTGGGTTTTCACAGATTGGGGGCACAAATGCACTTTAATACTGTACAGTAAATTGCATCTAATAAGGCTGCGATTCTTATAGTGTAGGGGTGAGCAGTGCACAAACTAACATAACGCTGGGTTAATTGTAACGAAGCTACTTTACATATTTCTACAGGGTCTAGCAATCTGTGCTTTTGGTCATTTTCTCTTACTGTAAGAAGATGATATCCTGTGAATTTGTGAAAAGTTTTGATGTGTTTTTGTTAAGATATTGAACAAAGAGTGTTTTGGAGTCATGGAAGTAAATTTGAGTTTTTTGAGTTTGGTGTGTAAGTTAATTCACTGTCATGTTACCTAAAACATAACACCATTCAGGGCTCCAGACTGCAACCAAATGGGGGCATTTTGCCACCAAAATTTGGGAGTATGCCACTGAATTTTAAATCCAGTCCCACATGTGTGACCAGTAAATTTGACCTTTTTTTGTGATGTGAGACTGAATTTGAAACAGCACATTGTACTTTCTGCATCTATCATCAAAGTATTTATTAGTAATACAGTGGACATTCGTAGAAATGTCATTATTTGATTAGCATGTTGATTTACAGTGGGTGCCCCTACATTTTTTGGTTGCGCCCCTAAAATATTCAGTTGGGGGCCACTGTGCTCCTAGTGAAAAAAGTTAGTCTGGAGCCCTGCCATTTTGAAACATAGCAACTCCTAGTAACTGATAGCTGGCACTGAAAACATTTTTACACAGCTGGGTTAATTGTAACACAGTGTTACAACTAAGCCTCCAGTATACAATGATAATGAAATAAAAACAATTTAAATACTATTCATCAAAATATCAGGGGAAATAACTCACAATTATGATTTTTTTTGTCTTAATTGTGCCGCCCTTTCAAAAAAATCTATTTATATGCTTTGATCATTATACAAGGATGGTTAGATGAAGGATCATGGATGGATGAATGTGTGGATATCTATCTATTATAGGCAGATATATAAACAATATTCACCTTTAGACAGAATTAGATTGAATTATTTGTGTTTTTACCAAATGTTCTAGCAAGTGTTACAACAAACTCTCTGTTTGTTACAATGAACCCCACCTATGGGGTAAATTGTAACGTTTGCACTGTCACTTTCGGAACAAACTGTAAGTGTTCATTTGTAGCAGAGATGTGTGTGTTGATTTGGTTAAAAAATTATTAATCTAACTTAAATATTTTTGAATGATAGAGCCAATGTCAAAAAGCGTTAGGTTGTGCCCCGCTCTCCCTTACTTGTTTTGTGATGCTGCAGAACTGCGTTTTCCTTAAGCTGTTTAAAACACCGTTCATGTATGTGTTGGTGTATGTGTGTAACAGACTTCCTATAGTGTGTGTCCGAAGAGTGATCGGGCTCATGCTGAGGTCAAGTCTGTCTTCAGCCTGAAGGATGTTTGTGCTATTGAACGCTGCAGATTTAGTTCAAATGTGCAGTTGAGTCTGCCCAGATGCCTGTTTGTTTATAAAAACAGTTTTGTAAGCCAGCTTTTTAATACCCATTTCAGAGGGTTTTGTTCCGAATTATTATTACAATATCCAGTATCTTAATGCCATAAAGGGGAACACTGATATCTAGAGTGCATGGTTCCTCTTGTCAGGAAATGTGAGTTCAGCATCAGGCAGAATAACAAGTAGTCTAATTATTGTGGCGAGTCAAAGAACTTCTCGTTGTGCAATGTGCACATAGAGTACATTTAACTCTGGGGTGCGAAAACATTAAAACTGTGCGTGTGTGCAAATACGCATGCTGGAAATAAACAATTGCAGACATTTTTCACAGATTTTACAAGCTTCTCCCAAAAGAAATCATCTTTCTGTGTTCCTCATTTGCTCTTCTAAAGACTGAAGTGTGTAACATTTAAAACTCAGTTTCTCATTGCTGAGTGTTTCTGCACCCTGATATTGCAAATCTAATATTTTTTACACCCATATATTTTCCAAGCAGTACATTGAGATCTTATTGCACAAAACTTGCAATAATGAGTAATTTAGACGTGTGAAGAAAGCTTTGAGTTCTAAACGTTGTTTTATTTATACATTAAGCTGTTTTATATCAACCAAGTATTTTGTTCCCATTTTATTACTTTTAGATTCTGTAGATTGGCTAAATTTTCTGACCTAGGACCCCTGCCCAAACTCTCACTCAACCCAAGGACCCTTCAGTAAATATACATAGTAACACTGTATAATAGTTTTCCATTAATAACATCACCAGCCCCTGGAGATACACACTACTGAATTGGATGTCCATTGTCAGATCGATGATCGCAATACATAGGTCAGTGTATTTTTTCACCAGCAGCATTATCTCAGACAGGCGTTACTTAAGCTTCCAGAGAGTGGGTCTATTAAAAGCTGCCATTCTGGCAGTCCAGAGGAAACCTCTTGTTTGATGTGTACCGAGCTTTTAACCTCTTTATGCCCTTTATGGCTTTTAAGGGAACCTTCATAAACATTTAGTCATTCTGTCTGTGTCTCTGTTCTTCTCTATTTAATTCCATACCTGCTTCTTTGTATTTTCTCACAGTTCTGGCGTGTGCACGTGCAAGAGAGGGGTGCACGGGGACAAGTGTGACGACTGCCGCCCGGGCTTCACACAATTGAGCAGTACGGGGTGCCAACCGTGCCAATGCAATAATCACAGCAACTCCTGCCACACGAAATTAGGTGAGCCACCCTCATCCCCATTGCATTCACAACCTTACGTACGAGCCTAGTGACATAATGATATCACGTACCATGTCTATCAATGTGGTTGTCTATCAGATCTCTCATTGGATCTATTTGATAAGATCATGATTCTTGTAACTACACTTTAGCTGCTGTTGATAATGAATGAGTAATTTAGGTAAAGCTTTATCCAAGCACATTTATTACAGTGACAGCCCCCTTGGAATACTTTTTACACTGAGGTAAGAGGCGACTCACTAAAAAAGAATAGCTGATTGTGCATTTTATTTGCATGCTCTGTTTATGGTAGTGTCCGCATCACTTACAGAATTATGCAAATCATGGAAAGACATACACTAATAAGTAAGGCTGCACAATATATCATTTCAGCATTGACATCGCAATGTGCGCCTCTGCAGTATTTCATTGTGAAAATGGCTGGGTTATTTTTAAGCCATGTGAGATAAATATTGGAAAGAACACACCGCTGGGTTAAAATTGACCCAATGCTGGGTTGTTTTAACCCAACTGCTGGGTTATTTTAACCCATGGTTGCATAACAGCAACCCAACATTGGGTCATTTTTAACCCAGTATGTGTTGAGCTGGACATTTTCCACAGCATTCAGCTTAGTTTTTATGGTTTATTCTACTGTATTTTCACTATTCGGTCTATGAAGGTGGATTTTTGGTCAATTCAGTAGACGTTGAGCTTACCTGTAAGAGAGATCACTCTGATTGGCAGTTAAGCTTAATATATATAATATTTTACATATTTATGATCTATATATGAAGATATCTAAGAGCACATACATAAAAGACATTTTTATGCTCCTGTATTTGTTTATGTATGTACAGTATATTTGTGTATGTATGTGTATTAATATTATAATATAAAAATTGATATAGTGATTTAGTTCTTGTTTAACTTTATACTTATCATATTCAAAAAAGCTGTATATGAATCCGAATAAATTATCGGGTGGATATTTAATGACGAATACAGACGACTGCCACCTGCTGGTGTGTGAGAGTAATTTCCTGTTATTTACTAGTACGTGATAGTTGGCCATCAGCTATGGTTTTTGTGGTGTGTTGAAGCATAACCTGTGACACCACAGTCTGTTTTTGTGACTGCTAGTGTCGGTTTTGTCACTGTTAGCATCAGTTTGGGTGTCCTGGGCTTAAGGTAGTTCAAATTAAAGAAAATTTTATCGGGTTCATCCAGTGCAATCATCAGCAAAGGCTTTTGTTGATGCTAAAGGCAAAGTCACTTATAGTATTTTCATTCCTGCTGTTTCATTTACTGATATAGAACTGCAGAGCTTTAACCCATATATCACCAGACCACAACCAACCTTAAACTACAATAAAACCTCAGACACAGGAAACTGTCTTTGCCCTTCATACAATGGCCCCAAATATTTGTGAATCAGATCATTTACTATTTTCATTAAGGAGAGTTGGCTGTTATCCAATGCCAAATACACTTGCATACATTAAGTGACTAAGTGTTAAATGCTCCCACATTCATTTAAAGGGGCCATGGCATGAAAATCTGACTTTTTCCATGTTTAAGTGCTATGATTGGGCCCCCAGTGCTTCTATTAACCTAGAAAATGTGAAAAAGATCAACCCAGTAACTTAGTTTTGGTAAACCATTCTCTACAAGCACATGAAAAAATAGGTCGTTGAAATTTGTCTCTCCTTATGATGTCATAAGGAGCTCTTATTATAATAATACCACCCCTTAATCTGCACTATCCAACCACAGTACTTCCATTTAGTGCAGAGAAAAAGCACAATTGAGTTTTAATTGCAACAAACCAAACCACCATCATTGTGATCAGTGTTTGAATTTCATCAGCTCATTTGCATTTTAAAGGACACATCCAAAACGGCACATTTTTGCACACACCTACAAAGTGGCAATTTTAACATGCTATAATAAATTATTTTTATGGTATTTTGAGCTAAAACTTCACAAATGTGCTCTGGGGACACCAAAGATTTATTTGAAAGTCTTGTGCCATGGCCCCTTTAAATACATATGTCATAATGATACAAAGAAATGCTTGTAAATGCAATAGGGTTCCAGCACTTGATGAAAATCAGTGTCGCAAATGCACTGATGTGCCTTACATCTTGTGTCATACAACTCGAAGCATCTATTTAAGCTACCTAAAAGATCTTCCATCGGGCTTTGCTCCAGTTCAGCGCTTTGAGGAACATTGACATGAATCATGTCTTTAGATAGATGTTTCTGGGAAAGACTATCTCCATCAAGGTTCTGTATTTGATCCTCTGTGTTATCTCTTTTATAAAATTACATTTTTAAGAAAGGTTTCTGCATTTGAGTCTCCTTTAAGTGACTGTGTGTGCAGTAATTACTTCCAGAAGTTTTTTTTATTTTGCTATTAAGCATGATATCTTTTTCAGTTATGAGAGTGACCTGCTTATTTCCACCATTGCACTGTAGTCAAGTATAAACATATTTTTAAAATCTGGTACAAAATCTTGACTTCAACTTTACATGCCTTATTTTCTATTTGATGCTTTTGTTCTTTTGGCTGTCACTTTCTTTTCAGGCATCCATTTGTGCCACTCATGTGGTGTTTAATAGAGTTTCTTTCAGCATGCACTCTGCCCACTGCGTTGCCTCCTAAAAGCCAATAATGTACAATTGAAGCCAGAGAGCTTCCATTACCTTTCTGCCATTACGTCAGCACAGCAAGAGTCGAACAGTCTCAGCCAGCGCCTCAGAGCCAATGAATCCCTCCACTCGCTGTGCTTAGAGTTAGCTGAATGGATATTGTTACATTAGTGAAGCACAATTTGAGCTGTTAAAGAGTATCAAGAGATCTTTAGGTGCAGATCTTCTGTAGCTCTGTGGTTTTAAATCTCTGTGTTTGTGCAAAGAGCCCTTCGCATGAATGCTTCATTTTCATTGATGCTTTATCTTGATTGATGCTTCATGGACCTGAAATAAACCTGCCCTTCTGCACATCACGTATCCACAGCAGCTATGTCTATTTTTAGAAATTACATTTATGATGACAGTGCTTCTTTCAGGTGGATCTCTTGACAGAAATGAAAATACATAACTATATTATCAGTGGTGTATAAAGACCTTACAAAATAACCTGTATTGTACCTTAAGCCTGGGATACACTGCACGATTTTTGGACGATTCAGACGTCTTGTGTCCAAAGATAGCGTACGATAGTTTCAGAAATTCAGCATGATCAATGCACAGTGTTTTTGCTGCTTCGACCTGCGTACTGGTATTTGTTTACCACACGCTAACACGTGACGCAGCCGTCAAAGCTTCCGTGTCATCATCGTACAGTCTACATGCTTGTCTTACCCAAGTTTAAACGATCCATGTTGCACAGTGTGATAAGGCAATGATCTTATAGGAGTCCAAAAATCCTGCAGTGGCTTTAAAATGAGCCATTTTTATCTACATACACAGCGGGTACCCTTACATGGAAATCGCAGTCATGTTTTTACAGTAGCCCTAAATGGAACTACTGTTCTATAGACACTACGTCTCAGTCAATGATGTGTTTGTCCTGTGGAAGCTACTATAGCTTCGCTATGCGTTTCGAAAGGGAGGGGTGAGCTGTGGATTGAGCCGTTGGTTGTGTCACCACTAGATGTCTACATTAGGCTGCATAAAGCAATAAAATAGCGTCTTGTCTTTTAAAAATTGTGTTTTCATTGTCTATATCTGAAAACTTCTTAAGAACAACTTTCTACAACTCAGCTTTGTCATTTATCCAGAGATAAGCCTGAACTTGACGACAGATGCTGTGCGCTGGGTGGCGTTGCCAAGCTTTATGTCAGGTTCAATTTTGGGCTACTGTTTAAACTGTCTTTTTGTTTTTTCTGCTAAAATGACTGGATTTAGTTAATTTAGTTATTTGTATTTGGACTGTGAGTAGTCATTGGGATGCTTTTGTGCTAGTTTTGAATGTCCATTGGGATGGTTTTGATGCATGAAGCTGGCAACCCTAGCCGTGCGCTTGCGTAGATGTTTGGTTTGGATTATATAGAATGTACATGTAAACAAACATTGTAATCAGATTGCAATGTTTAGGTTGCATGTAAACTGTATTGTTGTAACCTTCAGTCATATTACATTTTGTTGGATTGACAAAATTTTGTGCATGTAAACATAGCCAGTGAGCTCCACCAGGATTGCTGATAATTTTTGAAAATGCCGACTGATATGTGTTTAGGGTGCAGCTATTTAGGGTGAAACTTTTAAGGGGATACTCCAGCCCAATATCAAAATTACTGCACTATTTACTCAACCTCAAGCAACATGAGATACACATGTCCATCATCTTTCAGACAAATACATTTGGAGTTATTTTAGTATATGTCCTTGATCTTTCAAGCTTTATAATGGTAGAAAACAGGGATCAGGGAACAACTTCTGACTTTAAACTACAAAAAGTGCATTCGTCCTTCACAGATGTAATCCATAAGGCTCCAAGGGGTTACCGAAGGTCTTCTCCGGGTAATTAATGCAATTTTGTAAGAAAAAATCCATATTTCAAAAATTTTTAACTGTAGTAACTAGCTTAAAGACCTTTATTAACCCCTTGGAGCCCCTGTGGATTACTTCTGTGATTTTTGTTTTTTTAACCCTCTGGGGTCTAAGGGGTTTTTAGGGCCCTTGGGAAGTTTTGACATGCACTGACATTTGTGCTTTTTTCAGTTGCTTAAAAACATATTAATGGCAAAAGTCTCATAACACTGTGTTCATCACAAACTGGGCTACAATATCATATAATCAACATGTATGTACATGTTTGTATTTTTGAGAGAAAAATGTTTATGCGTGGTTTTTGAAAAAGCAAAATTTTTAAGTCACTGATATAACTCCACAAAACTCATTCTAAACATGTTTTCCCAAGACTTTCCAAACTGGATCTAGTAGTCTAGAGTTTTTTCTTCAAAATGATGTGAAAATCATATGGCCTACTCAATCACATAAAGCAAGATATTGATTTACAATTTCTAAGACACTTTTGCTTGGGAAAGGCTGTATGCATGGAGGCGGGAAAGCTCCTGAATAATCAGTGATTGACAGCTGAGAGACAAAAGAGTTGAATAATGACCCACTAATGAGCCTTGTGTGGATGTTCAACAGGAATAACTTTCTCTGTAGTAAAACCATGATAAGGTTTACTTTTCAATATAATGTAAATACACACACACACACACATTATATATATTTATATATATTTCTATTGAAATATTTTCTATTAATTTCACAAGTATAAGTTACCTTTTAAAAACCATAGTAGCTTAATCATGGTAAAGATACTGTTTGGCCATCTTAACATGAACACACTTCAACCCAGGGTTAGTGTATGGTTGGCCAGCGAGAGGTTTACTTTTGTGCAGTAAAAAGCTCAAAAGAACAACTGCCTATCGTTGTCTGGACTCTTATTTGTGTATTTGTAATCATTATAGTAGAAACACAACAAGGGACACGCGTGGTAAACGTATCAATGTTTGTTTACAACCGCCGCCATTACCTCACGTGTTGATCATGTAAGCAGTGAATGTGTGCACACGCGAGTGATCCTGTGTTTAATAAACTTGCTGTGCGGAGATATGCGCTTAGACGCAACTAAATAAGGATTGTACTGTTTGGAATCGCGCATTATATAAGAATACCAAAAAGCGCGTCGAGTTTCCTGACTCGCGTGTTTGTGTATGTGTGTTCCAATCGCGTGAACTGTTTGACGGAAGAACAAAGAAAACACTCGCGTCTGGAGATACTGACACACATACGCAAGGAAATAAGGATTTATGTCATGTTTGGTGCAATCGGATGGAACAACAAAGGAATGGAGAGACTGGATTGTGGATTGCATATCCATTGACTGCAGGAGGCACGAGTCATGCATATGGATGTTTCTGCTCATTCACTTCAATGGCGCGGGGGTGTGGCGATCCGATCTCATTACAGATAATGAGGTAACTGGCGAAATACGGTACTTCTCCTCCTTCTCATACAGTTTACACCGAATGACAATATCTGTTTTCAATTTCACTTATATCATTTAAAAGGAGACATTCCAAGCATTATGTAGACATTTATCTTTTGTTTCTACACCAAGTATTCGTTAAGTTACAGTTTATTTTTCTGACGCGTTTCTGAAAGGACTTCACTGAGGGAGAGAGAACAGAACGTGCATCATGTTTATTTTCTTAATTTTGCGAAAAGCACAACATTCTGTTTTTATTGGGAGTGGACAGAAAAAAACTAGACACTTTAACGTTTGAAATGATGTATAAATCATATCTGTATGTCAAAAATCAGCAGAGTAATTTAAGTCTCTTTGCGGAGTGATTGAAAAATAAAGAGTTTGCGGCGCCCGCGCCACCGTCGACCCCAGAGTGTTAAATGCGTTGCTAGGTTTTTCTCCATAATAAATAGCTGCCTAATCCATGACATTTTTGCAGTTTAGTTTTAAATATATTCAGTGATTCAGCTTCTATTAAAGAACCTAGTGTTGACTCGTTGGCTCAAAATATTTTTTTCCATTTGACATTTCAAGCAGGTTTCAGTGAATGCTTGTCTCTAATGATTTATTTGTAAACCCTGAGCCACTTTGCAGGATCTGGAAATTCCTTTCTTCAGTCATGCTATTAAATTGGTTTCTTTTCATTCACTCTACTGCAATATTTCAGCCTTACACCTCTGAGATCATCAAATGATTGTAGTTAGACTTTAAAGCTGACTGTGCCCGTTCTGCACTCTCGCCAGGGCTATGAAACAGTTCAGCAGTTTACAGTGGCTCCTCCCCTGCTATTGATTGGTTGTAATTCTGTCTATAAACTAACCTTTCTCTTTGACCTTTTGACTCGGTGCAAGAGCATTTGTATTGAATTATTTGTTTGTACTGTATCTTTTGTATATTGTGTTTTGTCTTGCATATGCTGTTGAATAAATTATGTCTCTATGGCTGGTCTGTCAGTTTTGGATTAATTTATTTCATTATTATCCTCTAATGTTGTTGCCAGTATAAAGTTAGTAGTATTCAGCTGGGTTTAACATGTTGGTTATGAAGGATGACCTCATTATGAAGCTCATTATCACACCATCATTTCATTTGAGTATGCATAATTATAAACATGTTTCTTCATGTATTATGCATTTCTTTAGGGCTTTAAAAAACTTTAACTTTGCAGCTTTAAATTTGATGTAAATTAGATGTTGACTGTAGTCAATAAATATGGCTTTCCTTTTTTCACAATTGGTTGTTATTGGTGTGATTCTACACATGCATGTGTGTGTTTGCGCAAGCATTTGGGGAAAATCAACTGATACTGTCAAAAGATGTTTGTGCCTTCCCTGTGTGTCTGTGTGCAGTGATGTTCCTGATCTGTATCTCTGCTATGTGTTTTGCTGTTAGGCATTGAATTGTGCCCTGTCCTTAACAAACCCTGTCTAGTGTCCTCTCCCTGTGTTGCTCAACACATAAGTGGAAAATCACAGCAGCCCAACAAACACTGATTGACCACCAGGCTCATTTCAAAAATACAATAAACCTCACCAATGATCAGATAAAATGACTGCATTCATTGACTGCTTGTTTAAATAGGCTATAGATTGTCTATGATTGACTGTGTCAGTCACCTGTATAAAATGACCCACAGGAAAGGTTTATTGCTAAGATTACTTTATTTGAGCTTTGGAGATTTAACAGAGTTTTCAGTATGTGTTTTTGTTTAGGTATTAAGCTTACCTCAGATGTTTCTCTCAAAGCTGCCTATAGGAGAAATAAAAACACAATTGTTACAATAAATTACAACTATTGAGCAATAAAAGCATGTATATTTTGTATTTAAAATAAAATGGGTTTGAATTATTTTTTTAAACTATCAATAATATTTTTGGTAGACATAGTAAAGTATATCCTTCCTCAGGTTGTGATATTGTTGAGGTCTTTTCTGAACCTCTTGTGAAGACATACAATATATGAGAAGTGTGGGTCTTTATCCTAGGATAAATATCTAAATGAAGAATACTTAAAGGAACAATAAGAAGGATTTACCCCATCTAGTGGTGAAATTGTATTTTGCATTCAAACGGATAGTGCTCTCTAGCACCTCGTTTTTCCAAATGTGTGTTGCAACTACCGTTGCCGTTATGTACTCACTGACCTCCTTGTCCGTTTCGGCTAGTTCACGTGTTCTGAATGAAAACCCGTTGTGGAAACCCGTTTGTAGGCTAGTGCTTTTTCCCTCTCTGCTATTATAGTTTATCAATACGGTGGAATGACATGGAAGCCTCCTTGGACTTACCCATTCAATGTAAGTAAAGAGAAGAAATTCTAAGGTTACAAAGAAAAGTCAGTTCATTGGCAGATGACACCAATGAGGACATATTTATGAATAAAGACATTGATTTTGATTAATAAAACACTTAAAATCCTACTTACAGTCCCATTAAAGAAACATTTCTATTTGCATTTTAAGTCATTGCTGTCTAGAAGAAACAATTAAGGGGTTAAAGAGGTCTCATGTGTGAGAGATACAGTAGAGCTGAATGAGATGTAGGGAGTGTTTTATAAGGCTTTAACTGTGGACACACATCCGTCTTTAACTCAAGGAACAGCATTCAACCAATAATGATCCTTCTTCTGCTCTATGGCCCTAAAGACCCAGTGGACTAACACACACACCCACAGTCAACTGGCAATGACAGCAGCTCATCTTCACACACACACGCACACACAGACTCTTTGATCAATCAATGTTTTGTGGCACCGTGTTAGATCTCTCTAGTGCACTTTTGTCTAGCACTAAAGGAATATGTATCTGCTTTTATCCCTGACATTTTTTATGGCCTTGCCTAAAAAAATTGATGGACAGAAACAAACAGAAGACATCAGCAGCCTAATGCAGTAAGGAGTGGATTTTAAAATCCTCTTTTACACACAGCAGTTTTGATTGATTGATTGTTTCTGCAATTAACTGAGATTTGACACCAGACAAACTTTATTCAACAGTGGTCATGTTTTACATACTGATGAGGAAAGGTGTGCTGTTATTTTTTATAATCATATGACCAATCAGACTCATGGTTTTTGCACTGCGGTTAATAAAACTGGGGAAGTGATGGAAGTCATATGTATGAAGGAAAGATAAAGGTCACCAAACAGGTCAGCTGTATTAGAAAAAATATTAAAATATGTACACCTTACTCAATACGGTTTAGGTCGATAAAATTTCGATCGTATTGAAAGGGGTGGTGTATTCCAATCTGTGTTCCGATTAGCAAGAGAAAAGTACACATGTAAATGCGTGAATCGTTGTATTTTTTTTATTGGGTGCAAAAATACATTGTGCACATGCACAGAACATTTGCGCTCAGAAACATGCAATAGCAAGGCAATGACAACAAGCATTAAGGTAATGGGGTCACGCGCTGTACATTTTGTAAGCGTCCATGTGTACTTTCATAACATTAGGCTACATAAAGCAATAAAACAGCGAAATGCCTTTTAAAAAATGTGTTTTTATTACCTAAACACTGTAAAAAATATTGCCTCCCTAACTCAACATTTTCAAGTGACTCGTAACATTGACATTTTTCACTTGGGCCAATAGATTTTCTGTTAATTGCATTTTATCAATTGTGGCAACGACCTTAAAGTGCAACTTTCAGGTTCCATTTTCTGTGAGATAAATATATAACCTTGTATGAAAGTACCATATGAAAATTAAATGCGAAAGCAAAAAAACATTTACAATACTCTAAGCGCATAAATTTAGTAAAAAAGGTGAAATTTTCTAAGACCGCTCTCAAATTCCCTGTTTTTTTTAACAACGCGTCATATTACGTAGTCAGAGGCGTTCTTCTGACAGGCTCTATTGGCTCAGTGCTGCGGTTGTATTAAGCAAAAGCAGTCGCAAATTGATGTGATTCTTCGTAGTTTCAATTTAGCATCGTCATGGTTAATAATTGTGTTAGTGGAGGTTTTACAAACTTCAGCCTGTCAGGACAATGAGTCTACAGGTTTCTTTTGAAGAATAAAGACCGCGCTATCTTCCGTGTCTGGGTGTGTTTAGCGCAGCACGAGGAAAGAGACGAGAGACGCGACTTCACTTCAGCATGTGCTTCAGAAAAACGCGGTGGTGTATAGCGTTCACATTTGATCGGAGGATTATCATCCCGGCAATATGATGGAGTTAAACATTGGATGCCGAAGCAAGAACCACGTGAGGCCTGTGTTTTTGCCGCCGCGAGAAAACATGAATCGATCACGGTCCGTCTGAGATGCAGCTCGAAGATAACGTGAACTATGCACAGTAAGTCTTGTTTTTTTAACATTTGCTAACTACCAAATCATTTAACATAATGATTTCATTCAAGTTTCTTATAAATAAGGAAATCAACTAACTGATAACCTTAGTTTGCAAATAGTATAACCATCAAATCGAGTTACATCTTATTTACTTTGTTTGCATAGCTAATTCGTAATTCGTTTTTTGTCATGTGGTGTGTTCATGTATGTAACCAAGAAGTGACATGCTGTTATACAATTATATAAAGGTGAATCTGTTTTAATTCTAGTTGTCCAGCTACAGATTAAGATGCTTAGTATGATTAATCATCCTCTGTTGTCATGGATGAACCTGGTGATGTGTTATGGAGGGGGAAAAAACAAAAAAGACTCATCTGATGAGAAACCACTGCAAGAATCTCATCCTGTTCACACAAGTAAGACTTATTCATGTCTATCAAAATCAAAAATAATGTTTTTTCTTTTTATTCAGGGCTGTTGGCAAGTTCATTGTTTGCTAAAGCCAGCTGATGTCTGTTGTACCATAACCTGTATTTTTTGTTTTATATGCTATGGTATAGTAATTTTCTGCTTTTTATAAACATCTCTTAGGTCTGTGCAGCATGCATGTATCAGCATTTTTTGTGACCAGTGACTTCTCTTCTGAGGGGCGTGAATTCCAAATATGTGTTTGTTGTGATGTGTGTGAACCATGTGCATCATGCCTCTTGTCACAATACGTGCCTGCTGCACACGCGTTGAAAAGGTTTATGATAAAAGAAGCACTCATGTTCACAAAATACTCGCAAGACACTAACTTGACACTAAACTGTGATTACACAGGAGATTAAGTGAGTATCAGGCAAACGTGAGCGTATCTTTTATCATAAACCCTTTACATGCGTGTGCAGCAGATTTTGACATCACGTGTGATGCACATAAGTTTACATGACGCGCTGAACACATATTTTGAAATGACAAGCAACACACATGACGAGCTCAATGCATGTGACCAGCTTCGCAACGTGTGCCCTCGAAAAAAAGTCACCGGCCGACACTGACCCAGATCATCAAGATGTTAAAGCTGTTTGGGCTTCAGAGCATCTTGTCAGCACCTTCTTCCACCATGTACACAATTTCTACCATCGTGAAGGCGTGGCAGAATGAGAGATTTGCAGTAAGCGGTTGTTTTTTGTTAAAAGATTGTAAATGTTTGAACAATAGCATTGTATATCGCTTTCAAAAAATAATATAAAACTGACTCATCACCAAAACCATCAAAACCACTTTGACTATAATTTTTTTATCAGAACTGTATTACTTTGGTGTACACTGTTAACAGGGACAAATAAATTTAATCTATTTAAATTTTCTGTTCTGGAATACTCCAGGTCACCACAGGCTCTACGAGAATGCAGCACTGTCCTGTCTTCCACTACACCTGCTCCCCTCTCCAGAGCCATCCAGAGGATCAACAAGGATGAAGCTGTTGGGATCTATTAATCACAGCATTCACAATTTAACACATTATTATAATACCCGCACATATGATGGAAAGATACTGATTTTTTTTTAAATGTTTTTAAATGGGTCAGATTGTATATCTTTCTTTCGGTGCTACATAAATAAAACTAAATCGAATTACAAATGCAGATCTACTTTGTATATATCTGATCTAAACTTCATAAACCAGTTTTTATACGGTAAGACAATTTGTGATTATTGTTTATTGATTGTCACAAAATGGGGGTATTCAAACCATTTATAAAGTCCTCCTTCCTCTGGAACCTGTCCTCGAATGGCTGACACATGCAGGTAAGGGCGCCTGCACAGAGTTCCTTAGACACCCAGCGGATAACTTGCCTATGCTGTATTTAGTGGTATTGTCTGGAGATGGGAAAACTATTAATATTGTTAATTTGAATATTGACTAGTGCCAGCAAAAATTGTGACTTAGTCATGACCTATAGGCAACTTGTAATTAAAACAAATTTATTAAGATTGTTTTAAAACAAATTTATTAAGATTGTTTTAACATTCAAATCTTTAGTTTACTGTTCATTTATACATGCATATTAAATAAATTACTAATAAATAATCTCTGCCATAAACATACTCATTTCTACTGGCCTGGCCTGTAGCACATATGGGTTCAGACAGCTCACCTCTCCTGCGGTGATGAGCAACATCTGTATCACGTAACGTAAGTGTGGATGGATATTAACATTTACATTTAGTCATATAAGTTATTAACATAATTTATAAGCATTAAAAAGCGGTAAGGTATCAATACTATCTTTGCTATTGCATGATATATGATAATAATCTGTACAATCTTGTGATCTGAGCACAGGATTACATCTCGCCAGATCACTGATCTCACCCAGACATCTGTCCTTTTCTCCTCACATAACACTTCAATTTGTCTCCTCTGATCGTTCTGTTTAATCCTGACCAGTCCCTGCACTCTTGGCTGCATAGCAAACTCATAATTGTATGGCTGTAGTTCGCCATCCGAGTATGAATAAACATTTACTCGTTCCTCAGCGTCCGAAGAACTGTCATTGCGATCCATCGTGCGCCTCTCGTGATGTCACTTCCGGTTTGGCGGTTTTTAGAGGCGGGTCTAAAATTTTCTTACAAAAATGACCCCAGAAGCCTAATTAGTGCATTTTGAAAAATATTTTTTTTTTAATCTATTTCCTACAGTATTTTTCTGTACTTTGAGTGAATGGGTGGTTTAACTTACAAGTTGCTCTTTAAACTTTAGCTCAATGGGAAATAACAGGTTGAGCCAATTGAAAATTATTTTTAAATTGTGGTAGTATTCTTTTTTTAATTTACCCAATCTGAAAATGTATATTGGTAAAATTATATTGGTAAGGAACCATGTTAAATTGTTTATTTCCTGTGTCCTAATAGAAAAAGAAACACTTGAGCTATTTTGTAACATTTTTTAAATGTTTTATTTATTTGTAAACATGTGCCTGTGTCCTGGCGTCCAGGCCGAATACAGAAGCCCCTACACTCGTAATATATTTATTTATTTAAAAAAACACGGCAATTCCTCTCTAGAAAGGTGCAGGTTAGAAGCAGCCTTTCATGTCTATGTGTGCACGTGTGTGGGCGTGGCGCAGCGGCTCTTAATAAAAAAACGCACCTAAATCTCGAAAAAGCTAACAGTTTTCACACAAATATTTTATATAAGAAATACAAATATAATATACTTACTGTGAAAGTTGTAGTGGCCTTGCCATTTCCTCACTAAATGAAGCATTAGCTTGGTGCGTTACACTGAGGAAAAAAACATTTTAGTTTTATAACAAACATCGTATACCTACTTACCTAGTCTCTTAAACAATCAATACCATCACAATAAAGTTAAACACTCGTTTGAAAAAATTAAAACAATCGGAAAATCTGTCTTGCTTTCAATTCCTCTGCCTCTGCAATATGCTTTTTGTTTGTATGCTGTAATTATTCAGATTTTCACTCAGTTTAACTTGAAAATTACTTTAAAAATACTTACAAATGATTTAAATATTTAAGTACTTACCATAACTTTATTGTAGAAAATGTTGATCATCAACTCCCACGCACCCACACTGAAACCAATTATTTTCAGGTGCATGCCCATACACTTTTCTGGCTCAAACTACGTTCAGTCACCTCGATAAATTGGCTGAGCAGAGTTTAATATGTTCTGTGAATATATATTTTGGTTTTACCCCAATACCTTAAGTTTTAATTACAACAATGCATATTTTTGTTTGGGGAGGAGAATTATTTGAAAGCAATATGTTAAGTCAATACTTAACTTTCAGTTTCCACAATTTTTTAAAATATAAATTTTTTACAGTGTATCTGAAAACTTCTTAAGAACAACTTTCTCCAACTCAGCTTTGTACATTCATCCAGAGATAAGCGTGAACTCAACGACAGATGCTGTGCGCTAGGTGGGATTGCCAAGTCCTTGAATAGTCATTGGGATACTTTTGGGCAAGTTTTGAATGTCCATTGGGATGGTTTTGATATGCGAATATGGCAACCCTAGCTATGCACTTGCGCAGACGTTCGGTTCGGATTATATAGAATGTACATGTAAACCAGGGGTCACCAATCCTGGTCCTGGAGGGCTGGTGTCTCTGCAGAGTTTAGCTCCAACCCTAATCAAACACATTAAAGATTGATTATGTATTATGGTGTGTATGATTAGGGTTGGTGCTAAACTCTGCAGAGACACCAGCCCTCCAAAACCAGGATTGGTGACCAGATGTAAACAAACATTTTAATCAGTAATTTGCTTGAAAAGTGTACTCAATAATGAAGGGCACTTGGTTTAATGTTTTGCTATCTAATACAAAGACAATCACGGATTTATAAAAGTGGCTTCAAATGTTCAAACACTTTAAAAAAATAATAAAAGAACAGCGAACACACAGTAAAAATCTCTTTAGACATCAATAGCACAGGTGTTAATCAGCATGTGAATCCAAGTTTGAGTACACCATCATATCCTCCAAAACAACCTCCCCGTCAATCTCTCGGCTCTTTCATCCATCTCCTTCATTTAGTATACAGCATCTGCTTTTTCTCTTGGCCTTAAGAATGCAGTTGTGATGTTGCCCATCTGTTACTTTCTCTGTCTCTCACTTTTTCCTATAAGCTATAGCCAGCATGTCAGGTTAAGCTTGTTACATAACAGAGAAATGCCATTTAGTCTGTGTGAACAAGTTCAGCTTTACTTGTGAAGACATTTCAAGTGGCTGTTGTTGTAAAACAGTTATCTTGGTTTAATTTATATCTAATATTTTTGTGGGTAAGTTAGGTTAAGCGTTTTGAAGGTGATAGAAAATATAATTAGTCTGGTATGGAAACAATAGAGTGGAGCCTGGAAGGGAAACAATGCGTGTGCGTGCGTCACGCGTGTGTGTGCACACATTTATGATGTCTTGTGCTTTCTGTAAATTATGCAATCATTTATTAGGGTCTTTATTTTGTCGGCTTTCCAAAATTGTGTCACTTCAACTTTAAAAGAGTTTAACTCGTAAAGAAGTCACATTATAAACTGTAGGGAAACTAAAAGGCTGTTTCATTTATTTGTTTTTGTAATGACCACATTAGTATAATGTCAGACTGTAAGATTTGCACATGCTCTTGCAAGGTTTGATCTCAACCCACCTTCCTTCCTTTTCTTCATGCGTTGAGGTCTTGTGCACCTCTTAAAAGCACGTGTGCTTGATCTCTGCTTGTTTTCCCTCCAGTCTGTCTCCTATCTCCTAAGTTTCCTATGTCTGCCTCAGTTAGTGCTGTTTGACTTTCATCCAGTTCACTGGACTACAGTCCTGTCACTCAAAGTTCTGGCTCTGTTTACTCAACCCTCTTTCCCTTCTCCTGTTCTCTCAGGCAGCTGCATCAACTGCCAGGGTGACACCGAAGGACCCAGCTGTGAGAACTGCAGGTATAATTTCTACCGAGAGCGCGGTGCTTCTGTGACGGACCCCTGCACCCCCTGCCCTTGTTCCAGCGTCACATCCACAGGCACCTGTAGGCTGGGTAAGTCCTGCCCACATACATGTCAGCCTAACATAGCCAAGATTAGCATATGCTGCTAACTTTATTATTCAGCTATTTTTGCCTTGGCCGCTGGTGTAGAAAATTCATAGTAGATCTCAACATCTGGAATAAGCAGATTTCCCCCCTCCCATCTGTTTTGCATTACGTGTCTTGCATCATTATGGCCAGCTGCCTGCATTACCGGGTGGGTGGAAGAGAGGAGTTTATTTTAAGTAAAAGCGAAACTGGAAACTTTTTACCTCTCTGGGCCCACACTGCGAACAGGAGGAACAAAACCTTGGCAGGATATAGAAATGAAATACAAGGTCGAGTGTGGAAGGGAGGGTCTGTTTGTGTGTTTCACAGATATGGTTTTGATCAGGACCGCAGCGCTCTCTCTCTGTAGCCTGATTGTTCCCCACATGTTTGTGAGCAATCGTGTGTTTATTTGTGGGTGTCTGGGTATGCTGACTGCATCAGCAATGTTCTTGCAGCCACGCACAATGATGTAATAAGGTATAGATCTGACAATGGAAAAATACCAACAGTAAAAGGGCAGGTGCATGTTTACTGCTCCCAGCTATTTCGGTAGGGTACCACACCAGTGTGCAGCTGTTGGTTAAGATAACAAAGAAAAACTGTTATGACAGTTTCATCTAGTGAAAGAATGACTCTTTAGTATTACAATCAAGGTAATCATTTGTTTATTTTTCATAACTTTTTTATATTAGTTTTAGGGGGGGGGATTCGGACAGTTAATTCCTATTCGATGCAATATCGATTTTCTCCGCCAGCTGTGCGATTTTTGCCGATAAATTCAAAAGCTTCTTCGGTCAAATTATGGTTCGATCCAATTCAGTTCGTTTATAGATATTTTTATATTACATGCCAAGTTAGGAAGTTAAATTTTTTATTAAAAATGCAGTCATATAACATAAAAATTTAGTTAACCTCTTTGAAAATGGTACAATTTCTGTCCCAATAGGCTTTATGCCCAGCTGCACTACTTCCTGAACTTCAGCCAGCTCCTTGTTTCCTGTCTGCCATTATTGGTCAAACTGATTAATCCAGGTGTGTCTGATTATTGTTGGTGTTGTGACCACTGACGTCAGGCACACCTGGATTAATCAGTTTGTCCAATAATGGCAGACAGGAAACAAGGAGCTGGCTGAAGTTCAGGAAGTAGTGCAGCTGGGCATAAAGCCTATTGGAACATTTACATCAACAAACTTACAAAATAAACTTTTTTTAAATAAAGAAAAATTATTAATGAGGGGCAAAATGTCACATAGAATTAAGCTCATGGAGGCAGCAGTCAAAGTCTTTCCGTATTTTGTGCCAAAATGTGCAATAGTGACTATCACTGAGGTAATTTATTAAAAACGTATTAAATTTAAAAATAAATTAATATAAAAAATAAAGTTGTTAAACTTAAGCATTTGATCTGTCACACAACATCAGATCTAACAGTCACACGAGTGCTGCAGTTGTCTCTTTTGAGAGATAAAAAGCAACCGATCAACATGTAAAAGACGACATGGGAGAGGAGAGAGGACACTGCTTTTTTACATGGACAATAAACACACACTTGTCTTTGGTCTATTTCGCTGTGTTTTCGCTGCTACAACCGCTTTTGTTGCTGCATCGCATTTACTTGCTGATGCTAGCAGATGAAAATTTAAAAAAATGCACGCTTTGGCGGAAAAGTGTAGATGGACGTTATGTCAAGGAGGACGTGGAGAGTGTCAAAATAAAGGTACCTCAAATCGATTCTTTATGTGTGCCATTCATGCATCAGATCGTTAGAAATAAATTCGATGTATTGTTACAACCCTATTAGTTTTATGACTAAACTTAATTTTTTCACAGTTCTGTTTTTAAAATTCTGATTAAGTACGCTTTCTAAATTAGAAAATTATTTTTAAACTTATGTTAAATCTAACTTGATTTACTTTTCTAACAATCTCCCTAAGCTTAGTTAACTATCCATAACAATGGCATATCTAACCATTCATTCAATAACAGCACTGTAGCTGTAAAAACACTTTATTTATTTTGAAATACTTGTGACCCTGTTCACTCTAAAAACAAATGGTGCTAAAAGCACTAAAAGTGGTTAATAGATTAACCATTTTAGTTGCCTTATATCACAGATGAAGTTCCTGTGTAGCACCTGTGTAGAACCATATTGTGCTATGTAGAACCATATGAGCAACTCATCTGGGCCATTTCATCCGAATACAGTACATGGCTGATGTTGAATAGCTGTGAATAGAAAATTCAGGCTTTTTGTCTAGAGTGAATGGTGTAGTTATGTAATCTACCAACAGGGACTGACTGTCCACGCTAACCAGCCAAACCATCTGATTTGAATTTTTCTGGAGACCACAAAAGGCAGAATGTTAGGTGCCGACAGTCATTAATCACTTTCACTGAATGTTTTTCATATAATGAAAGTAATGGTGACTGAGCTGTCAGAGACTTTCCTGTCTCCTTCAACAGATGAAAGAAGATCATACAGATCTAAGAACAACAGGAGGGTGAAAATGATGGAAGAATTTTGATTTGGGGGTAAACTATCTCTTAAAGGCATGTGAGACTTCAGTAAAATATATATTTATAATTGCTCACAGTGGTTCTGAGAACTTATTTATTAAAGATTCACGTACAGAGTTTTGTTGAATGTAAAAGTTAAACACAAATGCACACATACAGTACAGACACACACATAATGTTTAGGTGGTAAATGCTCCCTTCCTTTTTCATTTCACACGTCAGGTGCTGCATCTGTGCTGATCTTGCAGTGTTAAAACGCCCACAACGTTTTTTTTATAGATGTGGCACACGTGACATGCTTCACAGACAATCTAAACCGAAAGTATGTGAAAAATGTGAAGAGATAACAAAGAAAGCAGTGTTCATAAATGCAGTAAATCTAAAAGTGTAATCCAAAAAGGATTATTTGGCAAAAGGCTGGTGAGGAAAGTAAATAAAATAATAGTTTTTTAAAAACGTATTAAACTGAAATAATTAAACTGCTCAAATGCAAAGCCTCCGTCTGACATGTTTTCTTGTAAATGAGCATTTTTTTAGTCAGACTCTTAATGCATTCTGCCAACAAAACAGTATTTCTGAATGGCCCGAGGCTGGTATTAAGCAGATTTTAAGCAAAAGTATTTGATGAATGTATATACGGTTTTTGCATCTATCTCCTCAAGTGTTAATGGGATAAATATTATCAAGTACAGCAGAATCAGAACCAAAAATGTACAATACAGGCCCATTGCTGCATGTAATGTGAGAAACAGCATTACTAAAATAAAAGATTTTTTATAAAAAAGAACCATATTTGGTTCCTCAAAGAATCATTTAGTCAAAGGAACCATTCTTAAAAGAACCATTTCTGTCCTATCTATTTATACTGTAGTCTAAAGAATTTTTGTCCACTAAAAATAACTTTGTGAAATAGTAAGGTTATTTAGATGTTAAACAAGAAATTGTTCTTCTGTGGTATCGTGTAGCAACTTTACTTTTAAGAGTGTAATTTGACCCAAATGTATATTATATTAAGCACAGCATAGAAGTATTTAAAGCTGTATTTGGCTCATAAATGGGAAATACGGTAAGAGCAAGCTAATGTATCTACCCAGAGCTCACTCTCTCTCACTCTCTCTCTCTCTCTCTCTCTCTCTTTCTCTCTCTCTCTCTCTCTCTCTCTCTCTCTCTCTTTTATGATACAGAAAGGTTCTTCAGAAGTTAAAGGTTCTTTATGGAGCTATTCAGTGACAAATGGTTCTTCTATGGCACCGTGAAGCACCTTTACTTTGAATTTGACTGCTAAACAGTATTTCGAGATTATGGTAAAAATAAAAATTTTGATTAAATGTTAATCATAGTATTTAATGTGAAAATATGTGTTTAAACAGAGGTATCTCATCATTATGTCTAAATCCAAAAAGCGTCCCACGCTTTAATTATAAGGAACTCCAGGTTCCACCCTTGAGGATTGGTGATTATGGTAATGAAATGCAAAAACCACCACAGTCAGACCAGAGCCTGATTAGCCAACAGACCTTATTTTATTCTTCATGTAAATCCCCGATGATACGGTTTGATGAGATACAGGGGAGTACAGAGTGTTAAATAAATTCCTCATTTACCAATCAAGGCCGCACTTTTATTTGCGAAGAGCAGAATGCGTCCTCAGCCCGACTTTAGCCCACTGAACATCTCTGTAGAGTTAATGGGGTTTTATCAGGTTACACTTCTAACAATGAAATATATCAAAATGTCAGCGCACCAATAAGAGAATGGCTGTAAATAATTCACACCTGTGCATACCTGAAAAGGTCACTTAGCACAAGAATAAAGCTCATGGTTTGGGTCATTTGTGTACACCTTGCACTGCACAGCGGGGGCAATATCTCTGCTGCTCAACTATGAACAGATCCTGAAGTAGTTTCTTAAAATGGCTCTTTAATAGCAATATATATCAAGGTATTGTTGGAACATTGTCACTTGTAATAACTTTCAGGATAATTGCAAAGTGGTGTGCCCTTGCTCTGAGTGCTGCTAACCAATTCAATCAGAATTAACCTTTGGATGAATGCCATTAATCCTGCACAGTCTTGCGATGTGATAGTGAAATGTAGCTAAAACCTCAAATTTGAAGTGAAAAACAAGAAAAAATTGGAATGTAGCTGCATCCACACCCAAGAAATTGGGCTTTTCAGTTGGCTACGGTTGAGTAAAAAGAGATAATAAATGTACTGTACACATCATACAGCAGTTAGCAAACCATTCATCTCACTTTGAATCATGTAGGACAGATATTGTTGTCACAGGGGTGATGGGGGTTTTAATATTCACTGGGTAAATTCCAAAACAGGAGTAACAATCAAACACAGCATAACATACAGCAATGGGGGAAATAGAGTAAGCTTATATGGATTGGAGTAGATGCGGTAGATCGCTGACAGGTGTGGGTGGAGGCAAATGTAGACAGGTGTGGCCGTGGTGCATCATGGGAAATAGAGTTTTTTTGTGACAGAGATAAAAAACACTAGGAAACAACCCAGGGAACAGACTGGGATTGTGAAAATTATAATACTTATAAAGCAAAAGAAAACTTTAGATACATCATTACACAACATCTGAGACATATTGTCCAGTTATAATCACCATTCTGTCGAGTGACTCTTTTCCTCTCTTCCTCTCACTGTGTGTCTATGGTCATCTGCAGTCTGGATGCATCCCGCAGTACTCACAGCCATTTTAAAGACTGGCCCATACAGCACCTTGTCACTTAAATCACATCACAGGAAACACTGGCACTGACATTGACACAGGAGTGGAATGTCTTTCTACAAATTTGTTGCTCGAACCTTTATACAAACCTTTAAGCTTATAAGAAAATTTAAGGTTTTTATTTCTGTTTATAAAAATGCCAGACTGATATTGACAGTGTCTGTAGATCTTTGTTCTAGTGTTTTATGTTTATTTAAGCAATACAATAGACAATGGCATCAGCTAGTTAGCTAGTTGATAATTGAAGCACAGTCTGGACAAATGTTAGACCAAGTGGAATCAATTGTACTGAACTGAAAAAATGTATGGTGCCTCTCATTAGCTACGTTTACATGAAATCAAATAATCCTTTTGTAATTGTATTGATGGCTCAATCAGATTTAAAAGCCTTCATGTAAACACCTTTATCAACATGGGCGTCGGAACCATTATATGACCATTAAGACCAATGATAATGGACCCACCCACTTTTTCTCTAATTTAACGCATTTGTCTGTTCACTTATTAAAGCGCTGTTAGTCAAAATCCATTCCACTAGAGCAGGGGTCCCTATCCTTTGCTTTTTTTACACCGCAGATTCGTTTCAGCTTTAAAAAAAATTTGCATAGGGGGGTTACGCTGAGTGGCTGTTCGAACAAAGTGCAGAGATCCTTTGTCAAATGTATAACGTTTTAAACGGAAGTAAAGGTCAAACAACCATGCATTAAGAAAATTAATAACTTCTTTATTTATAGAATATTTTCTATAGACATTTAAAACCATATTATGGCGGATTGTTTTACTTTCACTGTTTCACGAGTTTGCCTGCATTTAGTCTTAATAATTAACGGTAAACGAACTTAGCTTGCTGTTCTTAAAGGCAGCTCGAACCTTAGGTCGGACTCAAGCCCCAAGTTCAAGAAACAGAAGATAAAAAGGAGGAGATGAGGACGAGAGATGCCATAAGAATTGTGGCTGTGCGCTCCCGTTTACCATAGGCTACTTTTAATGATAACTGACACAGCACTAAATGTGGTTCCTTTCAAACCTATGTTAAAAATGTAGGCTACTCATTAAAATAGTATTACTGCAGTAAAATAGTTAATATTGATTATGGTGCCACGATTGCTGGATAATTTTAAAGTGTTTTTTTACATAAGCCTGCAATTAGGCTCTTTTGATTTGCTATATCCCAGAGTTGGACGTCTTCACGTATTAACATTATCTGCGAGGAACATTTGCAAATGATTCATAAAGTCATACCTCTGCAATTGTTTGATTGATAATGTTTTAGAAGTACACATGCTCAAACTCTTATGACAGCATTGTTTCCCGACGAATACCATTAAATAAATTGATCTCATTTTCAGAATCTCACATTTATATTTCTCGAAGAGAGAGAGAGAGAGATTGGGTATAACAAATAAAAAAGGGTATACAAAAATTGTATCAGTTTAGCTTCATTCGTTTTTCTTACCTTTTATTTCATCAAAATAAAAAATAAACATTGTAGCCTACTGTCAGCAGAGTAGAGAAAAAAATGTCACAGAGAAAAATAAATGAAATATGACATCTGTCATTATTTGCAAAATTTTTAAAGGGCTACTTTTAATTTGCTTCCGGCGCCCATGTTTATCAATACGATTGAGGTCAATCAGATGCAAATTTCAATCGTATTAAAAGGGGTGATGTAGTCTGATCTGTGATCCAATCATCAGGAGAAAAGTACGTATGTAAACGTGTAAATCATATTATTTTCTAAATTTAGGTCCAAAAATACATTGTGCACATGCGCCAAAGAATTGTGCTCAAGTTCACGTCTAATATTTACCTCATATTTAAGTATCACATGATTCTCGTCACAGAAACACTCAATGGCAAGATAATGGCAACACACATTATTAAGGTAATGGGTCATGATACGCACATATTTAATCATACTTTGAATACTTGGTTTTGTTGTCTTTCTTTAGATAAATCTTCTACAGCGATCTCATGAATCCATTTACATTCATTTATTTAACACTCTTATTTAAAGGCACACAAGGCAAGTCTGAGTATTATTTCTCTACTAGCTCCCCCTAGTGTCTGGGAGTAAATGCGTTCTATATCTAAGACTATACGAGACTGAAGGACACCGGGTCGGATACAGCGAACTTGCAAGTGGGGTATTCTTCCTACAGACGGTAGGGGCGGGCGAGAGAGTCTTCATTCGTCATGTAATGAGTCATTTAACCATATACCGACTTACGAAGATGATTTATTAACATAAAAATGCTGCCTTGTGTCCCTTTAAACCAACTTACAAATTAGGGAGAAATTCATATTTTGCCTTAAGAGCCAACAGTAAGCACATGTTATATGTAATGGTATATGTTGCATTTGCCACTATATTAGTGTATTTTGTAGCTTGTTAGTATGCTTGCTACAGTAAGTGTAAGTTACCTTTCTGTTCTCCTTGCCGTACCGGATTGAAATGGTTGTTTGATTTGCATATGCTGGCTGAATTTGCATTGGAAATGTCTTCGCACTGGTTGCCTTGTTATCTGCCTACAGCTTCATTTGCTCTAATTGAGATCAGGTCGCTTGCTCTGTTCTGCTAGATCTTCAGCTTTGATTTGGCGGTTTATAAAAAAAACTCTGTCGCTTATGTCCAACACTGTTAAAAGGTGAAAAGAACAGAAATACAAATGGATGAGGAATATTTCAGATTGAAAGCGTATAGCTTTGTTTTGAATGTGTGTAGTTGTGTCTGTATACACAGTATATATAGTTGTGTGTATTTGTGGCTTGTACACAAGTTAAAATCTGTGTAGTGATTATTAAATTATCTAAAGCTGTTTGTCAGAATATATATTTAACATGTTTTGGGTTCTTTTGTTGGTCAGAATATATGTGAGAATTCAGTGTCAATTCACATTCATGCCTCTACTGTACCTGTTTGAACAGTACGTCAACTTTACATACGGGATTCAACAGTGCATGCGTCTGCGTGCGTGCCCTTGTGACGTTGAGAAACAACTACAGGTAGCTAAAAGCTATCACACTGCTACCAGTACACGATGATGAAATGGTTAAACATTGACTAGCCTCAATTCAGATGTTATCGTCACAAGTCACAGTTAAAGCAACATAAGGAAGCGTATCTTCTGATTTGCTGGAATTATGTTTGTATGCTGCTGGTAGTGCTAAATTTTCCTGTGAAGTTTTCGTTCCCGATGATACAAGTGGAAAACGGCTCATTGGGAATAAACACATACAGGTGAGACCAAACAAAGGAGTCTTTGTGTGTGTGTTTACATTAGTTTTACTGCTGTGGGTTAAACTAACCAACTTTACAACTGCCTACTACAGTTCAAGTAGCCTTTTTAGCTTTTGTTTGTTGTGTTTTGTTTGAATGTACTGTACACTTTAAAAACAGACGGTGCTAAATAGCACTTAAAGTGGTTCACTGGCTCGTAATCATAGAGGAACCATTTTACAGTATGTAGTACATGTGTAGAACCATATTGTGCTATATAGAACCATATCTGGTGCTATAGTGGTATAACACCCCGGATGGTTCTTCATAGGTGCTTTACATGTGCTATATAGCACTAAAAACGGTTCCCCTATGATTACGAGCTTTTAGTGCTATTTAGCACCAATTTTTTTTAGTGTAGTTCTTGTTTGTAGTCCCTTCTGCTAAGGAAATGTGGGAAATTGGCTCCTGTAGTGTACTAGTCTTTGGGTGTTAATCACTGCCTGGAGGTTTATATTTTAGTGTTTCGTGCTGAGTGTGGGGAATTAGTGAGAGGAGGGTCCTACAGCCCCCTGATTCACTGCCCACTTCACATGTGACATAAAAACTGCCGCTAGATACATTTGATTCACAGCAGCTACATTACTATCTGTCTTATTGGGTCCCTCTCAGCACGTTTTAACTTCCCTCTCTTTCTTCTTCTGGTCAGGTGTCTTTTATTTTCCTTTTTTCCTCCTGGTCACGCCATACCATTGATTCTTTTCTTGAGTCTTGGAGTAATTTGTTTCAGTTTTCTGGCATTTATCTCTTCCATCAAACAGAGTTTTATAAGGATTTGATTAAGGAAAGCATTTGTCCTTTATTAGTACTCATGTCTATTAGTTGTGTGGTCTTCTAAAATGAAGTATTTAGGTATTTTATCCAATACTGTATACACTGTATACACTTCTGTAACTTATAAAATAGAGTTGACATAACTAAAGCAAATTCAACTTGATTTATTAAGATACAGCAACTCAGCACATTATTTGAAATGACTTGTAAATCTAGATTAAACTAGTAAGTGCAAAAAGATTATTTTACAGTGTATATTAAGTGTACCAGTTGCCATTCACTGCAGTGAGCAGTACTAAATAAATTATGGTGTGCATCTTTAATTTGGATATGATCAAAAGTGAAGTGCTAGAATAATAAGGGAGCTTGGGGCCAACATCATAGACTGGCATTAGCATCGGTCAAACAGCCAATCACAGCTACGTGGAGACAGTCTTTCGTGTCATGTAACTGTTCACCAATTATATATATAAAATAGGTTTCATAATTAATCAAATTTGTTTTATTTTTGACTTGTGGATTATATTATGATATATTATGTTATTATTATGGTTCCTGCCTTGCCTACCAAAATGCCCTGCTTTTAATGTATTGTTTGGAAATTGTTTAGTGTGACTGGTAAAAAGGAAGAAAAATGGGTCATAATTGATTGAAATACAGGTCTGTTCATACATCTGCAGTCATCTGCACTGTAAAAAAAATCCGTAGAAATTACAATGTTATTGCAGCTGGGTTGCCGGTAATTTACCGTAGATTTACATTTATGTTATTTACTAGCAATAGTTGGCTCAAAGTTAAATAAATTTTAAATATTAAAAAGTCTTTATCTTTACAGAATAAAACTTTACAATAACAGCCTCATGCAAAGCATTCTGGGAACCAGAAATCATCATCAACCTTTTTCTGTTTTTTGCTTCAGATTTTGTTTCCCAGAATGTTTTGCTTGATGCTGTTTTTTCAGTTTTACTCTGTAAAGACAAAGACTTGTAAATGTTTAATTTTCATTTAACTTTGAACAAAATGTTGCCAGTAAAAAAACATAAATTTAAATCTACGGTAAATTACCGGCAACCCAGCTGCAATTTCTACGGAATTTTTTTACAGTGTGATAATTATGATTAATGCTGCAGAAATTAAACATGTTTGGGTGTTTAATGAGGAGTAATGTTCATTGTAGGCTCACTAATGTTTTAAAAATCAGCTCTTTAAATGAGCACTAGTTGACTTAAAGTCAGAAAGTCATTTTCTTGTCAAAGACTGAAATGTAATCCAATCATGGGTCAACACATATTTGTATTTTAGATTGCATGTACATAAGACATTCCTCATCCATCTCTCAGTAGTCATACACATTAATAATCATCATTTTATGAGATCACATATTATAACAATTATTTGAAATTAAGATTTATACATCATCTGAAAGTTGAATAAATAAGCTTTCTGTTGACGTATGGTTTGTAAGGTCAGGACAATATTTTCAAAATCTGGAGTCTGAGAGTGAAAAAAATCGAAATAATGAAAGGCGTTCTAAGCGAATCTGCGAGACGTTAGTTTTTGTTGACGTTTGAATTGTTTTCAAACAGACGGAGCGTAGCTAACTCCTCCCCCTCCCTTCCGTGCTTCCATGAACGCGCCCAACCCCCACCCCCAAATCCTTCTTGTCGTTTATTGGCTGGAACACTTTGTTATGGTTTCTGTTTGTAGGTTTGGCCACTGTGTTGTTATTGCCGTTTGTGAAGCCTGGGCTGTCTACAGAGATCGCGTTTTTTTACAGTTTGATCAGCGGACAGGCAGCAAGCAGATAGTGAGGAGATGTTTGCTGTATGTAACAAAAAATGTTTTATGGTCTAAAACGCGTCAATTCGCTTAGAGGACCTTGAAATGATGGCCTTTGAAGATGTCCAAATGAAATCATTATCAACTGCATCCACTCCCAAAATTAAGTTTTGATATATTTATGGTTGGAAAATTACAAAATATTAAAATATCGGATTTTCTGAAGACATTTATTAATAAATTGATAATAAATAAACATTTTAATTTATTAATAAACAATATATTAATGTTTTTTGGCATACAATTTGACCCATACATTTTTCCAATAGACTTTTGGATTTTTGCAAAAAATAAGCTCTGTGTTTAACAAAAGTTTATGACACTTTTATTTGTTTTACTTTTATGACAGTTTTATTTGTCCAAAGAGATAATCTTATAAACAATTTAACACCACCTTTGTGAATTCATCAAATGTCAAAATTTGCCTTTTATATTTCTTGTAATTGCATTTACACTTCAAAATTCATAAAATGTGTATTCATCTGTGAAAATAAACTTGTTGGACAAAATGTCAGTGGCTAACTTTTGTTAATCACAGAGCTTATTATTTGCGATAATCCAAAAGTCTATGGGAAAAATGAATGGGCTTTTTTTGAAAGGGAACCAATGACCTGCTAACGTCCTACAAAAATACGTCATCCCTGCAGCACTCTTTACTGTATAGCTTTTCTTGTAATGATCCAACTACAGTCTTATAGATTATAGACTATTTCAATCTTGTAGATGTGTGGTGCTAGGGTGTACTTAATGATGTTACATTTTTCTCTGCTGTTCATGGTATTATTACAAGTTCCTTATGCAATGTAAAACCTTTTCTACTTCTAAGGGCCATTTCCATGTACAGTTAGAAGGAAAGTCATGTCTAGGTTAATATAATGCCGTTATCTATCATATAAATTTAGATATTTGATAAAATATTAAGTATTTCATCATTGTAAAAAGCACTATATTGACTTTTGGTTAACGATTTTGTCTGCCACTTTAACGGAAAGTGTTCAATCCCTGTGGCCAGTTGCTTAAACCTTTAAGACTTAAGTCTTAAAAGTTAGTCATTAATTTTTTTCTTCAAGACTGATCATAACTGTTTGAAGTATGTTACATAGAAAGGTAGATTAGTCTAATTTAAATCCAAATAATAATACTGATTAGCCCTAACTAATTAGAATCATTCTTCAGATGCAGTCTTAACGTCACGGCTATGTATTCAAGACTGAATCATAGTACTCATTTAATGATTGATGATTTTAATTGTTCCTTTAGTCCATAATTGCATAGGCATCTGCTCTCCGCTATTGTTGTCATTGATAAAAACAGGACGCTTATTTTTGCCTTGGTGAAAACTGTTAAAAAATGATTACGATAAGAAAATCACCTTACTAGTGATTTCAAGCTGTTATATGTGTAAAAATAAAGGCCTCATTAACTATAGTTTGCCTGTTATCATTAAAAATCATTTAAATACATTCATACAAAGATTCTGCCATCTGCTGGCCAAATAATCCCTAAATTATTTTAGACAAAAGATCTGATGCTTGAACATGCTTTATCTTGTCTTTTAATCCAAAAAAAAGTTAATTTAATCAATAACATCAATTGTTCTTTCTGTATTTCTAGATGAGACCAACAAGCCTGTCTGTAACCAGTGCAAGCCAGAATATCAAGGTCCAAACTGTGCGCAGTGTAGTGATGGCTTCTACAACTCAGACAGCATCTGCCTTCCCTGTAACTGCAGTGGGAACGAAGACCCACGCTTCTCCCCTAAAATCTGCGACCCAGATAGAGGCATCTGCCTGAACTGCATCTACAACACGACAGGCCCGCACTGCGAGCGCTGCGCAGACGGCTTCACAGGGGATGCGCTTGCCAGAAACTGCACTCTTGCAGGTGAGAGTCAAAGTCAGATAAATTAGGTTGTATGTACCTTTTATACCTCCTTTTCACCAAAATGATGCTTGTTGTTGTGTCTGAGGCAGAATCTCTCTTCCACTTGTGCTGAACAGCAACGTAACACTGTCTTAATAGCCTACCTGCACTTAAATTTCCCACAAACAAACATGCCTTTGTTTACGATTCATACAAATTATAAGGTATTTAACATCTCAAGTCATGTGATTCAGCCAACCACAAGCTGCTTTTGATGCAATATTCCGACTAATATATAATAATTATGCATAATGCATACTGCTTATGTGTTAAAGCACTGCGGTTTTAAAGACAGAAAAGTATGATGTTGTAAACGTACTAATACCAGATCGTCTCTCTGACTCGAGGCATTCTTCTGTAAGCTGTTGATACTATCAGTGTTGTACTGTACAGTAGCCAGATAGTATTTTTCCTGCACAAGCTGCCAAACTGTGCGTAAGGACCACAGGGTGAAGTATGAAAGAGAGCGAGGAAAAGTGATTTATCACATCAGTAGGTCGGCCAAATCCACATTTTCTTTTTGTCAATCTTTCCACTCAGCCAACAAGAATAAATCGCTCTCTTTCATCCCCTGTTTGAGCTCTGCTCCAGATGTTTCGCTGCGACAACCATGTTTCTGCTCGTTGATGACATCCATACTTTTCTTACAGTATAATAATGAAGCTCCACATGGAAATCATTTCGATTGCTAAAATATCCTTGACTCCGTCTCACCCACAATGCACTTATTTGCTTGTTTTCTGAGGTGATTGGCTGAGATGGGATTTCAGTTTCTATCTATAGGGTGTGAATTCTTTCTTGTCTGTTCTATTGAACAGATGGAATCGCTCCTGCCTGTAAACCTTCTACCGGTGTGCAGCATCTGTTCTCTACATTACATAGATCTGTTCTTCACATGGGAGTGCCCTGCTGCTCTCACCCTTTATTTTTCCTCCACTCTTTTTTTTTTTTTGTTTGTTTTTTTCTTTATTTCTATCATGTCCAATGCTTACAGAGTGTTGCTATTATAATCCATTCACTGGCAATGATGTTAATGCATGAATATTGTGGCTACCGCAAAATAATGCATGAGTGAAATTTTTACAGACATAACAGTTTTGCTTTAATGCCACTTCAGGCATATAATTTGACAGGTTTTGGCACCAGAAACCCATGCAGGCCATATCAGTAAAAGTTTAAAGGGGACATTTCACAAGACTTGTCAAAAAATCTTTGGTGTCCTCAGAGTATGTATGTGAAGTTTTAGCTTAAAATACCATATAGATAATTTATTATAGCATGTTAAAATTGCTACTTTGTAGGTGTGAGCAGAAATGTGCCAAAAATTTTGGGTGTGTCCTTTAAAATGCAAATGTGCTGATCTCTGCCCTAAATGGCAGTGCCGTGGCTGGATAGTACCAATTAAGGGGCGGTATTATCCCCTTCTGACATCACAGGGGGAGCTAAATTATAATGACCTACTTTTTCACATGCTTGTGGAGAATGGTTTACCAAAACTAAGATTTGGTAGGTTGATTTTCTAGGTTGATAAAAGCACTGGGGACCCAATTATAGCACTCAAACATGGAAAAAGTCAGATTTTCATGATATGTCCCCTTTGAGGGTGCTGCAAAGCATTATTTTCTAATGGAGTGACATTCAATAAATGTCTGTATGTTTATTATCTTAAAGCGATACTCCAGCCAAATTTCAAAATTACTTCATGATTTACTCACCCTCATGCAGTCCAAGATACATATTTTCTTCATATTTCATACGAATACATTTGAAGATATTTTAGTTTATAATGGTAGAAAACAGGGATCAGGGAACAACTTCTGACTTTAAAGCCCAGAAAAGTGCATCCATCCTTTTACATAAGTAATCCACATGACTCCAAGGGGTTAATAAAGGTCTTTTTGATATAAATTAGTAAGGAAAATAACCATATTTGAAACTTTATAAACTATAATAAGTAGCTTCCGGTAACGATCTTGGACTCACACGATTCACGAGAGTCACTCCGAAACCTACCTACAGTATGGCAACGTAGAAACAATCGCATGAATTGTGTGAGTCCAAGATGGCGTCGTTACCAGAACCTAGTTTATAAACAGAATATAAATAATTATAAAGTTTGAAATATGGATATTTTTCTTACAAAATCGCATCGATTTTTCACAGAAGACCTTTATTAACCCATTGGAGACGTTTTTGGGGTTTAAAGTCAGAAGTTGTTCCCTGATCCCTCTTTTCTAGAATTTTAAAGCTTGGAAGAGCAAAGACATTTACTAAAATAACTCAAAATGTGCTTGTCATAGCGCATAGATGATGGACATGTGTATTTCAGATTGCTTGAGGATGAGTAAATTATGGGGTAATTTTAATATCTGGCTGGAGTATCCCTTTAAGTGTTTGTGTATATTTTTGTAAGGTGGGATTTATGAAAGGGCGGCCATGTCTTTTTCAGGGGCCAAGTCTGGTGAGAACTGTAATTTAACTTATGCTGGGTTCTTTTAACCCAGTGTTTGGTCAAATATGGTTCATTTAACTCACCAGCTGGGTTTGCCCCTTTCTGACTCAATGCTGGGTTGAAAAGTGCAAAATTCTTGTTTTTGGATATACATTATATCAGTGGTCTGTGAGGTCCCCATCAAAGCACATTCTATTAATAGTCTCAAATGTAATATTTAATTTTTACATATTTTTTATATAAGCTTGGCTTCTTTTATGTATGTTAACATTTTAAACAACGATAAAACATATCAGCAAGTAAAAAAAATAAAATAAACAAGTAAAGTAGACTATATCAAAAAGTAGCCTTTCAGATTGTTTTATTCATTGTGGTTGCCCTTGCTCACAAAAAGGTTGGAGACCTGCATTATATTTATTAGCTGCATAATATCTTATATTGTCCTTCTCTTCCTCATTCTGTCTCTGTCTTTCTCCCTTTTCTGGCATGTCCATAGTCGTCCACACTACACCTTCAACTACTACCCACCCGGTTCACTACACCACCATGACCTCCGGTCCCAACGTTACAACTCAGTTCACCACCTCGGCCCTGCTGACGACCCTGGCCAGCTCGACCCCAAACACAACCGCAGCCGCGGTGACTCAGCTCCCGTGGAACCAATTTAACATTATCATCCTTGCTGTCATTATCATTGTGGTGGTAGCTCTCATGGCGGCGGTGGGTGGTGTGTACACTTACAGGGAGTACCAAAACCGCAAGATCAACGCCCCGTTCTGGACCATTGAGTTGAAGGAGGACAATATAAGCTTCAGCAGCTATCACGATAGCATTCCAAACGTTGACGTATCGGGGCTTTTAGAGGACGAACTTAGCGAAATGGGTAACGGACAGCTTGCTTTATCCGGGAGTTTGTATAAGGTCTGATTTGCATTAAATCTTCCACGGAAGTGTGATGCAGGAACTACGCCAGCTCTGGACCAAGACTGGGCAGAACGTGGACCCATGGATACGGGGACCCTCAATTTTTTTGTACGATGCTGAACAAAGGACAGGACCTGGTGTCTTCTATAAACATGATGATAAAACACTCCTTATCAGACAAAAACAGAAAAGAAAGAAAATTATACGCAGACAAGAAAGGGAAGCATCAGCGTGTTACTTACTGAAAATGGATGGCGACATTGGGAAGCCACTGTCTTATTAAAGACCTTGGGAGACTATGAACTCAAACTTGCTGTCTTGATGAAAGACAAAGAGACTAATTTACTAATGTATGACGGCGATTAAGGGCATGTTTGAGTAGTGATAGCAATATACAAACACAATGAGACATGCATGCATGTTTCATCATTCATGCATAATTCATTGAACCGCATCTGCTTTATTAATATTGTTTGCACATTTTCATGCAAAATATGCTGATGCGCAGATGCATTAACAATCGTCTTTTTAAATGTTCCCTTTGTAAGTGCTGAGAATTTTAAATGCACAGAGAGGACAACTCAGGATAGAGATACTGGTTTTGTTTCACAAGCCACACCATTTTACATGGCCATGTGATTACACATGCAAGACTATAGGTGGCAGCATTACACAAGACCTAGGCTTTGGTATTATGCAATGGAAAATTCTGAGTAAATGATTCTTCTGATGTTTAGACACTTTCTTACCAAAGGGAATCACAAGACTGGATGATTCATGTTTAGGCCAAAGTTGATCTGGGTGTCAGCCTCAATAAGACAGAGCCTGATAAATTTATGTAACAGTTTTATAAGAGCAAATTGGATTTAGAAGCGTAGTAATACAGTATGTGATTTTGCGTGTTTATTTTTTTTTTTTTTGCAAATTCTCCTCAATCAATCACTTATTCTTCATGACTTATTTTCAGTCAAATGCATCAGCAATATGTTGGATTTGGTTAATTTATTATTTTAGATAGATCTCTTTCCCAAGCCGAGGGCTTTAAAACACAGGGTCAGTTTGATTCATGAACAAATATGAGAAGATAAGCAGTGGTCATTCAAGCTTTGCATGACCACTTTGCGTAGCACAGGCTGAAACAATTTGAGAGAGAGGTTAATGACGTGAATACCTGTATATATTTGAGTGTTTAGGAATGCGTGTGGGTGACTGGGGTAATAAATTATATGACAGAGTGTGTGAGTGGTAGTACAAAGCATAAAAAATTGTGTAAGAATGTGAAAAATATATAATCTGTAATAACCAATGATTAGGTGTCAGCCCGAAGTGAAAACAAGCTGCCTTTAGCTTTACATCAGTTTTCATTTTAGCTCGCTCTCTCATTCCACCGTCCTCATCAGAGGTGTGTTTACTGTATATAAAATGATGTGAATATTAGATGTACAGAATAGTTGTAATGAGGAGGCTGCTATCATACTGGTACATGCGGGACGAAAAGAAACATGGTCAGTTGTTATGTTTCCGTGTCCAGCATACGCACGCACACATAGAAACTGATGTCTTAATGGTGTGTTTGTCGAACAGAGTACGCATGGTGTACGCTATGCATGGTGCACCACACTCACAACGCAACTAACTCTGTGAAAGATTTCAATAAAAGGAGGTTTTAGTATTCTGTGTTACTTGTTTTTTTCTGTTTGTGAGATGAAGAGGGCGCACGGGGTAGAAAAAAATGTTCCCTATAGCTGTCACTGGGGCAGTACCCTTTAAAAAGGTCCTAATATGTGCCATTTAGGAACAGATGTGTATACATTATAGTAGTAATATGGACTTTTTGGAATGTACCTCTTTTTAGGTTTTTCTTATTCTACTTTGAAAAGGAACTTCCCCAGTGACAGCTAGAAACCATTTTTTGACCATTTTTGCTGACAGTGTACTGTACAGTTGACCTGTTCTGGGTGATTTTGAGGGAAAAATGTGACCTTGGACCACAAAATTGAGATTTATACATCATTTATACAAGTTGAATAAATTAACTTTCCATTGATGTATGGTTTGTAAGGATAGGACAATATTTGGCCTAGATACAACTATTTGAAAAATCTCAAAATGTTGAAAAAAATCACCTTTAAAGTTGTCCAAATTAAGTGCTTACCAACACATTACTATTGATAAATAATACATTTTTGATATATTTACAGTGGAAAATGTACAAAATATCATGGAACATGATCTTTACTTAATCTCCGGGTCTGGTGGTAGCACTTTTAGCATAGCTCAGCACAATCTATTGAATCTGATTAGACCATTAGCATCACGATAAAAAACAACCAAAGAGTTTTTCCTATTTAAAACTTGACTCTTCTGTAGTTACATCATGTACTAAGGCTGACAGAAAACTAAAAGCTGGGTTTTCTAGGTAGATATGGCGATGAACTATACTCTCATTCTGGGCTTTGCTGATGTGACATGGCTGCAGTAGGCGTAGTGATATTACGCATTGCCCCTTGGTTACTTTCAATAGCAGGGGGCTATTTTCAGGCAGTGCGTAATATCACTACACCTGCTGCCGCCATGTTACATCAGCAAAGTCCTTGATTATTATGCTAGGATGAGAGTATAGTTCCTAGACATATCTGAATAGAAAATCGCAACTTTTAATTTTCTGCCGGTTTAGTACACGATGTAACTACAGAAGAGTCAAGTTTTAAATAGGAAAAATATTGAAACTCTTTGGTTATTTTTTTGCCCGATGCTAATGGTCTAATCAGATTCAATGAATTATGCTAAGCTATGCTAAAAGAGGTAGTGCCAGACCCGGAGATCAGCTGAATGGATTCCAAAACAGTAAAAATTAAATGTTTAACTCTAGAGGGTCTGGAAAAGGAGCATATTTAAAAAAAAGTGGAATGTCCCTTTAAGAGTATTACCCGCTTTTAAAGGGGTAGTACACCCCCAAATTAAATGAATTGCCATTGTTAAACACCCTGTTATTTGAACAGAAATAAAGGTTTTAATTGAGATTTATATCAATATAATATATTAATTGTCCTTCTCTTATGTTAAGCACTTACTGAAATGAGCAAAATGTGCTTTATAAATAAACTTGCCTTGTCTTGCCTAAAGCTAAGATTTTTCAAAAGGGATGTTTCAGTGGAAGTGAATTGCGACCGCATTCTCATGAACTTTAAAAAGACACGAAAGCTTTCTAAAAAAAAAAAAAAAGAAATTTCATTCATGCCATATAGTCATAGTTTCCTGCAGGCTTTAGTCTGAAAAAATGAAACATAAACCATTATTTGATAAAGATCTATACCTCTTTATTTAGCCTAAGTGCGTATGCAGACAGTGCACCTGTGAATATTGCTGTTGTTTCATTATTTAAAAGCAACAATCCTAAACTGAGTCAACAATGCACTTCAGGCATATGAGAAGTGGCACGGGTCAATGCTATTCAAAAACACGCTTGAGGTGGTCACAGTCAGCTCCCACTGTAACCAGAAAAAAACAAACAACTCTTTAGGAATCTCTGTTTTGGTTTGAATGACACTAAAGTTATATTTTTAGGGGAACTATGCCTTTAAAAGCAAGAAGTGCTCTCAGTAAAGTGAATATTCTGCATTAGAGTTAGGTAAGGGACATTTACTGTCCACTGGCAGAATTGTATGAATGACTATTTTCATAAATGTTGATTTAATTTATTGATCAAAAGCAGCACAGGCAACATTACAAACTTCTTTTTGAGAAATTCTTAAAAGTAATCCCACTGTTAAGTAAAATATTTTTTTCTGATGTTGCTTAACATGTGTTCAATTTATTCAATACACTGTAAAAAGTGAAAGTTGGATGTAGTTAAAAAATGACTTCAATTGGTAGTTTCCAAATGCAGTATTTTTTTAAGTTTGTTCATCTTAAATTTGGTGTTACCAATTGAAGTAAATTGCAGTGTATAAAATACTAAAGTACAAACATTGTCACGGGGATTGTACCTTTTAAGAAGGTCCAAATAGGCACCATTTATACAGATATGCACCTTTGAGGTGTCAATATGCATCCTTTTGGTACAAAAGAGTACCTTTCGAAAAGGGTACATTTTGTGCCTCTATATACATTTTTTTCTGTGTAGAATGGGCATTGAACAATTTTGAGCTTGCAAAATTTTAAATGAAATTTAAGACTGATCTAAATATCTACACCATAAAGTTTTTAATGAATACCGTTAGAAATTAAAGCATTAAAACATATCTTTCCAGTTTAATTTACCATATACTATATTTTTCGTGTTACTTTATTGAGACCACAAATATCAAGCAAAGGTTAAAACATGACTGTACTCCTTTTTCACATTTACAGATGAAACTATATTGCTCACATCAGTTTCTGCGTTCTCCTTTATAATCATCACTTTCATTTGTGAACCACGTGTTTCTGATGAGATCACCCACACCAAGAATCATTTTGGGAACATTAAAGTGTGTGAACGGCTGTTGAATTGAATAATTTCAAATATTCATCATCCTTTACATAGCACTTAAAGCTGCATAAGGAAACAATGATGAAATGATGCAATATGTTGATACTGTATGACAAATATTTGCCATGGGTGACACTTGGAGATTGCGATGTATTAAATTCTTGTTTGGCTTTGATAATTTATCTCCGGCAGACAAGACAGATCATCCATTTTTGCCCACGTTTGTTCAAATGCCGCCTATGCATAACTCTTTGATTTCTTAACAAAAATAGACCACACACATCTGTTTTGATATACAGTGTGTCCTACTGCATGTCTCTATTTGTACCTCATACAGCTAGCTTGTCTTTGAGTCACATTTTCATAATGACTGATAATATGAACAGACTGACACATCTGAAATTTGCCGTTTGCACTTTACAGTTAAGGTGTTACCTAATGACATGTTTTTAAGCTGATCCTGAAAAACAATCCAGTGGGGTATAACTATAAAAGCCCCCCACCTACTTAAAAGTTCTCATCTTTACTTTATATACTTCTCAAAGGTCAGAGGTGTTTAGCTGTGGAGTGTTCCTGCAACCACCCACACCTTCTTGGTATCTAATAAGGGGTCGTTCAAATAAGTATCTGAGGTAACAGGATCTGAGTCATTATTTTAGTGCATAACTTTTAGTCTGGCTTAGTTTACATAAAAAGAAACTCTACACCTGTCTCCTGAACTAGTAAAGTCCATCTGATTTGAAATGAAGAATCTCCAGTGTAAAATCAGGTGGCACACATGGCACTCGGTAAATGCTTTATTATGATAATAACAATAATAATAAAGTTTAGTTTATATAGCGCTTTTCATGAACTCAAAGTCGCTTTACAAGGAAATAAACAAAACAAGATAAACAAAACAAAAACTAGAGAATGATTGACCACTGGTCAGTCAGAGCTTTCTTATAACCAGATAACTTGTAACTCAGCCTCATGCAGGCACCACTGCGAATCATCTTGACAGGTGCAGTTTAATATTTTAATACTTAAAAATAAATTCAATGCAAATATGCATCATAAAAAAATATATTTATAATTAATAACATAAGGGATGTGACTTATAAATGATTAAACCAAATGCATCTTCATTTTGTTTGAACTTTGAACTTGTTTGAATGTGTGTTGGCTTAAAGCCACTAAAAGAATGTTTGTTGGCTTAAAGAAACAGGTTTTCCTTGCGCAAGGTCTGCATTGTTTTACAGATGAGCTAATATAATATCTCAAATCAATATTTTGTATACAGTACTGTCTTAGGCCACCATGCTACCATTAGATTTGTTATTTTTGCAATTAGTGGTCATATATAATTATTTCTCAGTCTTTTTATCAGAATACAATCAGAAGATACAGAAAATTTGTATGTAGCATTAGAAACAATATAAAAGTATGCTGAAGTGTCAAGTATTTAGTGTAAACTCCCCTTTCACTTGAGCAATAGCAGACAGCTGCAGGATCTCTTAAACCTAAATGAAATTAAATCCTAATTTCTAATTCTAATCGAATGACTTTCAGACTTCAGCAAAAAAGCTCAAGATGTGTTTCGTGCCAAGAGAGGTCACACTTAATACTGACTGATGCCTAAAGAAGACATTTAGTTCTAAAAAAATGTTTGTTTTTAATTTTGTGTACATATTTCCTGTGTTTAGTCATTTAGCAGACGCTTTTGTCCAAAGCGACTTACAAATGAAGTATAGAAGCAATTATAGCAAGAACAGCAATACATAAGTGCACTGGAAATAGTCTCATCAAGTCCAACACAGTACATAGGAGATAAAGAAAAAGTAAAAATAGAGAAGGTGGTAAGTCCTATAGTAAGTGAGGTAATGGCGGAAGAGATGGGTGTTTAGCCAATTATTAAAGACAAATACAGAGTCAGCAGATCATGTCAGGACCGGCAGATCATTCCACAAATTTGGAACAGCTCCTGAGAATGTACGCACTAATGTTTTTTTCCTTTTTTTCAAACAGTTTTCTGTTTGATGGACATTAAAATTTTGCTAAAACAACAAAGGTGATGATGGTGGCCTAGGACTTTTGCACAGTACTGTATATTTGCTCATGTGGCAAGTAGTCGTGCAGTACAGTAAGTGGGATGCTGTCATTGCAGGTAAATCCCTTGAGGGTCATCAACCTTTTGGGATTTATTCTTTAATAACAACTGGTTAGCTGTACATTATCTCACTTACATAAAAGCAGTTCATTTTTTGTGTCTGCGTTTGTGTGTTAGAAAGTTTTTCCACATGAGGTACAAAACAGGGCCTTTAACTAAATTTTCCTCTTTTTTTAAGGAAACAATCAGTGAAGAGGTTTCTGTAAACTTTTATTTACACTGTTACCATATGTTCAAACAAAGTTTTCAATCTTGTTTACACTGTAAAAAGTGAAAGTTGTATCTACTGGAATTACTTCAATTTGTAACACTTTAAAAAAAATTTTTGTCAAATTTACTGTGTAAGCTAAATTGTTGAAAAAAGTTACCAATTGAAGTAACTTTTTAAGTTAATCCAACTTTCAACTTTTACAGTGTAGTTTAACTTGCATATGTTCTAGAAATTAAACATAATAGGACAATAAGTGCTATATAGGTAGTTTTTGTTTGTCAAAACTTTATATAATGTAATCATTTATTTTTTTGTAATAGGTTTTTCAAAGAAAATCTGGGTAGCTGCTACATATTCTGTTTCTGTCAGTAAATTTGTTAAATAATTAAGTAGTTTGTTGCTACAATTTCGTCCAGTGTTTCCCAATCCTGGTCCTGGAGGACCCCCTGCCGGAATGTTTTAGATGTCTCATTATTTAACACACCTGAATTAATTTATCAGCTTGTTAGGGAGACATGTTAACCATTTGGAAGGAGGCTGATGAGTTGAATCAGGTGTTTTAAATAAGAAGACATATTTAAACTTTCTGATAAGGGGTCCTTGAGGACCAGGATTGGGAAGCACTGATATAGTAAATATCAATTGTATAGATTAGGGATGCACGGATACCGATACTGGTATCGGGTATCGGCCTCGATACCACATTTTCTAAAGTACTCGTACTCGTTAAAAGTCCCCCGATACCTGGAATCGATACCACGGTCTGAGAAATGTCTATGTTTGAGCGGCGTGTAAGGGGTTAATGCCTCTTGTGTTGTCCAAAGAGGCAGAGTTTACAACAAACTGGAAAACTAGTCCTTTGTTTTTTTGTAAAATTATATGACTAAAGCTGTTACCTGTAAATTTAAATCATGTTTTTTTATTAAGTACTCGGTATCGGTATCGGCAAGTACTGAAATGCAAGTACTTGTACTCGTACTCATATTCCAAAAAAGTGGTATCGGTGCATCACTAGTATAGATATACGATAATTGTTCGAAATAAACTGGATAGCCATAATGGTTCACACAAAATGTTAATCTTTATATTTATTTACTCCTGCTTTGAATTAAACACTCACCTTTTGAAGGTTTGAGGACATAAGAGGATGTTTCCTGTTGTTGTTTTTTTAATAGAGATAAATAAATTTTTAATAGAAACATTAACCTTTGAAACCAATAAAAGAGGTTTTATGTAATTTTACCCCTGCACTTTGACCTGTTTCCTCAGACATAAAGTCTCCTTTGGAAATGACATGGGAATGTGGTGTTAAAATTATATAGATTTTGGTAAATTTATTTTGTAAAAAAAAAAGAAGACAGGTTCATTGTGAGAAAAACAGTAAAAAACTTTTACTGATCTATTGTCCCAGTTATCACTACAATTTTCCATTTTGCTAATGGAGAGGACTTTGAGTGGAAAATAACTGTGATAATCATTCCTATTGCCTTCCTGTAAATACTTTTGCCATGACACAGAGAAAGAGATGCTGAGATCATTCTCAATTCAAGAAAATATTGTAAACATGGAAACAAAAGGTTTGTTCGAGCCACTGGATAATCTGACTGTTTAAATATGCAGGGACTTGGTAACATGCTGTACACATATAAAAAAATCTCACCCACACACTTCCTTCTTTAATGTACTTTGTCATTCCCAATAATGAAGCTGATCCTCAGGCTATTATTTAAAATGATGAAACTACTCTGTTACTTACTTACCTCACCTTTTTAAATTAATCTGAACGCGTATCGGAAATCAGCCATGCTTAGCCAACAGACTGCTGACGAGTGGAATTTGATGTCATTGTGGCAACACAGAGTCCTATAAGCCTTCAAAATGGAAGACGTTTGCGGGCACTTATTGCTTTGATATAATCTGGGAAATGGCCCTCTTTAGGAAATAAAATGTGTTAGTCTTGTAAATAAAGTAACCTTTAAATATGAGTCATATTTTAAACACCCAAAAAATCACCGAAAAAACATAATCGGTGTCTGAATCAAGAGTAAGCTTCGGTTGCATGTCCTTAAAGTGCCAAGCAAAACTTAACATGCACTGTGCATAGACACTTGCTGATGCTTCTGCTAACACCCACACCCAATAGGTGCACATGTATATACATGTGGTGACCTTGTTTGTACGATTGATCATAGATATATCTTATGACTTCCAGTAAACATTAGCGTGGGAAAATACCTCGCTATAGGTGGTCTCTAAAGTGCTCGTGGTCTTTTGGTGCCTAGAGATCTGGACATCGTCCATGTGATCAAAAAAAAAAAAAGGGTGAAAAATTCAAACTTGTGGCATCAGAGGCAAATCTTTGAAGTTAGGAAGACCCTTAATTGTAATTGCAATGATTTACTTAAAGTAAAGGGTTTCTTTAAAAAAAAAAAAAGTAATGGCCTTTCATGATTAAAGGATTGGAAAGTTAGACCTTTCTACAACATTCATGGACTCCATCCAACAACCATCCCACCATCTTTAAATAGCATCTGTTTATCCCCTACACTGCAAAAATCTGTTTTGTCAAAATCCCCAGGGAACACAAAAACTGACAAAATGAATGCCTTGTAATGCACTAAAATTAGCTTTGGATAAAAGCATCTGCAAATTGTGTAAATGTGTTTCAGCCAATGGTTTGAGTCAAACATGAACATATTCTGTATTAATTTAAACCAGCAGTTGACATTGAAACCCCCCAGCTTTTTATAAAGCATATGAGTAATCTGATGCAAGAACAACCACAAACTTTAATCAGATTTGTGTATAACTACGCTGGGCTATTTTAAACCATTGTTGGGTCAAATATAATCTTTTTAATTTAACCCAACAGTTGAGTTTGTCCATATTTTACCTATTTTTACCTAGCAGTTTTAGTGTGTACAGTATATAGTAACACTGCTCATTGCAAATTTAACTGAACTGATGCATTATTTTTCCTTATGACCCTAACATAAAGAGATGCTGAAATAGACTCTTGAAAGCCTTTTCTGGACAGGGATTAGTTTAAACCAAGTCTATGTGTTAGTTTAATTAGAGAATAAAACTAGTTTTCACAAACATGCCTTACTAAAAACATTACTTGTGTGCATTTTGAGGCAAAAAAAGGGCACTGTTTTATTTTAAGAGGTGTCAGTGCAAGTGGTTTCAGTTTGGACAGCTCTTACATTTATTTTAGTCTAGGACTAGTCTAATCTCTGTAAGGGAAACCGCCCATGTTTTAAAATCAGTGAAATGTAGATCTAGTGAAATGTATATTTCTAAACTAACCTTGAGGGCATCCACCCTCGTCTAACCCTTAGGTGATGCTGAGTTAGCGTAGCATTGATTGCGTGGGAGACTCATATTTCATACAGTCGACTACTTCATCCGGAATGTACAAGACGCATTTCCAGTCTGAGACTGCGGTTGTTTCAGCATCTTGTGAAACAGGCATGGAGACGGCATGGAGACGCACAGCCAAAGCGCATTTTATCTGGACATGTGTAGCGCTGCTCGTTGTTATCATTGCATCGTGCTTGACTTATGTCTTCATGTCGATGGTAAATATACCCAGATGTACCGCAGCAGAGTTAAACACTTTTCCTAATCTTTTAAAGGGTTATTTATAGCTGATGGGTGTTTAAGGTGGTTTGTAGAACAAGGATATTCGGGAAAAGATACGATGCATTCCGTGCATTTAACTAAGGAATTGGATATTTTGATATTCAAGGAATGACAGTTAAAGCAGAAACGATTTCTTGTATTCGATTTAAATGCGTTGTGCATCTCATTCCTTTGTGAAAAATCACGGATTGAGTTACAGGGGGCGTGTTTGTAAACACTTAAAAGGCTTGTTGCATTTCTGCCAACAGTAAGCTCTTACTTTTGAGATATCTACTGTAGTACTTACATGACTCTCCGTAACTTCAACAGGTGCCGACATGCCACACAATCAACATCGTCAATGGTAAGTTTATTTTAATGTAGCCTACTTGAACTTGTGGGCATTTTCGATCAACGATCTTTGCGTGTTTTTGCCATTGTTTAATGTTTTCCCGCGGCACATGATCCTTCGTAATCTCTCTCAATATTTGACATGAAAGTTTACACGGGCTCATGTATCACCATTAGCATTTGAGACAAGTGTTGAATACGTTACTATATTAACTAAAGAAAAGTATATATTTTCAGAATTATTTATATTCTTACGTCAAATACTTTTTGTATTATTCAATACGAATTCAGTATTAGTATTATTTAATGATTCTGATGGGGTTTAATGTTTCTTACTTTGTTTTATGAATATTCGACTTAATATAGTGTAGCCTACAAAAGTCTCATTATTACGCTACCGTAATGTAGGCTACAAGCCGATAAACAAACTAGTAGTGCAGAGAAAGTTGAGTGAGAGAGTTGTTTCCTTTATATGTGACGTAAAGGAACCTCAGGTTATGCCCATCAGTTTTATTGTACACTGTCGCTATACGTGTGTTTGGAGATCTGTGTACTCTTGTAAATGCATTGTTGTGGTCTAGCATGTGCAACGAACATCGACTGCTAAATTATTATTTTTTTATTTCTAGCTTCTTCAATCGATCTGACAACCGCTGCGATGGGACGTCAACCCTCTCGACAACATTATCTTTTTAAAGGTGAAAAGTTTTTAACTAAATATGTAAATGTGTAAGAAACATTATATATATATAGGCTACAGTTTTTACTGAATAAAAACCATTACGTCTATGGAATGTCCCCACAAAACATGGAAACCAGAATGTGTGTATAATATACTCTAAAAAAAGACGGTGCTAAATAGCACTAAAAGTGGTTCACTGGCTCGTAATCATAGGGGAACCATTTGAAGTGCTATAGCACCTAGTACCTGTGTAGCACCAAATTGTGCTATATAGAACCTTATACCACGGGTCTGTTGAATGCTGTATTCTGATTGGCTGAGAAATGTTCCGTAGGTATGCATTAATTTCTGATAACCGGCCGCACACCTAACTTGTCAAATGTCTTAAAAATAGGCACCAGAACCATGTTTGTGGTATCCGTGGTATAAGAGGAATAATTGACTCTTTTGTCCTTTGAATTATTTGAAAATAATGCACACTCCGCTTCGCGTCGTGCCGCATTGCATCTTGGGTGTGCATTAATTTCTTATAATTCAATGGCCCGTCGTCAATTATTCCTTGCATATCTGATGCTATAGTGGTGTCATATCACCCCCAGATGGCTCTTTATAGGTGCTATATAACACTAAAAATGATTACGAGGTTTAAGTGCTATTTAGCACAATTTTTTAGAGAGTATAAATTTGCATTTATATAAAATCATTTTGATATTGAAAAGGTGCCCCATTACATAGTTTTTTATTTGAAAGTTTAAAGCTAACTCTTCCATTGTTTTTTGTGTAGTTAAGAAATGCAGTCAGGCAGATAATCATCTGATCTGGACTGACGAATGGGATGAAAACAATTATGAGAACAATGATATATTGGATGACACCAAGAAGTGGATAGTCATAAAAGAGAAGGGTGTTTACCTGTTCTACATGCAGGCCAACTTCCAGCTAAATGCAACTTCAATTCTACTTCAAACGAACAGCACCAAAGTGGACCTCAAACTTCGTGTGATTTTCCATTATGGTGAAGGAACAGAGACATTTGCAGCGGCACATGACACTCAGACGGTGAGTGCCGGGATGCAAGATGCGAAGCTCAACACTTTCCTCAAGATGGACTTGAACATCAGCAGCAAATTGTCAGTGCAAGCGTATCCGTGTAACATGGTGACCAATAGCCCAAAACCCTTCTCCACCTACATCACTCTCATTAAATGGTCAGATGACTGGTAGATTGTGGAGCATGGGTGGGAATATTACATTTAGGGCCTCACGTCCAGTTTTGACCATGGTGACTATTCTTGCAGTTTATATTCTTAAGTTGTAAAATTTCAATATTCATGAAGCAGTATCGAGATCAGCTGCTGCTCGTACTGTATGACGCCTGAGATCATTCAGCTGTTGAACTAGGAAATGCGCGTTGACATTAACAACACTTGCGTAGGGGTTGTGAGACTTTCTTAGTGTTTTTTCCCTTTCATTTCCTTTCGAAACATGAAGATCACATCTCATGATCTTCTCAGAAGCATGACACATTTTCCCTTCAAGAGATATATGAGAGTGAGTTTTGTTTTGTTGCAGTTTTTAATGAGTCAATATGAAAAAATGACATGATATACTGTTTATGATCACTGACTCTGAAGAGACATGTGATAGTCGCCTGCAAAATGTTTATCACAAAACAGCAGTAAGCTAATTCTAAGCAAGTAGTTTTCAGGTAAATGCATCCTGGTATGTAACCATATATTATTTAATCATCGACAGCCGAATGTAAAATCGTCAAATCACATAGTGCCAATTATAAAACCGATTATTGTGCCATGAATGAGCTACAGAACTACACTTTATTAACATGTTACTTTCTAAAAAAAAAAATGCTTAAAAGGTCCTTCATAGGGATGCCATAGAAGAACCATTTCTTTACCTGTTTTATAATCTCTCTGTCACTATGAAGATCCTTTTTTGATTTAGACTATTAAAATGATTTTTATCTAGACAGAAATGGTTCTTTTATGGCATCGTGAAGCACCTTCATTTTTTAGGTGTGTAAATCAAGAAATTCAGATGTACTTCTCCACATTGGAATTCCATCTGGATGACATCCAGATCTTTGGTATTTTCTAGGGAGTGGTGAATTTTTTGAAATACTGATGCATATATTGGTTAGCACTAGTGACATAGCACTAGTGAGTTACACTAACCCAACTAATTCAATTAGTCAAGCAAGCCATATGAAGCTGAACAACATTGATTGAGAATAAGACACTGGAATGTTTTTTTTCAGCAGCTATGTTTTTATGCCATATAATTTTATATTTAAATGTTCAAAGTTAGCTGGTCATATTTATGTAAGAATTTAAATGTAACAATTTATATAACAAAAAAAACAATATATTAACATTTATATAAAAATGCTGAATTAAGTGAATTCTGTTAAGATGGAAAATATGTTTTGTATTGCTTACACTGTAAAATATTTCTTTAAAAATTACAGTATTGCTGGGTATTACTGGCAACTAGCTGCCAGTAACTTACTGTAGATTTTACATTTATGTTATTTACTCAGAACACTTTGTTCAAAGTTAAATGAACATGAAACATTTTCAGTCTTTATCTTCTACAGTAAGTTACTGGCAACCAGTTGCATAATTACAGCTAATTTTTTACAGTTTCAAAGCCTTGAGTGAATATAGTAGGAAATTGTATACCTTGTATATAATTGTTCATCCTGAGTGTCAAAAAGACTACTTTATTACTGTTCTCAAATATATATTTATATTCTATTTTATTTTTTTATTTAAACTATTAATAATAAATAAAATTGGTCCCTCTGCTTTAAATGTGTGTAAACATCATTATTAAACTCAAGAAAAACATTGTTTGCCTTAGATATTTTATAAAAGGTTTTAGCTGAAATGTACTTTTTTATTTTTTTATAAATAAATAATGTTTATTTTACAAGCAAGACGCATCCTGTTGTTAACATTGTTAAGCCTTGGTGTTGTAGAAACAGTATCAATCGGAAACTTTGAACGCTTTGTTCTTATCTGAATGTTATAAAAACTTTCCAAAACATTTGGTGTTTGGTAGGTAGGCTATGAAGTAACATCGTTTAAAAAAAGTTTAAGAAGACGTACTGTAAAGAACAGTCAGTTTGAATCTAGTGAAGTTAAGTGCCCTCTCGTGGTAGAAATTTTTATAAAGGGGTTTTTTTTCAGTCTTGAAGGAAAAGACTAAAGATCCAGATAATGTCAAAATCCGTTTTGCGAATGCTAAAAATAAAGCTATGTTCACCTGTGCAACTGCTCTGACGAAACAAAAGCGATTGAAACTAAATTTATATAAAAACATTCACCTGTTCAAGACTCGTGCCTGCTTTTTTTAACGTAGCCTATTTTTACCGTACTGACCCATAACAGTTCTGAAGTAAATTACACAAAATAGGTTTTATACAGTCGTTTTTGTGGATAAGTCTAATCATTTAAAAATAATAAGTAAAAAAGCCAAAATAAAAAGCCTAATGCAGATAATAATCGTCCAATAAAGCTTTTTGATGGAAGGGCCCCCCACATATGATAAACCCTTAGCGAAGGACCAGAGGTGGAAAAGTAATAAAATATTGTACTCAAGTAAAAGTAAAGTTACTTTAATAATATTTTACTTAAGTAAAAGTAAAGTTACTTGTCTAAAAATCTACTCAAGTAAAAGTAAAAAGTAAGTCATTTTAACTTTACTCAGAGTAAAAGTTACTTTTTTTACAGCGGGAAGAGGTGGAGGATTCTAGTATAGTTCAAAAACGACAGGGGAATATACATCTCAAACTAGTTGTTTTTAATTGTAGGAACATCTTTAAAATTAAAGTGCAATAACTGTTAATAAAATAAAAAGCTTTTTTAAAGTAAGAAACATTTATGGAATTGTTTAATGATTTTTACATGTGAGTTATGCACTTTTGAAGTTGGTTAGCAGCTTGTAAATACAATCACTATAGTAAGGTTGTAATTGATGTATTGCTGATATAACACACATTATTTTATTAAACTATATATAGTTTAAATGAGCATATAATGAGATGAGTGCCATGTCTATATACATTTGACACGTTTATTATCTTCTTACTTCCCTGACCTGGGGACCTGATGACCTTTATTCTTCTCTCTATCTCTCTCTCTCTCTCTCTCTCTCTCTCTCTCTCTCTCTCTCTCTCTCTCGCTCGCTCGCTCGCTCGCTCTCTGCAATGTAAATGACCTACGCATTCTCGAGGACGTTTTGAAGTTGTGTTTGACTTGAAGCGAAGCTGCTAGACCTCGGAAGATAATGCGCATGGTATTAAAAACGCGTCGTGCAATTTCGTACTTAAAGAGTAACTAAACCCCTGGTCAGAGCCTGACTCCGCCCACTGGCAATATTTGAAAAATGCAAGAAAAGTGGGAAGATCCCAACGGAGATTTAGGGGACGAACTAAGCTCGTACCAAGTGTGTGGTGAGATCGTAACAAGGGCGTGGTAAGCTTGAACCTGCTTACGTCACGAGTCATTTTTTGGACCCAACATCCAATAGGAAAATTCAACTGCAGTAGCCACCGTTCAACCTGAAGAGGGCAGCACTCAGACGTTTTTACACCACATATTGTAGTATTGAAACACTTTATATCCAAATGTCAAAAAAGTTACTAAAATCAATGAACAGCACTAATAAAGCATCATTCTTACAGATAATTAACTAAAAAAAGTTGGTTTAGGGTTTAGTTACTCTTTAAGAGCATGAATCCTACCTTTCATAGAAATGAAACACTCGCTTCGCGTCAGTGGAAAGTGGTCGCTTAAATATGACCAGGGGTTTCTTTCATAAGATTTGAACTGAGGCGGGTCTGCATTAGCGCGCACCTGTCTCGTCCCTCTCCATGGTTCTTTTTGCGCGTTCCCCCGGGCCCCGCCCATTTACATCCGTTGCGCGTCTTTTTCACCTTGTCACCTTGCTTTTTAAAATATTTTTTTACTCAGTAACGGACGTGATTTAAAATGTAGCGAAGTACAATACTTTAAATAAAACATACTTAAGTAAAAGTAAAAGTACAGATTTTAAAAACTACTCAAAAAAGTAAAAATACACAAAACAACTACTCAATTACAGTAACGTGAGTAAATGTAATTCGTTACTTTCCACCTCTGCGAAGGACCCCTTACCTAAAATATACAGTATAAACAAAAATGATCTTTAAAAACAATTTAAATGTCACAACATACCGGTAAACAAATCCAAAATATATTTTTAAAAAATCTCTGAAAAAAAACATCCAAAAAATACATTAAAGTGATGGTTTGGAGTAATTTCACCCTAGGGTCCTTTGCACCATGACCTCGAGCCAAACACCCCCCAGAAGCTTGTTTCACCTGGGTTGAACATTGGGAGAGTTAGCGTAGAGTAGCGTTATCTGCTAAATAGCTTAGTGCAGGGGCTAATAGATCTCGTAAGTTTCCCCGCTAATAATGCCCGAAATGATACCAAACTTCTACAGTAGTACAAATAGGTTATGCACTTATAAAACGATGGATTGGAAAGTTTGTAAGTATACCAAAAGTTTACGTAAATAACACTTGCCTGCTGGCTTCTGCTCTCTGCTGTTTTTGTTGCTGCTGTAAGACGAGTGCTTAGGGACATCTACAAATTAAAACACCGAAAAGAGATGCAACAAAAATATTTTTAATTTAACTAAGTGGTGTAGTATAACTAGCAGGAGACAAGTAATAATTGAGGTAAGTTTGGAGACATTACCTTATTTAATCATTAAATTAAAAATTATTTTTGTTGTATCTATTTTCGGTGAAGTAATTTGTAGACGGCTATAAGCGCTGGTCAGCAGCTAGCAGAAGAAAGCAGGCAAGTGTTTATAAACTTCTGGTGTACTTACAAACTTTCCAATCCATCGTTTTATGAGTGCATAACATTTTTGTACTAGAAGTTTGGTATCATTTTGGGCATTATTAGTGGGGAAACTTAGGAGATACAAACGTGGGTCCATTAGCCACTGCACTAAACTATTAAGCTGATAACGCTACTCTACGCTAACCCTCCCAATGTTTGACCCAGGTGAAAAAAGCTTCTGGGGGGGGGTTGTTTGGCTCGAGGTCATGGTGCAAAGGACCCTAGGGTGAAATTAAAAATGCCCACTTGGACCATAAATATGCTATGCAGGACCCATATATGTTTTCCCAGTTCAAACCCATGCCCACTCGGCCCATAAATAAACCATGCAGGACCCATATATGTTTTCCCAGTTCAAACCCATGCCCACTCGGCCCATAAATAAACCATGCAGGACCCATATATGTTTTCCCAGTTCAAACCCATGCCCACTCGGCCCATAAATGTGCCATTCAAGACCCATATATGTGTTCCCAGTTCAAAACCATGCCCACTTGGACCATAAATATGCTATGCAGGACCCATATATGTGTTCTCAGTTCAAACCCATGCCCACTTGTTCCATAAATTTGTCATGGAAGACCCATATATGTGTTCCCAGATCAAACACATGCCCACTTGGCCCATAAATAAACCATGCAGGACCCATATACGCATTCCCAGTTCAAACCCATGCCAACTCGGCCCATAAATGTGCCATTCAAGACCCATGTATGTGTTCCCAGTTCAATCCCATGCCCACTTGGACCATACATATGCTATGCAGGACCCATATATGTGTTCTCAGCTCAAACCCATGCCCAATTGGCCCATGCCTGTCCCTTATGGGGCCCATGTAATCAGCTCATATGGGCTTCCTATGTGGGACTCATACTACAAAACCTACATGGGACCCGCTGATTTTACCCAGCCAAAGCCCATGCCCACACAGTACCATGGAACATGTACTTAACCCATCTGGGCCCCACATGTCATTGCTGGCTGGGTAGTGGATAGGGAGTGGTTTCGGATACAGCTTAGGACTAGCCTTAAGCCTTTTCTGGCGACCCCTTGGAACTTTCTGGGGGACCCTAGTTTGAAAACCCCTGCAATAAAAAACAATCAAAACATTGGTGATACTGATGTGTGTCTGCTGGCTGTAGTTTCGATAAATTGTAATATGCATACTTCAGCACAATGCTTCTGGCCAAAACCTGTAGGCATCAACAGTTTCATGTATTCATCATGAAACCACACCCCTTTTTTGGGGGGAAATTAGTCCCATGAAATGACATCACACACAGCATGTCATCACATATTTAGAGACAGAATACCACTGAAGAGTGTGAAGTTCTGCTATTCAAAGCAGCTTCACATGAAAAGAAGAACATAAATGTATGAAACATTTATGTAAGCAATAAGGTACGAGAGGCTGTGCTGTATCGTGAATAAGTAACGGCTGAAGGGCGTTTTTAGGCACGACGCGAAGTGGTCGATACAGCACTTGCCTCAAGTACCTTATTGCTTTTATAAAACGTTTACCACACAATATTAAAGTAAAAAAAAAAATTGTGCAACTTTCATGAAGTTAAATCAATAAAAAGCATTCCTTCCGCTAGAAAAAATAGTCCCTGACCATGAACAAAAATGTGTTCCAATGTGTAATATGCATGAAAGCTCAAATAAAAACAACAAATCACGTGTGGTTGCTAAGGGTGTTGCTAAGGGCACAGTGATATGGGTGAAGCGGTCATAGCTGTGTTTTATCATGAATAAAGCACACCTATTAACCAATCAGAATCGAGGATTGCAACTAACCGTTTTATAAAAAGTAATAAAATGTGTAGAGTATAGCCTATTATTGCACATTTTATTGTCCTGTTAGATGTGTCCTCACTAGTCATTTACAGTTTTTCTCAATTGCTAAAACAGTATAACCAGATAAATAAAAATTTTTAATGAAATATTATTTAAATATAGAGAAAACTTTGTCAGTGGAAATAAATAAACAAAAACAATTTAATTCGGTATGGAAACCGTTATTTTATGCTCTGTAATTAGCCCAACATAAGTTTTGCTTATTTTTGTTTCTTTTTGTATTTATCTGTCTATAAAAAATTGCATTATCAATTATTAAATTATTACTATTATTATTATTTCAACAGGTTACTTAAGGAGCACCAGCAATGGAATTTGTGTGTGTGTGTGTGTGTGTGTGTGTGTGTGTGTGTGTGTGCGTGCGTGCGTGCGTGCGTGCGTGCGTGCGTGCGTGCGTGCGTGCGTGTGTGTTTCAATATTTAGTATGTTTTGTCTACTGTGTGTTTTTTTTCTGGTTGCAAAGAGAGAGGGGAGGAATGGAAAAGAGAAGAGAGTGCCATATGTATAAAGTGATGGGGAGTGTTTTGTGAATTTTTTTATTTTTTTAATTATTATTATTTATTTATTTATTTTTTACTCCTCCCCTATTGCATAAAGGATATTGTTTAGTATTGGTTAATATTTAAATAGAATTGGTTGGAAAACCAGGTTGACTAAGTTGATATTGCCTTATCTCTCTGTCTCTCTTTGTATTTGTATAATAAAAACAATTCTAAAAAAAATAATAGTAAAAAAAACAGTATAACCAGGCTTTTTAACGAAAATTTAACGCCATTTTTCAAATAGCAACACCCATTTTGCTGAACTATAAACACTATTCCCCTGCTTTAACACATGAGTCAGATTTGGTGAACTGTTGCTGCAAAACTCTACACCCAAATCTCTACATTTCTCAGTGCTTACACCATGTGGTCATATGGAAAGCACTAGCATTCAGTACTGTTCTATCAAATAAGCACAGCTTAGGCTAAATTAGCAAACAATTGCCAAGGTGGAAACACTAAGGTTGAACACACATCAATCAGATCCTTCAATAGATAGATAAAAGGGCGTGAATCAGTTCACTGAGCTTTGGAACAATGGATCCACAGAGACATAAAGGAATAGGTCGAGGAGGGAGAGGAAGAGGAGGAGGATGTGGTGAAGGAGGAGGAAGAGAAGGAGGATGTGGTGAAAGAGGAGGAAGGAGAGGAAGGGCAAGGAGCCACTCTAGCTGACCATGTCCTTGTCCATGGTATGACTATGAGGGAGGCTGAGCAACGAGTAAAGCCTAATTTGAGTCGCTTCACCATTGCCTCCATCTTTAGAACCTTCATGGAGATAAACAGGTAGGTGGACTTATAGTAAGACTGCTCTGTCCAGTAACTTTAGTGTGCATACACTGTTTTACTATGCTACTGGAATAAAGAAATGCATCAAATTGCCTTTCATACAGATAGACATATCAGTAGATGAATGTCAGGAGTGGATCAGATATGCAAGAGGATTTTACTCTCGCTGTTTCCCCTCAAGACGGGATGTTGAGGGGGAATATTTTTTTTCTCTCAATTGCTAAAACACGTCAATGATTAAACACAACCACTCAAAATGGATTTAACCTGTTTCAAATGATGTGACACAACCAATATAAGCCAGTTCACTGTTTTATACAGTACTACAGTGCATTTTAGGCTGTATACTGTACAATTAACAAATTGTGTGACCCTGAATATTGTGCTTTACTTTTGTCACAGAAACAAAGGACAAGTTTGTGACATGCATCACACACAAGCTTTCAAAAACACACACACACTGGTGCAATAAATTCAAAACAATATATCAAAAACTGGTAAGTTGCTTGTGGTTCTCCCTCTCAAAACCTTTTCACATGACCAAAAAAGACACAATCAGTATATGCATTAGCACATTTTTATTCATTCATGTGCTACACAGCACAACTGTAATACATTTTTTTTATTATTCCGCCTCAACATCCCGTCTTTGTTCTGGGTCAGGCCAGAGATGACGCGCGGGCATTTTTGTTTATTATAAGCTCAAATGAGCACGTGACGCGATATTCTTTTATGCTGCCGAATGATCTCCGTTTTAGCGCAATAATGACAAGTTAACTTACCAGATATCGGCTTCAGTCCAGTTTGCTGACATTTCTCGTTGTGAATGTTGTAAATCCCTCATTTTAAAGAGTTGAACCAACTTCACGTTGCCATGAAACGCGCGAATTGAATGCTAGTGCTTTCATATGACCACATGGTGTAAGCACTGGGAAATGTAGGGATTTGTGTGTAGAGTTTTGAAGTAACAGTTCACCAAATCTGACTCATGTGTTAAAGCAGGGGAATAGTGTTTATAATCCACAAATTTATAAAAGGATTTATTATTTTTTACGAGGTCGTCTGTTGACTGCTGAATATAAAACCCCTTCAATATAGGAGTCGAGTCAGAAAAAAAAAATAGAGTACCGGCACCTCTTTCGGGCCACTTAAAGCACTGTTCAGCAAAATGATTGTGCTTCTTGAAAATTGGCATCATGGTTTTAAAAGTCTTGTTCAAAAGCCTGGTTATAGTTGTAACCTACACAACGTAGCTGTTAATATTGTCAACCAGATTGACTATGCCACCCCTACTTTCCGGGGATTGCGGACCCTATTAATGATAATTTTAAGCACAGGTAGTCCAAATAAATGAACTAGAAGCCAGAGTACAAAAAGGGTAAAAACTTTATTTGAAAACAGGTTTATGCTTTCTCTGAAATCTCATTGAGGTAGTCTGATCTTTCAAATGTATTAATAAACAAATGAAAAAAATTTACAGAGAAGGAAAACCAAATTAACACAAACAAAATCATTGTTAAACTCAACATTTAAAGAAACAAAAACAATTAGCAAATATAAAAAAAACTTAATTAAATAAACATCACAAAATAAACAAGCATTAAATTCAATATTTAAATTAATAACCAAAATTTGAAATTCAAATATTAGAGAGAATAGTAATTTTAGATGGAAAAGTAAATCAATTAATGAAAAAACAACAGATATAATAGCCAAACAAACAAACAAAACAACCTTAAATCATAGTCTGAATGACGCCACACAGGAGGAAACAAAACCATAATGAATCAAAACGTTCAAACCACACGTGAACACAAAACCCAAAAACACACAAAGCAAAAGAAGACCTCCCATGTAGTGATAAACCAATCGACTAACTAAAGATTGCACGACAAAAATGAGTAAAAAAAGAGAAAATTATAATAAAATGGAAACACAATTAACTAAAATTAAACTAAATAAACCTCAAAATTAAGTGGGAAGGAAACGATAGCAATAACTGAAGGAGAATTTGAAACCGTCTCATAATACGCTATCGCTCACTTTGTTGACCAAGACGTAACAGTTTCATTAAAGGCAGAAGTGGGTTACAACACAATCACTCCCGATGATTCACCATGAATGCTGGTACTCGTAACTACTCGGATGACTGAATCCTTACGCAGAGTTGCATGCACACAGCGCTTTAAGATCACAGGTCGTCAGCACAACAATCGCCAACTTGTCGAGAGCAGCAATCACATGAGCAGTTCTTCCAATGCTAAAGAAACGCCACACACACTCATTCATAGAGTGAAGAACAAGAACGAATGCTGTTTCCCTAACGCAGAAATGCTTTTAGATCAGTAGGTTGTCAGCGCAAAAGCAATCAAACTTGTCAAGAGCAGAAATCACATAAGCACTTATTCCAACGCGCCAGAGAGAACGCCACACACACGTTCGTCAAGCGAAAGACAAGAACAAACGTAATTTCAGTAAATCCCACAAGACTTTAAAGGCCACCTGTTTGATCGCATCACCTGCCCCTTAAAGGCATAGTATGCTTATTCCGGTTACATACACCCCCTCTTTCAAAATTCACTGTCCCGGTGATAGCACTTATATCCATCCCACAAATTCTAATTCCAAGGTCTAAATGGGACATATAGCGAACTTACTGAAGTGAATTAGGAGGAACTTGGTTCCCTGGTAATTGTACCGGCCTTGGAAGATTAAATGGATTTGAATGTTGGCCAGCCTTTACTCGAACTGACCAGCGCAAACCAAATTCTGCCTGTTCCTGCTCTAATTCTGGTTATAATTGATCGCTAGGGCCAGGAATTGGTTCAAGGAAGTCAGGGAAATCAGAAACCTGCTCTAATTCTGATTTTAATTGATTGCTAGGGCCAGGAATTGGTTCAAGGAAATCAGGGAATCAAACGCCTGCTCTGCTGGACACTGCACATCCAGGGGGTCAGTGACATGCTCGATTAAACACCCCTCCACCTCCCGCTCACCTTAATCTTCCCTGGCTGCCACTACTGGTGGACCTGCCCCTGGGCTACATGCAAAACCACAATCTCCTCCTCCGACATGTCCTCGTCCTCAGCCAATTGCATCTGCTGACCAAACTGCAGCAGTCCTGCTGGAAGACAATTCACCTCAACTTCACATTTGTCAAGGGGTACATACCCATCAGGAAGCTCTCGCAAATCAGAACAATGAACGTACTTCGTGTGCACTGCTGAGTCCTGCTGTCTTACTTTATAGGCCGTGCCTACATCATCCAAACACTCCACTACCTCATACACCTTAGAGCCCCACACATCTTGAATTTTATGACGTCCTGAGAAATGGTTCTTGCACAGAACCAGAGTGCCTACTGGCAGAATGGGCATAAAATCTGGGCAATGGCGCGCTCGCTGGGCTGCTGCCACTCCAAGATGTTCCCTAGCCATACTGTACACCAACAGTACACAGCACACTATCTTCCCCCAACCCTAAAAGGGCATCCACCAGAAGTTTTGGATTCTGGCCAAACATAAGTTCATAAGGGGAAAAGCCAGTGGATTGATGGGCAGAGGTATTATAGGCAAAAAGCAACTGTGGTAAAAATTGTGGCCATTCCCTTTTATTTTCAATGGGCAGAGTATGCAATAGGTCGTGCAAGGTACAATTAAACCTTCCGCACTGCCCATTTCCCTCAGGATGATATGCAGTGGTCCTACTTTTTTGAACCCCATCCAGGTGGCACAATCCCTTAAGCAAGTCTCCTTCAAAATTTGGGCCAGAAACACCCTCAGCAATGTGGTTGTCCTCTCTACAACTTGATGACCATGATGGTCATGAAGACCCTCCAAAACTTCCTTCCTTAAGGCCTCAGGGAACAGAACTTGTAATACTCGAACCTTACCTGGAGGCAGGAAGACTTCCCTATACAAAACTTTCTGTCGAGCACGCTTCCACTGGAGAACCAACTCCAGTACTTCCTTGGACTCTTTAGCCATTTCATTATGAGTAGGGACCACCCCTTTTTTCCAATATTTCAAAAATGCAGCAATGTGAGGGTCTGTAGCCTGAAGGGCTTGCACATCTGCCTTTTCACGGAAAGCATAGCTGCTACTTCTGAGGTTAAGGTAGAATTAGGAGCAAATCTTGAACACTGAACTGATGACAGTACCTGAGGCAAAGTTATGTCAGGAACGACCTCTTCTACACTATTAGGGGCTGGATCTACAGGAAGACGGGAAAGTGCATCTGCATTGCGATTAGCTGTGCCAGGACGACATTTCAAATCAAAATCATACAAAGCCAATTCGGACACCCTCGCTGCTCCACATCAGCCAACTTTACAGTCTGCAGATAACTCAAAGGGTTGTTGTCTGTAAATACCACAAATTATGCCCCAAGCAAATATTATCAAAATTTCTCAGAGATGGCCCACTTAGGGCCAAGAGCTCTAACTTCATTGAAATGTAGTTTGACATGTTCCTTACTTTAGGGTGCAAGCCCCGACTGGCATAAGCGATCGGTCTCCGTTGACCCTCCTGTTCCTGAGACAATACTGCCCCAAAGCCAACCTGACTAGAATCTATCTCTTAACACAAATGGCTTAGAGAAATCAGCATAGCCTAGCACTGGGGCCTCTACCAACGACCTCTTCAAAACCACAAAGGCATTCTCCACAACTTCTGACCATCGCCCTTCCAGCAAAGTATTAGTGCCTGAACCCTGCTTCTTTTCCTTACCCTGAAACTCTACGACTAATCTATGTAAAGGTGCTGCATATTGAGCAAACCACTTTACAAACCTTCTGTAGTATAATGCAAAACCCAAAAAGGAGTGCAACTCCAAAAGATTGCTGGGTCGCTTCCAGTTGGCTACCGCATTAATTTTCTCCAGGTCGGTAGACACTACATGAGAAGAAATTATGTGACCAAGATACTTGACCTATTTCTGGAAAAAATGACATTTTTGAAACTTAAGCTTCAAATATTCTGCTTAAGACGCCCCAAGACCCTCTCCAACCATTGAAGATGTTGTTCAAAAGAACCAGAAAAGATAACAATATCGTCCAAGTATAAAAACAGGGATTGGAAACGTTGATCACCAAAGATCCGCTCCAAAATGCTGGGTGCATTGCACAATCCAAAAGGCATACGATTTTATTCAAAGAGGCCAAAAGGCATGCAGAAAGTGGTCTTCTCTTTATCCCGTTCAACCACTGAAACTTGGTTATACCAACTAGACAAGTCAAGAGTAGAAAACCACTTAGTCCCTGTTAATGCATCAATTGACTCCTCTATCCTTGGAAGTGGGTAAGCATCTTTCCGAGTTTTAGCATTAAGTTGTAAGTAGGTGAGTACACCCCAAGTCCCCCTCACTTTTACTAAACACAGAACTAAAACTGTTCAAAAGGCATTTAGCCTGTTGGGACTGTGCAGTAGACATTGAAGGCCATGTCACCTCAATTGGGTCTGATGAAGGCTCACTTCCCGCTTCCAAGGCCTGATTACAATTCGCAAACCCCTGACTAACTACTCTCTCTTTCGATTCAGTATCCAAGACTGACTGCAAATCAATCCTATACAGCTGGCCTGAAATAGTTTTTGGCCTAAGCCATTGATCTTTTCCCCCAGATTGACTACAGGGACATAAATTACAGGTAAAAGACACTTTGAAATAAGAATGTTCGCATGTAGTACACTTTCCTCACCCACTAGGGGCTCCAAGAACACAGAAGTAATAACACGAGCCATACCTTGACAACCAGTTGTGGGAACCCATTGAAGGGAACCCGCTGGCACTCGTATGGCCGATCTTGCTCTTACAACTGCCTTCCCCAATAACCCTGATTCAGCAGTGAGAGCTAAGCTCTGACACTCTTAGAGGGCTTGCTTCCACTCCTTCCATGCTTGTTTAACCGTAAAGGAGGAGAACAAACCTTCTTCATGTTGAAAGAAAAGTTATTGATAGCAACAATTCAAAATGTTCATTCCCAAAAGACTTGGGACCACAAGCTTTTGTTGCCGTGTAAGTGGATCTAATGGATCTCTCATTATTAGTACCCCCATCTTAGGGAGAGTTTTACCCAAAACCTCAACTTCTAGCTCCAAGTAGCCACAATAGGGAATGTCAACTCCATCAGTAGCCTTCAACCGCAGCCAGCTACAAGGTTTCAAACATTCCTTAATATGCATAGGAAATGCTGACTCAAAGAAACTCTCTGTGACCATTGAAACCATAGATCCAGTGTCCAGTAAGCAAGGAGTTTTCACCCCTCCAAAAGAAACTTCCACTACAGGGCATTGTTCAATAAGCTGAACTAAACCTTCTTCCAATAAGCCGTTAGAGCCAAGAGAACCCCCCTCTGATGCCAGGCTCCCAACACCAGAGGGTTCTAGTTTTCTGGCTGCACTGGGGTATTCTGTGCCACTGTTTGACTTTGCACTTGAGATAACTGCCCCTGACCAATTCCTGCCACTCCCCATAAATTCCCCTGCATGCTTGTTACCTCAGATCTGCAAAACCTCGCAATATGACCGACTTTATTGCAACGCATGCAGATTGGTTTACCATCGGCTTGGAAACGGGCAGTCCCCGGACAGGAGCCAACAGCACCCCCTACAGTATTTGATGGATTTTTACTCAAGTGTTTCAAAATATCTTCTAGTTGCACCTGTTGTTTACGGAGAAAATCTTTTAGTTCACCCAATTCATTAGTAAATTTGGGGGAGAGGGGATTAGATCTGTACGTGCCCACTACCTGAACGTCTGCAGCCAAGAATAAGCTTGAGGTCTCACACCGGGGGTTTCTCCCTCATCGGCCCACCGTATAGCTTTAGAACGAACCTCCAGAAACAACATCTCAGTTTTTAACCGCACCTGTCATTTCAACTCCCTGCGAAGGGTGTTATCACGCATATATTCGATAAACTGGTCACGTTGTGTGTGGTCTGGGTTACAAATACTTGCCAAGTTCTTGCGCTTCATTGCCTCCATTAGGGCCATGAGGGCATGCAAGTATTCGCGCAGCGACTCTCCCTCCAGCTGGCGATGTTGGAAAAACTGCTTCTACAAACCAACCAAAGACTGGCAACAACCATACATATCAAGTAAGATTGTAAAGATTTTTTCAGGATCATCCCTATCACTAGAGGGGCGAAACTTTACTTCAGCCTTAGCTTCTCTATCTAAAAGATCATAAACAAACAAAGCTTTCTCAGCCACTGGGGCTGGACGAACTGTAAAAGACCTATGTACTTCTTCTACCCAATCTGCTATTGTCAACAAATCATTGGACCTTTTTCCAGAAAACCTGGGACATTTTCTTTCGCGTGGAACATACATATTGTTCAGATGCAGATGTATTAACAAATGGACGGGCATCAACCTCATGCCTAGGGCTGGCAGCCTGTGCCTCATCACCACCAACATTAGCAGGCCTTCTAAAGAGTTCTTCTCAAAGTTGCTGGTTATCTGCCTGCAATTGTTGTACCAACTCAGCCAGGACTTTGAATTGTTCCTACATTATATAATCACTTGAACACAAAAACAGAACAATTCAAAAGACAACTGTCAAAAGATGATCACCAGCTTGCGACCCGATGACAAAGTCTTCAATCTGTTACAACCACAGTTTCCTTTACCACCACACAAAGTAAACACATTAGAATAATAAAACCCCTTGTACTCAGAATTCTCTAAATATAACCCTGCTCGACTACGCCAATAATGTAACCTACACTACGTAGCTGTTAATAATGTCAACCAGATTGACTACGCCACCCCTACTTTCCGGGGATTGGGGACCCTATTAATGATCATTTTAAGCACAGGTAGTTCAAATAAATGAACTAAAAGCCAGAGTACAAAAAGGGTTAACCCTTTATTAGAAAACAGGTTTATGCTTTCTCCATAGGAAATCTCATTGAGGTAGTCTGATCTTGCAAAAGTATTAATAAACAAATGAAAACAATTTAACAGACAAGGAAAACCAAATTGACAAACAAAATAATTGTTAAAGGAACAGTATGTAAGAAATGTATATTCATTAATCATAAAATGGCCCTGATAGGTCACTAGACATTAAGAAATCATTTTTCTTTCAAATACTTATATCATTGACAACAGTGGTCTGGGCAGCATACTGTCATTTAAAAAGTTGCAGCCCTCAACTGATGTTTATGTTGTCATTTTGTGTATTGGCCACCAGTTGGGTGATTACAGTACCAGATTTAGCCACAAGTTTTGTGATTGCAATACCAGTTCTGACCACAATCCAAAATGTCAAGAGCAGCGATCACATAAGCAGTTCCTTTAAACATTTAAAGAAACAAAAACAATTAGCAAATATTCAAAACATTTAATCAAATAAACATCACAAAATAAAAAAGCATTAAATTCAATATTTTAATTAATTTTGAAATTCAAATATTAGAGAGAATAGTTATTTTAGATGGAAAAGTAAATCAAATAATGAAAAAAACAACAGATATAATAGCCAAACAAACAAACAAAACAACCTTAAATCATAGACTGGATAAAGCCACACGGGAGGAAACGAAACCAAAATGAATCAAAACGTTCAAACCACACGTGAACACAAAAACCAAAATCACACAAAGCAAAAGAAGACCTCCCATGTAGTGATAAACCAATCGACTAACTAGTTAAAGAAAGAAAAGAAAATTAAAATCAAATGGAAACACAATTAACTAAATTTAAACTAAATAAAAAGTGGGAAGGAAAAGGTAGCAATAACTGAAGGAGAATTTGAAACCGTCTCATAATACGCTATCGCTCACTTTGTGGACCAACACGTAACAGTCTCATTAAAGGCAGAAGTGGGTTACAACACAATCACTCCCAATGATTCACCATGAATGCTGGTACTCGTAACTACTCAGATGATTGAATCCTAACGCAGAGTTGCATGCACACAGCGCTTTAAGATCACAGATGTCCAGACATTGTGGGTTTGTGTTTATAAGGCATAGTTACAAGAAATGTGTTTAAGCAACCGAGAAAAACTGTAATATGATAAATAACTGGCAACGTATTAAAGAAATAAAGCAATTTTTTTAATTCTTAATTATATAAAAGCAGTGGTTTTACATTAAATTTCATAATACATTGTAAAAAAAATAGCTGTAATTATGTAGCTGTTTGCCAGGATCTTACTGTAGATTTAAATGTATATTATTTACTGGCAACAGTTTGTTCAAAGTTAAATGAATATTAAACATTAACAAGTTTTTATTTTGAAAGGATAAAACAAAAATATCAATCTCATTTAGTTAAACTTGTGCAGGAAAACCTGGCTTAGCAGGGAGGACCAGTTCTCCTATGACAGTTCTCCTATGAAAGGTTCCCAACCTTTTTAACTTCAAGGCCCCCTAGTTGCCCACAACAATATTTGAAAGCCCCCCACTCACTCAATAAAAAAAACAAATTAACTAGAGCTTGAAATGACTAGACAGATTTTTTGCTACTAAAACTAAAAAATTAAGAAACATCTTGAGCTTATTTTAATGGTTTTGTCCGATTATTAATCATTTATATATATATATTTTTTTTTTTCTGTTGGTTCAACCCTTAGCTATCCCTCTGGTCAGATATCATTACAACAACCTCAAAAATTAGTCATTTTCTCAGAAAAAAGCAGTACAACATAGTAATGCATCAACTTGCAGCCTTGACACGCACCCCACATCCTATCTCAAAAAGGTACTTTACTGTTTAGAAACTAATCTCTTAAAAATAATAAATAACTCTCTGTTCAGAGAGTCTATATAAACGACTCTCCTAAAAAAAAGAGTAGCCTAAACAAAACCATAGCAACTACAGACCAATTTCAAATCTTCCTTTTATAGGCAAGATCATTGGAAAGGTTGTTTTTAATCAGCTGAGCAAATTCTTAGACACAAATTGCTGTCTGGACAATTTTCAATCTGGTTTCCATCAGCATCACAGCACAGAGACAGTGCTCATAAAGATAATAAATGATATTCGATTAAACTCTAAATTTTTTTCAAATATCTGTGCTGGTGCTACTAGATCTTAGTGCTGGCATTGACACGCTAGATCATTGTGATGAGTTCCTGATTGGTTTTGCCCATGCTAATTGATAATTAGAATACATAAAGTGCTGTGTGTTATTTGGAGGCAGGCATTCTCTGATGAAGCTTTTCTCACGAGTGGCTCATTCTTATGTTTTTCTTACACATATGACATCCAGATTTTGTTAGAGTTGTTTGTTATTTCTTTGTTTTCCCTTATCCCTAGACTTTTGTTTATTAATGTTATCATTGGTTGTAGTATACATTTAATTTAAGAAAACTTAAATTTTTTAAGTTAATTAAAAAACTTAATTAATTAAACGTTCCTGTGTTGATCCCTTTTTATGTTGCGGCTAGAAACGAGCTGGTCATAACATAGAATTGGAGGCTCGTTCGGGATTGTTAATGCATAATGTCTTTAGTGTATTCACCTGTGTAAATATGTCGATTTTAGGTATTTAGAGTGTTCTCAGCTGGGTTAACAATCCTTTCATCGATGCACTGTTTGTTATTTTGCCTTTCTTATTTTTTAAGGTTCTTATTATTAAGAGTTTTTAAAGGGAAACACCACAGTTTTGAAATATTTTACTATGTTATTAAATCAACTTAGACAAAGTAATACATCCCTATCTTTATTCAATGCGTGCACTTAATCTTTGTACAACGCGTCGTGAATGTGTTTGCATTTAGCCTAGCCCCATTTATTTCTTAGGATCCAAACAGGGGTCCGTTACATGAGTAGTTACATGAGTAAGTATGTTGGCACAAAATAAACGGGCTGATTTAACTTTATTGTATGGCAGAAAAGCACTTAGTTTGCAGCACTTTGACCTCAGGCGCAGTAATATTGATGGAAGTTTGAGCGAGAGGGGGAGTAGTCAAGAGTGATGTTACTGCGCGCTAAGGTCGAATGTATTAATTCAAGTTGAGGTAAGAATTTAGTAAAATATAAAAAAACAGTGGTGTTTACCTTTAAATCTCTGTTGGGGTATGCTTCAGGCTTTTGGTTTGAATTGCCAATTGTCCTATAGTTCAGTGTTTAAATGCCGCCCCAAGTCTGGTACACCTTTGAGGATATTAGGTAGGTTTAGTTAGTTTGATAAATTAGATTTACAATAGTAACTACACTGTTAGATGTCGCTGTAGATTTAGCAGCACTGTACTGTAAAAATCCACAGTACTATACTGTATGTGTACATTACAGTACAGTACTGCAGTTCATAATGCATTCTGGGTAAATTTGTTTGAGCGGGAAAATTTTACAGTATATTTTGGTCTTGATGTAACCTTGCTGTAGCCATTGCTGTAATGTGCCAGGTGTACTTGCAATAATCAGTGAAAGTGCGCCAACGTCAAATCACACAGACAGAGGGAGAGCACAACTCTTGGCTGCAGCTGAAGGAGGACGATTGATTTCTGTCAGTTCGGTAAGTTTGAAATATTTCTGTTTCATGAAAACTTAATTTTTAGTTTAAGAATGTTGTCAATAGTTTGTCACAATATTGTTTTAAACGTGCAATGAGAGAGAAAAACGGTCGCCAACAAAGTTTCAATCTCCCTCAGAAAGTAAGCTAACGTACGTTACACACAGATGTCTACCGCTGCTTTAACTCGCTTTACACCTTTTTAAATGAATATAGGGTTGTTTTAACTAAATTATGACGGTTTGGTGAGTTTATATTGTGTTGAAAGTGTGGTGACAATGAAACTATTTTTAACGAAATGGACAAAGACAACCCGCCAGCGCGGTCTTGCGGTCCCAGCATAACGGTCGTTGACGGCGTTTCATCCGTTCAGTTAGCGTCAGAGAAAAGTATGAAGTTCGACTGTTTGGTAAGGCTGTGGTTGTAAACAGACAGGACTTGACACGCCGTACACAGCATACCGAACTCCTCCACAGAAGTGAAAACAAGAAACCTCATATTTAACTGGATACATGCATCGAACTCATCGCAGCTTTAACTTCGACCAAATATCATTCAGACCATCTTAATATCAGATGAACGAAAGGGATTGCCGCGCGTATTGTTGTTGTTATTATATTACGGTATATCCGCAAAAGCAGAGAATATCTTCTCTTAAGCGTTTTACACGCCCAGTAAGTTGTCCAATACATTTTTATGGCATATTGTTTCCACCACTTCAGATGCATTACATGCAGTATATATAAGTTTCCAAAACACATCAAATCAATGCACGAAAAGAGAATGGGCTCCGCATTTACGTACCTTTGTCTTCTCGTCTCTGTCATCTGATCCTTCATCTCTTGATGTAAAAATAGTCCATTATAACATCGTGTAGAAAACTGGCATCACCAGGATTGCTCAGATTTAGGCGATCATGTTTATCTTTAACCCTTTAACTGCCAGCTCAACCAAACGGTTGAGCACATTTTGAGTCCCTATATTTTATTGAGAGGAGTACCTAACTTAACTCAAGCTGATTGAGCCATCTCTACTATTTGTGTAAGATATGTTTTGCCAAAAAAATCCACTAGATATCAATGTATCAATCAACAGCACTTGTCACAACACATCTTGTTATGTGGATTTTAGAAATTAAAAAATCACTTCTGTTATATGAACTGTTCTTGTTGAAATTTTGCAAGGAAACCATATTTTTTTGACATATTACACTGTAAGAGCCCTAACTTTACAAAATTATGTTACTTGGTGCCATGAAAAAACTTTCATGTGTTTTGAATAATTTTTCAAAAACATGCTCAACCAAACGGTTGATTTGTCACTTAATGGTAAAAGTAGAAAAGCTAGGGTAATGTTTTCAGATCATCCAATTCTGCAGTCAGAGTGTACTATTTGCTATGAAATATAAATTTCTGATCATTCACAGCTATGAATAGGACACAGCTATTGTTATTTCTTATTTAATATATTGAGATCATTTCTTAAGTATGTATTTTTGCCACTTCTGGATATTTTTTTGAAATAACTATAATGAATTCATATAATTAATGTATGGAAATCATAATTACTCATTAATTAATCAATAATTACTTCTTAAATTATGTTTTAAATTGTTTGAAGGATTGTCTGCAATGTTGGCTTACTCTACACAGCATTGCTGGTTTACAAATAAATGTTAAAGGGGCCATGTCACAAGACTTTTTTAAGATGTCAAATAAATTTTTGGTGTCCCCAGAGCACATATGTGATGTTTTAGCTCAAAATATCATATAAATAATTTATTATAGCATGTTAAAATTGCCACTTTGCAGGTGTGAGCAAAAATGTGCAGTTTTGGGTGTGTCCTTTAAAATGCAAATGAGCGGATGAAGTGCAAACACCGATCACAATGATGGTGGTTTGTTGAAATTGAAACTTAGTTGTGCTGTGAATTATTTTCTCTGTCTCTCCCTCTCTTGATTAAAACACTGGAAATGGCAGTGCTGTGGTTGGAAAGTGCAAATTAAGGGGTGGTATTATTATAATAAGGGCTCCTTCTGACATCACAAGGGGAGCCACATTTCAATTACCTGTTTTTTCACATGCTTACAGAGAATGGTTTACCAAAACTAAGTTACTGGGTTGATCTTTCTCACATTTGCTAGGTTGATAGAAGCACTGGGGACCCAATCATAGCACTTAAACATGGAAAATCTCAGATTTTCATGCCGTGACCCCTTTAATTTATCTAAAAAAAGACAAAAAAAATTATTTTGCACTACCAAACTTGACAGTGTGTTTCTTAAATCATAAAATACTAATATGCCATTGTATTACTATCTTTGGCCTTCTTTTATTTTAGGTTTTAAATGCAGAATATCCTTATTTTTGTTAATTTTGGTCATTTTTATTGCAAAAAACATGAAAACATGTCATGTCCTGCGTTAAAATAAAAACCTGAAATATTTTAATATGTTATACTTCAATAAATAAAGAAGATTTAATATACAAAACCATTTTATTTGGATTATGTTTGTAAAAAATTAGTATTATAGTTCATATTTTCTAATTTCCATAGAATGTGTTTGAGTTCCTTTAAGTGACATATCAACCGTTTGGTAGAGGCCGATTTTTAAAAAATTATGGGATGTGTTGAAAAAAAATACATTGATTGTGTTAAGTGGTGACATAAGGAGATAAGAAATGCAAACAAAAAATTTTTCAAATGCCTTTTTCTTGGTGTGGCAGTTAAAGGGTTAAAGTGAGCAGCTAGCTACTAACTTGTTAAAAAACTTTGCGTGAAATAGTGTTACACCGCAGCCGTCCGGGTAAAACATTAAAGGGACAGTCTTTTTACCTTGTCACTATAAATCGCTATTTTCTGCACTAAACGAGACATTTTCAGAGATTTTCTGTAGACAAGATGTTATAGAATAATAATTTAAAAAAGACTTATTTAGATATTTATATATAATATATAATATAACAACTAATATATATATATATATATATATATATATATATTTGTTTTACAACTGACTTAACACTTACAGTAATGTTTTATTTGTTAGCATAGCATGATATTAGATTTAAACACTTAATACATTTTTAAATCAATCACTTTGTCTCTGCACAATGAACATTATCAAATATTATTAATGTTGTAAAATATATTGTTCATTGTTAGTTCATATTAGCTAAGGCATTACCAAATGTTAAGGAATAAACTCTTATAGTAAAGTGTTACTAAATTTTCTTTTACCATTTCTTTCACAATGTCTACTTATTTCTATGGCTAACAGATTTTGTAACATTTGTCTTTTTTACAGTCTTACCATTGCTTGTAAGCTGGATTGGGTAAGATGGATCATCTTTAAAGGCACCAGGCAAGTACATGATGTACAGTTACAAGTCATGTATTTTTTCGACTGCAATATTAAATGCTTTCACGTCACATGTAAAAGTACACAGGAATGTGCTGATCACTTTTTATTTGTAGTTTACATGAGTGTCCTTGCACTTTTATAGGAGTTAAGGCAGATGTGGAGGCAAAATGGGTGACACCAGACACACACCAAGCACATTGTTCGGTAAGATTGCACTTTACCACTACAGTTTCTTTAAATACCCATGTATACACTCATTCACAATTCCCACACACAACACTGTAACACGACCATACACAACATGTACACAATTGTCTTAGTTTGCCATGTAGAAATATACAAACAGAAATATTCAGACTTTGGTTATAAGAAATTTAATTTAATAATTGTATTTATTTAGCAGAGGTGTCCCTGGACTTTATTGACAAAAGATTTTGTTTTCAGAATAAAAAGTTGTGTCCAAATCAGTAACAATTGTACTTTCTGTTCAGGACATTCAATCATGACATGATCCATGTGGATGCTGTCCATTGAGGAAAGAGTTTGTTCAGCGGTAAGTGAATCTTCTGTATTTTAATGTAATTAGGTGTGGAACAGTAGAATAAGAGCAAAAGGTTTCAGAATAGGGGTAAATTCAAGGCTGAGTTAAATTTTTTAAGAATCTTTTTCTATCTTATATTTGTTGACTTAATGTTTATGATATTTCTAACAGGTTTCTGGATAGAATTAATTCCAAAGATGGGAAAAAGTGCACATCCAGACAAGGAGCAAGCAAAAAGACAAGGAACTTGGTGCAGAGAAAAGCTGTGGCCATTAACCCCCATGTGAACAGCTTCATGCAGTCCCTGATTGAGTTCGAATGGACGACTTCAAAGTAAAGGCCACTGTGGTCTGTCTGCCAGTTTAATGCATTTATTTTTAGTGTTAAATGAAATTCAAGTAGAATATTTAAAACTATGGGCCAGTGTTCTTTTTACCACAGTGAAATGTTACCTTTTAGTCGATGATGGACTTTAAACTGAAAACTTCAAACTATGGAACAGTGTTCTATTTGCCAGAGTTAAATATGTTACAGCAGGGGTCTCCAAACTTGTTTATACTTGTTGATTTTATTTTATGTTACTTGATTATATGTTTATTATTGTTTAAAATCTTGTTTTAAATGTTTTGTTTCAATTAAATGTTTTTTTAAATAAAATTTTGATACAAACATTGCTTGGATTGCCTTTTAATTCATTATGTCATGTCAAGGATAGCATTTTTACCATATTAATAACTATAGATTTAAACCTAAATCTCTATCTATTTTATATAATATTATTGTATTAACTGTAATAAGCAATAAATAGTATTTATGGGTCAATATAGACATTACAGTAAATTACTGTAAAAATAGACTACTGTAATAAAATATTGTAAAATTACAGTACAGTACTGCTTTGTAACTATACAGTACTAGTTTGTGTACTGTAAAATGGTATTACAGTACAGTACTGTAAACCCAAAATACAGTAACTTACTGGCAACCGTGCTGCCAGTACCGTACTGTAAAAATACAGGGAAATCGTTAACAGTGTAGAGCTATGTAAATTGACCCTTCGCTAAGCCACGCCCTCCTTAGTCACTGTTACTATGCCTGTCAAGCTTTCCCGCCTAACAAGTCTATTACAGTATGTATGCACTGGTGTCAGACATTACCAAGGATATAATTAGTCATTTTTGGGTGAACAGGTGAAATATCTGAGAGAGCAAGACAAAAGGGACTGCAGTATGCATTCGAGGGATAAATCCACGACATACTTTACATTTGAGCTTGTTTCCCTTAATTGGGATGGTGGAGAATGTTTTTAAGATATTAAAGCTCCCGTTCTTTCTGTGATTTTAAAGCTTTGATTGTGTTTATAGTGGGCAATATTACATGTGTTTATGTTTCACTTGTAAAAAACGCGGTATTTTTCACACAATTTACTCAAAATGGGTTGATGTCTTCCTTGATCTATGAAAACCCTCCTTCAGAAATACGTATCGAGTTCTGATTGTGTAGTTTGTTTAGTGTGTTGTGATTTGATAGCAGCTTAGCTTAGCAGAGCTCTTTGAGCCAAAGCTGGTGACTGACGTATTCCTGTGGGCGGAGTTTAGTCAAAAAATCGTTTTACTGACATCATTAAAGAAGGAAGTAGAGGGCTGTAATCCAAACCGGCCATTCGCTGTAAGCTTTGAAAAAAGAATTCTATTGAAGAAAATATATCGCCTGGCAGTGAACTTTGAGCTTTATCATTTTACAGGGATTATTTATGCTATTATAGCAACATAACTAGGGTTTAAAAAATGGGATTAAAAAGAATGTTATAATTAATTATATTAATTATTAATTATCATAAGCCCCTCCTTTAAAATCGCTACATGTTTGATGTTGGTATGGCACAGCCAGTGAAACAAAATGCATATTGTGTCAATCCTATAAAAAGGAAGTTACTTCAGAAAGAAGTGAATTGTTTACTTGATCATGACTTTGCAGTTTTAGTTCTTGGAGCTCTCCATGTATTTTAGTGGGTAAACCTGATCATTTGTATCATTGTTGCACTGATTACAGGAAGCTGAAAACCTGATTGTTACTCTCTACCAATAATTGATGACTGTGTTGACCCTGCTGGCTCTGTGCAATTTGTTTGCAAATTTGACCTCCTAAAAGGTTATTGGCAAGTGCCATTGAATCAGAATCAGAATGAGTTTTAGCCTGGTGTGCACAAGCACATATCGAATTTGTTGTGGGTTTTAGGAGCTCTTGGTACATTCATACATATGAAATGTGAACAAAAAGAAAATTTTAAAGTAAAAGTAAAACTAAGAAAGTAAGTAATAACAAATAAATAATTAAGATAAAATAAATAATAATACCAATGTGGTATACATTTGGACCAGACACATTTAAATTTGTATTGTATATACAGCAGGATGAATAGAATATATATATATATTTACATATATATATATATAACTAATTTTTACTCTCAGTTCTACAAGTGAATGTTAAACCAGGGGTAAATGCTATGTTTATTATTTTAGGCTGGAAATAGCATTGGGGGAAAAAACTGTTCTTATGCCTAGTGTTCTAGTGCAGTGTTTCCCAATCCTGGTCCTTGGGCACCCCCTCCCAGAAAGTTTTAGATGTCTCCTTATTTAACACACCTGATTTAACTCATCAGCTTGTTAGGGACACGTGTTTACCATTTTGGAAAGAGGCTGATGAGTCGAATCAGGTGGTTTGAATAAGGAGACATCTAAAACTGTCTGGGAGGGGGTGCCCGAGGACCAGGATTGGGAAACACTGTTCTAGTGCACAGTGATCTGTAATGTCTGCCTGATGGCAGAAGTGCAAAAAGGTTATGTCCGGGGTGAGAGGGTTCTGTGATGATGTTACCTGCCCGTTTCTTCACTCTGGCATTTCACAAGTCTTGAAGGTTGGGCAGGAGCACACCAATATTCCTTTCATCTGTCCTGACAATCCGTTGGTGTCTTCTTATATCTGATTTGCTGGCTGACCCAGAAGTGCACAGAACTGATTCAATAACAGCTGAGTAAAACTGTGTCAGCAGCACCTGTGGCAGGTTGAACTTCCTCAGCTGACGAAGGAAGAACAGTCTCTGCCGAGCCTTTTTCAGAGTGGAGTCAATGTGATTGTCCCACTTTAGGTCCTGAGATATAATGGTGCCCAGGAACCTGAATTACTCCACTGCCTTCACAGTGCTCTTCATAATGCTGAGTGGTTGGAGTGCAGGGGGGTTTCTCCTGAAGTCCACTATCATCTTTACTGTGTTGAGCGTGTTCAGCTCCAGGTTGTTAAGACTGCACCAAACAGCCAGCTGTTCAGCCTCCAGTCTATAAGCAGACTCGTCTCCTTCCCGGATGAGGCTGATGACTGTGGTGTCATCAGTGAACTTCAGGAGCTTTGACAGAGGGATGTTTAGAGATGCAGTTGTTTGTGTAGAGGACAAAAAACGAGGAAGAACTGACATACCTCTCCATTAACATAATACAACGGAGAAGTCGTAAAGATCGGACCTAGTCTACTGAAGCAGTCTAAACACACATCGCAGGGCTCGACATCAACCCTTGTCCGCTTATCAAGGACAAGTGGATCTTTAAAAGGCCAAGTGTAAGAGAATTTTACTTGCTCAACCGTACAAGTAGCCTAGTCTGATAAAAACGGCAATATAAATCACCAAAACGCAATAATGACTCTGCATCCTTTAGTCTCATTGGCGATCGAAAGGGCATAATGTAATAACGCTAAACAAATGAGTGCAGCAAACACAAAGTGGGTTAAACTCAGTTAACATACTGTGCATAAAAATGTTGAGTTTTTAATAACATGATACAGCTAAGCAGCTATGGAAGCATACATCACGATTGAAAATTTGAGACAAATTTCATATGACAGTTCAATAAACAAGTAATTAATATTTAGTCACTTACATTTTAGACGCAGTATTGACTTTGCTTGTTGTTTCAGCAGCGAAAATAGGTCACAGCCACTGCTACACTCAACCGTGCCTTAACTTTAAGTGGTGGCGCTATGCTTAGCAAACAACCAAACATTTCCATTTCCAATTAAAATAAGTTGAAATATATATATTTTAAAATCAGACCAAACACATTTTTATTTTTATTCAGGAGGTATATATATATATATATATATATATATATATATATATATATATATATATATATATATATATATATATATATATATATATATATATATATATATACAAAACAATAACTTTTGATAACAATAGCCTTTGATAAAAAAAGTGCAAACAAGCAAGGACTGTTGGTTGGTGGGTCATGGAGCTGGTGAACAGGTGAAGGGAGACCCCAGGCTCGTCCAGGGCGGGCACTAGTGACTCACAGGGTGGGCCCCTTGGCGCCGGGACTGTTTCTTGGGTACAGTAATGATGGTGGGCGTTTGAAACAGGATAGGACTTTACACAGCTCCAGTAATATGTTGAAGATCAGTGTGAAGGTGGATGACAGCTGGACAGCACAGGCTTTGAGACGGCAAATTTCATTTGAGACATGAAACACCGTCTGGGCATTTGGCTATCCTTATCTTCTGTTTCCTGAAGACTCTGCATACATCTCTCCCACTGATTTGAAGTGCAGGCTGAGGAGCAGGAGGGGGAAGGAGGTTGTTGGTGGCTGTGTGTTGAGATGGTCAGAGCGGGTGTGGGGTGTGAGACCAGGCTTTTCAACCCTGCAGTAAAATGTATTTAGCTCGTTGGCCAAATGTTGGTTTTCTACAGTGCTGGGGGATGGGGTTTTGTAGCTGGTGATGGTTTTCAGGCCCTTCCACACTGATGCTGGGTCAGTAGCTGAAAGCTGGTATTCTAGCTTCTTAACATAGGTTCTCTTTGCTAGACTGATCTCCCTATTCAGTATGTACTTGGCTTGTTTGTACAAGGCTGTGTTCCCGCCTCTCTAGGCATCCTCTTTGGCCTAGCGAAGCTGTCTGAGTTTAGCAGTAAACCAAGGTTTGTCATTGTTATATAATAAATAAGTCCTGGTGGGAACACACATGTCCTCGAAGAAACTGATGTAGGATGTCACAATGTCGGTGAGCTCGTCCAAATCAGTGGCTGCAGCCTCAAAAACACTCCAATCAGTGCAGTCGAAACAGTCTTGTAAAATCCGTTCTGTTTCACTGGTCCATTTCTTTACAGTTCTACCACAGGCTTAGCAGATTTGAGTTTCTGCTTGTAAGCTGGTAGATGATGAACACAACAGTGATCAGAGATTCCCAAAGCCGCTCTGGGGACAGAGTGGTATGCACCCTTTAAAGCAGTGTAGCAATGGTCCAGTATGTTACTGTCCCTGGTGGGGCATGTGATGTGCTGTCTGTATTTAGGCAGTTCACAGGTGAGATTAGCTTTATTAAAATCGAAGAGAATGATAATGAAAGTGTTTGGGTAACACTGCTCTGTGTGTGTGATCTGATCAACCAGCTGTTCTAGTGCCACGCTCACCCACATGTCAGGAGGAACACAGAATAAACGAGGAAAACTCCCACGGTGAATAAAAAGGCTTACAGTTAATGAAGAGAGCCTCCAAATTAGGGCAGCACATCTCCTTTAGCACTGTCACGTCTGTACACCAGCCTTCATTGATATAAAAACATAATCCACCGCCTCTCTTTTTCCCGATGACTCTGATACGATCCGCTCTAAACAGTTGGAAGCCAGGCAGATTAAGCGCGTTGTTTGGGGCGGCTTCTTTCAGCCAGGTTTCTGTGAAGCAAAGTGCAGCAGAGTTTAAAAAGTCTTTGCTTGTCCGGGTAAGGAGAAACAGTTCGTCTGTTTTATTTGCCAGGGAGCAGAGATTCGCCAGATGAAAACTCGACAACAGAGGCCTGATCCCAGCTGTGGGAATTTCACCAGAGCGCCGGCGCGCTTTCCTCGTTTGTGTTGTTTGGAGCGCTAGTATGCGATTGCAGCTGCTCTGATTAGAATGTCCAGTAAGTGTTCAAAAGTCGGCAAAAAGTAATTTGGTGTGTAATTTGGGAGAACCTTATTTTGAGTGGAAGACCATGAGTGTAGGAGCCATACATTGGGTTTGACTTTTTTATTATTATAATTCCTCTACTCTTATACTGTTGTGTATGTGCATACCGATGTCATTGGTTACTGTGGGTGGCTCGGGGGGTGTGGTGTCTGTATTAGTGTGTATGTGTGCCCACCTGTGTTTTTTTTATCATGGCTGCGGGGCGAGCATGGGAAGAAACTTTCTGTTGACCGTCATCATCGTCTGTTAACGCACTGTCTGAGGTATCTTTGCACGGTCTATGAAATACATCAATCAACATAGTGTTTTCTAAGCTTGTGAAAGAGAGTAATAAAGACATTCCATCATGTGCAATGGTTCAGCATGACACGTCTTTAATGTAAACCCACATGTCTCAGCCTGCTGCAGTTTGATTTGGTTTTTGATATATAATATTTTGTTTATTTTTGTTATCATTGCTGTGGTATATGTTTAAACAATAAAATTTGAAATAATTGAACATTCCTGTGTGATCCCTCTTTTATGTTGCGGCTAGAAACTAGCTGGTCATAACATCACACCATACTCTTACATAGACTGTAAAACGGGCTAGGCCCTTATGAAAATTAACTATTTTTAACCATTTGGTAGTAACTATGGTTTTACTACAGTAACCATGGTTTTTTGGTTTTACCTGTTGTAAAACCATGGTTAATTTCCATAAGGAGGGCTCTCTTGGATGGTCCTTAAATGGTTTAAGTCATACCTAAAAGGGAGAGGTTACTATGTGAACCAAAAATCTGAGTGGACATCCATGATATGTGGAGTTCCACAGGGCTCAATTCTTGCACCGTTCTGTTTAATCTGTATAATATACATATTATGCTATCGCTTGGTCAAATAATGAAAGAAAAACTGCTTACCACAGCTATGCAGATGACACCCAGATATACTTAGCCCTGTTACCCAATGACCACCCCACTGACTCTTTAATGTAAGTGCATTGATGAAATTAACAGTTAGATGCATCAAAACGTCCTCAAGTTAAACAAAGACAAAACTGTAAAGCCATTGTATTTGGAAATAAAGATGAAACTCCCAAAGGTTAACACATATTTTGACATTAATTTCAGTAGTCATGTGAAAGCGATAAGCACATTTTGTGGCAACAACTTCTGCACTCTTTTCAAATAATAGAAATGAACTGACCTGTGATTATCGCCCTTGAGACCACAAAGTAATATCTGATGACTAGTTTTCTGTGTTTTCTGTGATTTAGATTTGAAAAAGTAAAAATCTTAAATAGGATTTTGAAAGTGAAAAAAGTAAAAGTGTGATGTTTGTCAATTATGGAACCCTTACTCAGAATGTGACCTCTGCATTTTACCCATCCCAGCAAGCAGTAAACACATGCACTGCAAGGGGCACCTCAATCCCAATGTGCCAGGCACACGTATGGAAGACCTCCGGGTTACAAGGCCCACATTGAATTATAAAAAATGGCAAAAATCTTAAGACAAATCCAAACAAAGTCTCTTACTGATGGTGAATGGCCTACAATTAATCCCTAACTTCTACTGAAACATCTTTTTGCTGACTAAATGTGATGCCATACAGCTCTGGGGTTACCCTGAAATGTCAACTGAATCATCTGCAATTTAGCCACTCATCTAAGACTTACTCAGTGAGGAGTCTTCATCAGAAATGTATTTAAAGGTCACGCTCTTCCTGATCCGATTTTTTAAACCCTAGTTAGTGTGAAATGTTGCTATAATAGCATTAATAATACCTGTAAAATGATAAAGCTCAAAGTTCACTGCCAGGTGATATATTTTCTTCAATAGAATTCCTCTTTAAAAGCCTACAGCGAACGGCTGGTTTGGACTACAGCACTCTACTTCCTGCTTTAATGACGTCAGTAAAACAGTTTTTTGACTAAACTCCGCCCACAGGAAAACGTCAGTCACCAGCTTTGGCTCAAAGGCTCTGCTAAGCTAAGCTGCTATTGAATCACAACACACTAAACAAACTACACAATCAGAACTCGTTAGGTATTTCTGAAGGAAGACATCAGCCCGTTTTTAGGACAGTGAAAACAGAGCTATAGAGATAAGTAAATTGTGTTAGAAAAACTGTGTTTTTTACACGTGAAACATGAACACGTGTTAAATTGTCCACTATAAACACAATCTAAATATAATTAGATAAAATCATAGATGTCGCAGTTTGTCCTATAAATAAGGTTTTGCAGAGAACATTGATTTTCCACAGTCAGGAATGGCATTTAACAAACGTGCCATATATTGTGTTAGTTAAATAACAATGCAGTTATATGTAAAATAAAAAGTTTATTTTGCCAGCTTGATTTCAATGAAACCGGTTTTGGACAAAATTAATTTATATTATTATAATTCAAAATTTTATTTCTATTTGATGCTATTTTTACTTCATGTTTTGTTGTATTTTTTCTGTCGTTTGTGTGTAGCACCTTTGTAGCCATACTTTTTTAATTTGCCCTGCCATAATCACCGTAATTAGTCTGCTTAATAATATCATAAGGCAATTGTCACAGTCAGGGGCGGACTGGCCATCGGGAGTTCCGGGAGCAATCCCGAACGGCCGGTCCATTTCAGGCCGAACTGGTCAAAAAGTTTTTTTTTTTTTTTAAATGCGCTACCGCACCGGCCTGACCGACCGCTCAGCTGCAGCGGAACGCTGTGTCTGTTTCAGACCGGGCCAAACCAATTCTTCAAATCTTGAGGGGGGTAAGAGCGCCCCCTCCAAACTTGGACTGATCCTCGTTTTTTCTGACATCCGATTGGCTGAAAGGCGCCGATCAAAAGTGTTTACTTTTGGTCAGGTTTGGATTCGTGTGAATACAACATAGACAAGACAGTAAAAATTGCGAAAACAAGGAAAGAAGAGAAAGAAATGGGTGGGGCCGAAAAAAAAGTTGGCATAAAGGGCGATTTATACTCGTGCGTAGGTCCTACGGCGTAGCAGCGACGGCGTAGGTTCCGCGTCGGTTTTCATTTATACTTGTGCGTCGCCGTCCGCGTCGACGTGCAAAGACACGCGAAACCGCTGGTTGGCAGTAATCACGCGTGTAACCACAGTAGCAGCAGAAGTCGTCACAGAAGAAGAAGCTAAGCAAGTTAACCCACAAACGAAGAAAAAATAGCAACTTGTTGTGTATAATTTGAGAAGACCAGCAATGATGTAAGTAAATAAACAGCGACTTATGTTGCAGTTTTAGTTAAATCACTCCTCAACTTGGCTCATCTTTGTTTTCACCGTCTCAACCGGAAATACCTATGACGCAGTTTTTTTTACCTGACGGGAGGGGTTCTGGTGGACCAATCACAGAGCTTGCGGTCCGCGTAGGTCCGACGCGCTGTTAGGAATTTTGTGAGGTGCGCGTCAGGCTACGCAGAGCTACGCACAGGCTACGGATAGCCTACGCCGTAGCTACGGCGTAGCACCTACGCACGACTATAAATCGCCCTTAAGAGGCAGCTACATGTGCCAAATTAACAGACCTTTTTCGCAGTCAAAAGGGCGCTGTGCAGATGAGGAAGAACCAGCAGCATGGACAGGACTTCATCAGTGATTTTGACTCAAATTAGATGAAATGTGTGTTTAGTTTTTATAGCTCTGGTGGATGCAGCAGCAGTGACATTTGCATCATGCACGCATTTTTAAGAGTGTGTTTTATAACAGGTTTGAAAAGATTAAAATTAAATATATTTTCAACTGCAAAAATATACTTATAATTTTATATTATATACATGCTTATACATTTTAGACTTATACATTTATAAAAACTGTTTTGGCCAGGGAACAAATAATAAAAAAAATAATAATTGGAAAAAAAAATTTTGCCACTGAAATACATTTTGAAAATACAATAAATGAGAGTTAAAACTAAATACATTTTCAAATTCAAAAATATATTTAATGACGCTTTGGATAATAACTAATTGTAGTCCAAACGTGGTGATGTCTTTTTCTTTATCAAATGTAAACAAATCTTTCAGAACAAATATTTCAGAAGGTGGCATACTGTTCAATTTCATTTTCCTGTAGCTTCCTTTGTCACAGCAGCGGATTAAATGCTTCATTTTTAACCCATATTGTTATATTTGCCTTGATGTACCACATTAAACACAATCAGAGATGATGTAGACACAAACTGCGGTCCAGAGGCACTTAAAATGAAGCAGTAAATTTCAGGAAAATGTAAAAATACATAAATAATTAAATAACAAATATGTTTAATCACAAATAACCTTTATTCATACAAAGTCCAATGATAGAGAGCGCACCTGAGAAAAAGGGTTGATCTTAATCTATCAAACAAAACTTAGAATTACCATGGCACTATAGTTTAAATTAAAATGCCTTTATTTTAGATGGCTACATAACATTCCAACACGTTTCGGCCCATGCCTTCCTCGGGGATAGTGACACAAACAAATTCAGCAACAGCTGAAAGCAGTTATCATTTTTTAAGTCATGTTAGTTACCAGTTGTCATGTAACCAATATCTCCGTTACAGAATTTAAGGTAAATTTTCTGCAAAAATTTTTTCTGTCAAAAAAGTCAGGCGTTCAAATGTTGAACTACATATTGACATCTGAGTGGGTCCCGGGTCACGGTTAACGTTCAAATCGTGTAGACGTCCAGAATTGGTTTTGGACCGACGACAGACGGAATATGGATTTGCATGTCCATCAGACGTCTAAAAGTTTAGTGGGTGGGTTTAGCGGTTAAACTAGAAAAAACACCCATTGCATAATTTCCGTGTTTGGTTAATATTAATATAATGGCATGTGTGGAATGTGAGAAGTAGCCTTTTAGTGTGCATGCACTTCAAAGGGAGCGCGCAGTAGCCTACAGCAAGTTTTGTCACACGACAAATTCTTGGTTCCTCCCCCCTCCCCTTATTTATTAAAAGAGTTACTATAGTTAACAGACTATTCAATTATTTGAGTGCTCTAGAGATCTCATTTATTATTCTTGAAAGCCATCCATAGTTTTAGGCTATTGTTTCTGTTTTTATTTACGTATTTACTGATTGATTTTACAACCTCTACTTCCAAATATAAGGTCTGCCTTTTTCAATATTATTTTCTCTGATGCCCGTTTATGTATATCGACGTTGTCTGATTTTCAAAAGAAAGTTGTGATTCTTTTCGATCCACGCGTAAAGACATTCGCGCTGCCACTAACCAGATGAAAGAGAAAGTACTATCTACTGTCAAGAAAAAATGAAAGAACTCGTGACTTATGGCCGAAATGTAGCTGTTGGTTTTTATTGGTGAATGAGAATGAACCAAAGGCTGCAAAGTGCGTGCGCGCCCTGTTACTGCATAACGGGCTTTATTTTTATATTTCTTGAGATTAGGATGTTAACTGCACAATGCTTATTTGTTGCCTTAAAATATCTGTTAAAGTATGAACTGTATTTGGTGATATATTGTATATTTTGGTATTATTAGGAATGCTGGACTGGAACACACTGACCTGAAAAATAAACCAACAGGGATAAAGACAAAAGTACAATAAAGCATCAGGATCATAAATGGTGGTGGTTACACTCTAAAAAAAGAATGTAAGGAAAAAAAATGGATCGATAAATTATCCAAATTTTAATAAAAATAACGTGCACCAGTAAAGCATCAACATGCGCACTGCATGGGTATAAAGTATGAAAAGCATTGTAATTATATAGTTTATTTTTCTATGTTGGGACCATTTCTAATGGTATGAAATCTCTGTTTGATGATAAATCGGTCTCTGTCACTGTTGCGTTTACGGAAGCCCAAGTCTATTTTCGGAATGCTACTTCTAAACAAGTCCCAACACACTCTTATAGGGAGGCGTGTACAGTACGCACATGTTTGAGGCGGTCTTTTCCCAACGGTAAGATGAAATTAGTTCTTATAAATTCAGGGACTCAACAAGAGCCCATACATTCAGCATAGAGGGTGAACTTGCTTATAGTACGGATAATGACTCAAGGGGAAAGCTTCGAGATTGCTATGGAGCAGGAAAACATGGTGCAAGTTTTGATGGTGCACTGTCAAGCCATGAAGCGGCAAGAGACACGACTGCGCCTGGCTACTGCGCTCATGCTCGTAACTTTCCTCGCAACATTAGTGTGGATACAATTTCACCAACAAACAACGGTAAATAACACAATAAAGTAACGATGTATGCATCTGCTTGTTCAATATACTGTAATGGGCATTATATTGATTATACTGTTTCTGACAGAATTAGAGAAGAGCTCAAAAGCAGGGAAAATGTAAATGATGTGTTTTCCTTTATTTTTAGCATCCGGTTCCAGGTGCCAGTCCGGAAGCTTTGAGATCTGATGAAGCATCATCCAGAAGACTCTCTGTTCACCTTAGACGTAGGTGTAGATTAATGAGGCATTGTTTATTTTATATTGTCAGAATAAATGGTCCCTAGATTTCACTGGGGCTGTACCTTTTCAAAAAGTAAATTTTTTACCTCACAGGTACATATTGGTACCAAATGTACTCCTATATTAGGACCTTTTTAAAGGGTACTGCCACAGATAATTTTTTTCCTGAAGTCTAGCTTAAGACACAATGCACAGCCATCACTGTGCATTATTTAGTTTATTACTCAAATAGATTATTGATACTGCATTGAGCTCTAATGTTGTTTTAAATACACGTCTGCTGTGTACTTTCACAGCAATGTGAAATGTACCAAAAGCAAAATAAACATTGCTATACATTCATTTTCAATGGATATTTCATGTGTGATCATTTGGTGTGTGGAGTTTGTAGATGAGTTTTGTCACCGAACAAAATGATTCATTCAATTTACTCAATTTTTTAAGGTAAGTGGTCGCAATCAATATTTAAACTACATTTAAACAAAAGTTTTTTGTTTTGTTTTTCAAATTTTTCTTTGTTGAAATGTAGCTTAAATAAATTGATTGCGACCGCTTACCTTAAAAATATTTACTAAATTGAATTAATAATTTTTTTCAGTGTTGTGAAACGTCAACTTTGTTAAGTGTAAGAAAAATGAAATTATAACTGACCATTATCTCATGCTCTCATTCTCTCTCTCTCTCATAGCTGCTAGAAGCATGGATAATGATTGTCCTGAACACCCGATTAAGAGGCTCGTACAGTGGGATCAGTTGAGTGAAGGCTTAGACCACCAACATATTAATCTGACAACCAGCTCTGTTGACGTCTTAACAGAGGGTCTTTACTTGATCAACCTAAGGATTTCATACCGTGTTCTCAATTCTGTCCAATGTGAGAAAGCGGATGAACTCGTTTTAAATGTCTACATCACACAGCAGCATAGCAACTATAAGGAGGAGATAGAAGTTAGAACTGCTACTGAGAGCATGCCTTGTAAACAATATTGGATGCAGTCAGTCGCTTTGAACAAAGTGATCAGGCTAGAAGCCAACACTGCTCTCAGGGTGAAAATTAACTCAAAATCATGCAAATTTGTCAGTTGGTTTCAAAACACCCATTTGGATGTCACTCTTCTCTAATATTGGCTTTGTTTCAAAAATCTCTGCTACACAATGGAAATGCACATTCATGAAAATAGTAATATTTTCTAGATAACGATTAAGATTATAATACTATTCTCAGGCACTGTTTGTTTTATTTTACCTATGTGTACTAAAAGCTGTAAGTTTATGCTTTAATTTATTTTATTAAATTGGAATATTATTAAATAATTTAAAATTGTTATTATGACTGCGTGTATCTGCATGACTGCGTGTATCTGCAGTATCCACAAAAAAGCAGATTTTGAAAATATTGTAAAAGTACCACTATTGCACCACAATGGTGGTGCAGGTGGAACTACATTCATGTTTTATTTTAAAACTTTTTTGTGCATTGATGGACTTTTGTCATTCTTTTGATTTTAAAAATCATGACTGTAAACAACATTAATCCTGTTTGATTTTGAACCCATTTATTGGTTGCAATTTTATGCATGAAATACAAATTAGCATTAAGCTCATTTACCTGTTGTTCATGTACATGTATGTGTGGTTTTGTATGGAAATCAAATTAAAGAGCTTTAACGTTTATATAATTTGATATGTTGGGTCATATATCATTGAATCGTCAGGCCCTATATGCAGAAATTTAAAAATAACAAATAAAAATTTCTTAAAAATTTCAAACTATCAATTTCTTACTTAACACTTTTATATTTGCTGTAAATGGAATAAATAAAAAGGCTGAAATTCTCATTAAATACATATGTTGGCATGCATAAACTGACCAAAATTATAATTCACGGGCAACAGCTCTGGTGGACATTCCTGCAGTCAGCATGCCAATTGCATGCTCCCTCAAAACTTGTGCCATCTGTGGCATTGTGCTGTGTGATAAAACTAGAGATTTTAAACTGGCCTTTTATGGTGGCCAGCCATATTATAAATGCATTTCATTTGGTAATATAATCGGCATCTTGATATGCCATACCTGTGAGGTGGATGGATTATGTATGCAAAGGAGAAGTGCTCACTAACACAGATTTAGACAGATTTGTAAACAACATTTGAAGGAAATATAGGCCTTTTGTGTACATAGAAAAACTCTTAGATCTTTGAGTTAAGCTCATGAAAAAAGGGGCAAAAACAAAAGTGTTGCGTTTATGATTTTGTTCAGTGCAGTTAACGCAAGGGGTCGACTGTGTTTTTGGTTATACAAATGACATTCAACTTAATTGAATTAAGGAAAACTTTTCCATGAAATTAGTTTTTGTTGTACAACAAGAATAGAATAAATTCAATTAAACAGATAATCTTTTGATCTAGTTCTGGTCTGTTCAACAAGGAGAAAAAAGTAAATTCAAACAGAAAATGTCTTGTTAAACCAATTCTCAGTTTCTATATCATACTTATTAGCATAAGCAAATGTTAGCATGCTGCTAATAACAATAATAATAGGCAATATGATAGATTGGATGAGCATCTGAGAAGAGACTGATCTCAAGACAGTCATTAACACATTAAGTGCTCATTGAGAGAAGTATGCGACATCCACAACTTAACCACAAGTGCCACTCTTCTGCACGATGGTAACCAAACAATTCCAAAAAATATAACACAACCCTTCTATATCGATAAGATAAACGAACATTTAACACTAAAAAGTCTTTCTCTTTACCTAAAAATGCATAAAATATCACTTAATTTTAAAAATGACTCTCCAAAGGCAGTTGCATCCAAAGCATGCTGGGAAATACAGATCCACAGCCCAGTTAGTAATATCAACAAAAATCATTCATGTGGTCCCAACCTAAAATAATTAAAGGTAATGTAATTTTTTTTTAAATTTAAGTGGATTGAACGTGATAAAATTAAGTTGAGACAAAACAAATTTATAAAAAAATGTGAAATTAACTTGTTTCATTTAAGTAAATTGGACAAAGTGCAAAATTGTTTTTTTTTTGTATAATACATCATGTGAAAACTATGAAAGTTCTACTTTTATGTGTGTATACTCATAATAGCGACTAAATCTTTAGCTTTTTTAAATAAAGAAAATATACAGGGTATATCATATTTGGTGCATACAGTATGTTTAGTATGTGTTGGCTTTTTCTAACCACACATAAACATTATTTTCTCTAAAACACAAGCATGTACATGAATGTTTCTTGCATATAACTGTAGCATATATTTACATAATATGGCAACAGACTTCAACCATTAACCCTTTGGAACCTGAAGCAAAAAAGGTTGCACACATTTTGTTTTGTTTTTGACTATCAACTTCTAACACAAAGTGCTATCCTCAAGTACAAGGTGTCTTTTTTATTTTTTAGAAAATAAATGGCTTTTAATAAATTACAATCATTATTCATTACTGTGTGTTGTGAGATTGTAAATAGACTGTAAATAGACAAAAAATCTATAAATGTTACTTCTTTTTTTATTATAATAAAAAACTAGTGATTAAAATTATCCAAGACCTTACACTTAAAAAATATACTGTAGTACATAAAAGTCATTTTATTGTTACTGATGTAAGCACAGTTTTCATTTGAAGCTTTTTTTATCCTAGTAGTGCTCCAATTTTTTTTAACCCAATTCACTGAACTCTTTACATAACTCTGTGACTCAAAAGCCCAATTTGCCTACATTTAGGAGCAATTCGATTTTTGACTGCACAAATGATTGACGAGTTATAGTAAAATGAATAGTGCATGGTAGAATGTGTCAGTACCTACGCATCCACTTTAAAAGGGTTAATATGTTTGTAAGCCACTGAAAATAGCACAAATGTCAGGACATGGCAACATTTCTTTAGGGCCCAAACCCCCTCAGACCCCAGAGGGTTAAGTAATTATTTATTAGTATTAAATTCATATTTTTTTAAGAATAGTAATATTTGTAAAACTTTTGTCTGCTACATCATAGGACAAGAAAACTATGGATAAGAAAATAAAGATTAGTCTACATTACAAAAAACATAGACAATGGAAGAAATGGGACATGGAGCACCTTTTCCTGATAATGGACCGGACACACTGCTGATAGCATTAAAAACATGTCAGAGCGTTGTAGAGTTTGATATGTGATTGAAGAAAAGTGGTTTGGGTACTGTTAGTCACAGTGCATGTGGAAATATTTACCTCGGTCATTTCCTAAATTTTAGACTTCCTCCTTTTGTAGTTACTCTGACTTTTTCAATAAAAGCAGATTTATTAATTCACACAACTTACAATTCATGTAGCTCTCTCCAAATTTGAAAGCGTTTGTAATGTAACCTGGCCCTGTTTTCAATTATTATATTAAAGTGAAGCGTGTCTTTGCCTTTAGCTTGCAGACTAGTTGTCCGTTATCAAATGCAAGGCAATTTCAAGTCGATTAAGATTTATGATAGGGTAATTTAGTATTAATAGAAATCACACCGATAGGGAAATGTCTGTGGCGCAATTAGCAAACACAGAGGGAAATTGTGGTGAGAGTAAATGGAGGAAGCTAATCTTAGCTTTACGTCTGCCAAACGCATGTGTCTGGCAATAGAAACCTGAAAACCAATTTTGAAAGGAACATATATTACGTTATCCATACAAATATTTGAGTTACAGATGGAGCATCCATTACATTAAACGGAAATGTGTGGATACACTGTGTTTGGACAGTCAATGGGCCGACTTGTACGGCATGTTTGTGGAAGGGTTTATTTTTGTGACTAGTTTGCATAAGAGCTGACATCACCCCTGTTGCATTATAAATGTATTATCCTCTTAGATTCTCTTATAAATCTTTAGTAATATAGCCTACACAGGCTACTGTAATGTATACCTCTAATAAACCATTGTGGAAAATCAATCTCTCTGATTAATGTACTGGTACAGTACTTAAAGTTGAATCCGGTTTTCCTATTTAACAACTTTTTCTAAACAACTCTAATCATACTATCGTCAAACTATCGTCAAACTGGAAATCACTATGCGTCAGATGGCACAACAATTGACATCCATGGCAAAACATGATGAAAATAATATACGTCATATTGAGGAAATCATAACTCTGTGACGCAAAAAGCTGTCTGTTAAAGAAAGTATGCCAAGTGCCAATGCAAATAATCTCAACAATCCAAAAATTTTTGAAAGCCTGGCTCCAAACAGTAAATACTAACATTAAAAATCATTTTGAAAGCCTACCACCCCAATCATAGGTGGGGGTATATATATATATATATTTTTTTGACAGTGTACCATGCTCACTGTCTTTTTGGGATAAAAAAAGTCTACATAAATGTTCAAATCTTTGCAGGGCCATTTGATTGTTGTTTTTAAACAGAATTTAAAGCAGATAGCACTGCACTTAAAGAAAGTATTAATGGGCAAATGTGTGATGAGGTCAGGAGTCATTTGAGGTAAAGATTTCTTTTCTGCCATTGACAGGCAGGTAGTGAGAAAAAAACATGACCTATCTTGCCATGCAACTCAAATTTCTTTCTTGTAGCTTTCACAACTACTTGCACGCAACGTAATAAATAAAAGTTAAAAGCCTCACAACAACCCCACAACACATTAGCCTCTTTCACCAGTAATTCTGGTACCATGAATTTACCAGAATGAATTTACCAGTAGTCTAAATACAAAAATGTGCTGCTCACACATGCAGTGACGTTTCGTCTTTTTACCAGTAAGACATCATTCACACATCAGTATCAAAATACCGGTAAACTCGGAGAGAAAGCGGAAGTTACCTGTGGTGCGCGGCCGGTGAGCTCAGTGTCGTGTTTGTAAACAACGGCGTGTTATGACATCATATCCACGGTCCGTGACCGTATTTTGTTGTTTTCACATCTGTGGCAAACGCTGACTGTCGCTAACTTGCTCGTGACCAAACAACATTGCGTTACGCGGCGTCAACGGGAACCTGCGTTTGCAAATTAGGCTTCACAGAGAATGTACTAAGGACGAGGCAAATGGATGGTAAGCCGCTATCTGTGGATTTTCAGGTGTGCCAGACTTTTAAGTAGCATGTGTGTGGAAACATCCGTAAAAAGTGCGGGGGAAACGCGTCATCTGTATAAAAACGTTCTGATTGGCCCGAAGCTGTCAGCGCGGTCTGATGTTGTCCGTTCTAAATGCCGGTTAATCGTTTATTTTTCATTCACAGATAGCACTTAGCGGTAAATTACTGGTAAATTAGGAGAACCGATTTACCGGAAAGGTTCTGTTCACACGACCTGTTAACTGCAATTTACTAGTAAAGACTGTGTGTGTAAAAGGGACTATTAACTCCAGTTCGAAAGACAACAATCAACAAAAAGCTCAAGAATCGGTAAAACTCTCTTTATTATATTCAAGTTTCATTCATTCATTCATTACGCAACTTTTTAAACAAGCACTGAACATTGAAAGGAAATGACAAAGCCATCAACTGAGTGGATGTGAATACATTTCAAAAAGTTACTAATTCTGGGTTAAAAAATTCTGTTCTTTATATATGAGCAGATCTTTTTTAATCTTATACAGTATCTTAACTGGACCAAAAGCTTTCACACATCTCTCAAAACATAAAATCCTCTTACAACAATTTACACATTTTGAACAAAGACCACCGTGCATGGAGTAGACTGTATGTAATTGAGACCATACATAAAGATGTGGATCTATTTAAAGAACATGATCTAATTTTACCATAAAACAAAACATGTATCATCACACCCACACACACGAAGACAACACACATCACCCTTAAGCGCCCCAAGCTTATTTTTTTTCTCGCTTTCGAAGAAATTTCAAGGGTATGACAAACTTCATAAAAATCTAGCAGTCACAGGATCACAAGAAATAAAAACAGGGTTCTGTAGTGTAATGTTCAAATGAAACAACATAACTAGGGGTTTAAACATAGTAACACAGACTTTGAACACTGTTCAAAATGCAAATCAAGGTATTACAAAAAAGAAAAAAAAATCAATTCACTGAGTGTTCAGGAGTGTGTGGATATTTGTTCATGCATAATTCAGTCACCAGTATGACTCTGTTTGTGTCGAGGAGGGGCTTCTAGCTTAGGAGCTCCAGGTACGTAACAGGCACTTTGCCTTTCTGGTTGCCTCTCTCTCCAATAAGCCAGTCCGGGTCCATGCCTGGCACGGTGTACACGGTAATCAGCTACAGAATAACATAGAAAGACAAATTAAGAACAAATTGGGATTTGGATTCGCTTGCACAGTCCTCAAAGAACCATACTTTCAAAATTACTAAATTAATGTACAAATAATGATAAATTAGTCAGAATCTCAAATTGTGTGCTTCCGCTTTCTCATGAGGTCACGTAAAGCTCTCCCTCTGGAATGATTATCTCAATACCTTTAGTGTGTGATGTGCCAGGATTTTCAAATCTTCCAGTGACAGCATGTTTAATATGTGGGAGTAAAAAATCTGTCAAGACTCTTCTTTTGTGCGTGCTGAAAGCAGATTTCATAGTCGGCCAGGATTTAAAAAATCCTGCAGTGGGAAATAGGTTACTCACATAACCCTGGTTCCCCAAGATAAACAAGAATTGCATCAGCTGGCGCTATGTGGGAAACTCATGTTAACTGACATTAGCTCTGTTTACATGGACACTTTGTTTTGATCAGAATAAAATCAATCAGATTGATGAATCCAAACGCACTGTTTACATAAACGCTGAATAATGTAACAGAGTTCATATGTGCGTTTATATGACTTAATATTTATCTACTTCTACTGTATTACAGATGCTTATAAGGAGACGACGAGTGCATTATGATTTGTGCAGTGCTGCGTTCATTTACCACGCAATTAAAATGTCTCTTCCTGAGCCCAAACAATGCTTCTGTAGATTATGGTCCATAACCATCATCCACAGAAGCTTAAAATAATTAAAAACTATTCACTAGTATTAATAAATAATTAAGAGTATATCATACTTGTTTAAAAACTGCATTTATGAAGGTAATTTAATTAACTATATGCAAACTAAAACAGGATTTTTTTTCAAACATTAAAGGGATAGTTCACCCAAAAATGAAAATTCTGTCATCATTTACTCACCATCATATTGTTACAAACCTGTATAAATATCTTTGTTCTGATGAAAACAAAGGAAGATATTTTGAGAAATGTTTGTTACCAAACCATTTGTGGACCCCATCCGCTTATATAGTATTCGTTTTTCCTACTATAGAAGTGAATGGGGTCCACGAATGGTCTGGTTACAAACATTTCTTAAAATATCTTCATTTGTGTTCATCAGAACAAAGAAATTTATACAGAATTTTCATTTTTGGGTGAACTATCCCTTTAAAAAGAATGCCCGACAGTGCACATGATGCCAATGTTCTACACCAGTCTGATCTCTTTTAAAGATCCCAAGTGGACGAGAGAGACACATCACGTTTACACCTGGTATTTAATCTGTCTCTTTTGTCCACTTTCGACCGCTTCTCTCCAGATCACTGAGGGGACTGGTCTGTGGACGAGTCCCTCTCCTGTCATTTAAACATGAGCGGGAGTAATGATGGGTTTAAATGGACTCAAACTAATATTATGTCAGAGTCCACTGCTTGTATTGTAAGTAAGCATAGTACAACGAGGTTTTGTCCGTGTATATGTAAGAGCTTTCTCTGATATGTCAGCGCAATTGCTAAAATAAGATCGCACAACTTTCACACGCTTGTAAAATGAAACTAATAAAAGATGCGCAGATCAGCCACTTTAGTTTTATCAATGAAAGACAAAAAATAGTGCTGTACACCGTGTGTTCATGCTAGAGGTCAGCAAAGATGTAAAACATTGATCTCAGTACCTCAGATTTCATAAATGGGCGGAGAGACGGCGTGTGGCTGTTTGAACACATAAAACCAACAATAAGGTACTTGAGGCAAGTGCTGTACCTAACAACGCCCTTCAGCCGTTACTTATTCACTATACAGCACAGCCTCTCGTACCTTATTGCTTACATAAAACCCTGATAAAAGTCAGTAGACTGGAATGCACTGAAAATCAGGGATTACTGTAAGGCTGCACTTCTTCGTGCTCTGTAACAGGTATTTTGCTTTTAGATGCTTTGCATATTTGTGGTCTTACCACAGTGGCATATTTTTTTGTTGACAAATGTCATACGAGGATTCATCATTATTAATTGACCGCAACAATGCACTTAAACTCCTTTGTTAAACCGGCCTGTGCTGACCGAGTGTGCTGGCAGTGACTAAGTGGATGAACGCTGTAATACTGATACAGCGGAAGAAGATATAGTTTCAACTGACGTTATGATTTAAGTGTATTTATATAAAAACGGCATCCAACTATTACCAAAAAATCTAAAATCACTTGTTAAAAAACAAACAAACAAATAGAATCGATACTTGTACTTGAGAATCAATCCTTTTGATACAAAGGCAGGATCGAAAATATTGATACTTTAGGATCAATCTGCCCATCCCTACCCTTGAGCCTCATGATCTTGGAAAACTAACGTTACTCCAATATTGACTTTGGTCTTGTTGTTTTTCCTGTCGCGTTGTCATTTTAAATCTGTTTTTCGCTTCCTTGGCGACTTGTTTTAATGTACTCGAGAATAGGTCTTCAACAGGCTTTCAAATCTGCCTCAAGTCAAACCATTAAATTGCAGGTTCATCACGATGTGCGGCTGTTGTTCAATTCGAAGGCTTTCAATCTACGCAGGTCGCATATGCAGGCTGCATGCGTCATCAAGTCTGCTTTATTTAAGTTAACTGAGCATTACATTCGCAAGTCATAAGCATATTACATCAATTTACGATTAACTAAAAATAATTGTCAGCTTTGTAATTGTTTATATTCTGAAATAAGACATCTTGATGAGGTATGTTGGACCAATTTTGCCCATGAAATAGGGAACCGATGACAACGTCTATGCGACACACCAAAGCAGTTTTTTGTTTATCCAACATGGCAGCAGACCTGAAGTTACTTTTTCGATTCAGCCTTAGATAGCGTTCTATGTAGTTTGAACGCAAGTTTATTTAAAAAAAGAGCAACTTTTGGCGTTAAACAATTTTTTATCCAAGAAGAATGTTTGGATATGGCAAGACATGATAGCCACGGAGTTTTATAGGACCAACCTGCTAGGCATCGTTGTTGACGAAGTACAATTAACTTATAAATGGTAAGTGGTTTTTATTAATATCATATTGTCATTATGCCTGTACTGTGGTTGTCACAGTGCCACTAAGTTGTGTTGCTTTTCAATATTAACATACAGCTACCGGTTTAGTTGCATAGCTTTCAACTGTGTGCACACGTACCCGATTAAAGTTGTTTACGTTTGAATTTATGTCGCTCTACATACGTCATCTGGTATAATTGAAACAATTGGCTATGAGCTATGTACAGATGCATTTGATAGACATTTGTTGCACCCAATAAACGGCTCTGGGCATTCGTAAACCACGCCTCAAATACGAGAAAATGAGCATATGGTTCACAGACCACGTCTCATTCTCTATGAGACTGGTCTGGTGTTAGCCAGGCGAAAGTTAGGGTGGAGGGTGCTGCTAAAAAAAGTGATTTGCAATTCTGGGATTGCCCAGTGATAAAACCTTTCTGGGCAGAGCTTCATAAAGGATTGGAAAACAATAACACTACTCTTCCCTTCCATTTTGTACAATGTTTTTAGGAAATGTTGATTTACGGGCTAGCCGACAGAATGAATATCTATTTGGCATTTAAACATCTGCCGGTAAAAAAGCTCTTACAAGGCGTTGGTTGCTTCCTGAACCCTCCACAATACGAGAGTGGATGGACATAGTAAATTATATATATGGAAAAAATGACTTTTTCCCTATGTCTACAGAAAATAAACTTTTTTGTATATTTTAGTTATTGTTGTATTATATAAAAACAAAAAAATTGAACAGCAGGAAAATGCAACTACTACTGACTTGAAATAAACAATGTTGTCTATGCGGCTAAATCAAAATAAACAATAAAAAAATACTGAGCAACGACGTGGTTGCTACTGCAGACCAGTTTTGTTTACTGCATGGCATCAAGTCTTCGACAACAACAGCCATGTGCCATACATCATTACGCGATCTGACGTCGCACATACGCCAAACTTTCTATTTGCATTTTTTATTCAAGTGTTTACATGTCCTCTCTGTCAGATTTGAAAAGGTTTAAACCACCCCTTACAATCAGAACAAAACTTTTATCAGCCAATTGAATCCGATTGACGTGTTTACATGTGACTTTTTTAATCTGATTGTGCGTCTATTATGATCGGATTATAAAGGTCCATGAAAACACTAATGATAGTTTAACGTCTGTGTGAATCACAGGCCAATGTTGCTCGAGTCCACCATTTCGGGCGCATCTGTGATTTTTACAGATGTTAACCAATAGGCTTCAATGTTAAACAGGTTTCCCCCACAGCAATAGCTATTAATGCAATGCGAAGTGAACTGTATCAAAAGGGAAACAACTTCATGGATGGGAATTTTCTATTTGTTTGAAGCTGAAAGGTGCACTCAAATAACTTAAAAATGCATTAAGAGACTTTGCATGGGCATTTAAACCATATCTGAGATATCAGTATTTTATTTATTTAAACTTAAAAAACTCTTGAGATTTAAAATCTCTTTTTCAGCAGGGTCCTGGCTTCTTAAATGGTTAAAAACTTTTGGTAAATACTAATGGTAATGCTTCACTGTTTTTGCATCACTTGTCTGCGTATTTGCGGTGTTGAAGTCAGCTGCCAGTCTTGTCTTCCGTCAACTGAAGAGGATTTATGTCACAAGTGCAGAACATTTGATTTTCCAGTTCCTCTGTGGTTAAATAAGCTCCCTATCTAAACCTCATCCGATTAAATCATTCCTTGCAGGAAACTGAAAACATCCACTTAACCAGACCACAACCATAAGTGCATTTCCAATTTATTAGTCATGAATGAATGAATGAATAAAGACAGATAGACAGAAAGAGTAAAAGAAAGAAAGATAGAATAAAAAAGGAAAAACGTGCACTTCCAATTTATTAAAAAACAACTAATGCAAATGTCGACAAAGGGTGACACTCAACAAACTATCAGGCCATATATTGACTATAATAATATGCTATTCAATAATAACTGCTTATTCAATAGGACTGTTGTATAAAATCAACAAAAAATAAAGCATAAAAGAGTGAAAGAAAGAAAGAGATGAAAATGATGAATGAATGAATGAACGAACGAACGAACGAAGGAAGATTGACAGACAGAAAGAGTAAAAGAAAGAAAGAATAAATAAATAAAGGACAGATAGACAGAAAGAGTGAATGAAAAAAGAATGAATGAAAGAAGGAACGAAGGAAAGAAAAAAGGAAAATAAAAAAGAAAGAAAGACAACACAAAAGAAAGAATGGAAGAAAGAAAGACAGACAGACAGACAGACAGACAGACAGACATAAATGAATGAAAAAGACAGACAGAAAGAGTGAAAGAAAAAAAGACAGACGAAAGAAAGAAAGACAGAATAAAAGAAGGAAAGAAAGAAAGACGGATAAAAGAAAGAAAGAAAGGATAGAAGAAGGAAAAAAGACAGACATACAGCAGTAAAAGAAAGAAAGAAAGATAAACAGACAGACAGAATGGAAGAAAGAATGAATGAATAAAAAAAGAAAGATAGAAATAAGGAACGAAAAAAAGAAAAGAAAGAAGCACCAGTGAAACTACATCAGGAACTAAGATTATATAATGAATTTTTACTAGATTATGAATTGTTATGAGGTAATACATTTTTAGGAGATTATCCTGTTGATAAATTCTTACCTCATCGGCGAGAAGGGAAAGTTCGCTTGTGTCTGCAGCGTCGTAGTCATAAAGCACTTTGGCTTTGCGAGTGCCAGTGGCAGGTGGCTTCACCTCCTCTATCTTCAGCGTGCCGGACCCAAGTGCATTGGAGGCATTGTGGGGATGACTGGGTGAAGAAGCCCCAGGCAGGGTAGCAGTGGCAAGGGGAGAATGACCTGCTGACACCCCTGATGCAGAGGCATTTGTAGCAAAAGCATTAGGAAACCTGAAAACAGATCACAGGAAAGACATGCTGTGTAGGTGGAAAGCAACATGACAAGAATGTGTAGATATTTACTTCTGTTTTTTAAAAGCAACATTTTCCATTAAACTCCTGAAGCAGCCTTTTGCTTTCATGCAAGAACTGCATTCACAACATAAGCGTAAGAAACATGATATGTTTATGACATCATCCAGAGACATTCAGAAGAAAGATTTCAAAGATTGCTTTACTTCGTTACTTCTCTTTCACATGATTGTGAACACTTCCTTTTTTTAAATGACGGAAAGAATTACTCACGTATCTCCGTTTGCACTGAGCGCAAGAACACAAGAAAAAACAGAAACAAGGTTAAAGTGGAAATTGCAACTGCCATTACTAAAATCTGTCTGTCTGTAATTCTCACCTGCTCAGTTCTTTCTGAAGGTCCTGCATGTGCTTGTGACACTGTGCATAGTAAGCAGCCTGAGCCTCCACAAACTCCTGAAGGCAACGCAAGTGGTTCACCTGCAATGGGAAGATTGAGGTACTGTATAAATCACCTTAAACACATCAAACCGTGCCATGTAATGTTCAAAATGAAAGCTTGTCTGTGAATGGCATGTACTCACATGTGTGCTACTGATGCCTTCCAGAAGGAGGCGTGTCACTTCTGCCTGTCTGTCAAACTCAGTCTGAGCCAAACGCAATTCTTGTTCAGCCTGGTGGAACCACAACCCATACATGCGAGCCAGAGAAAACCATCAGACAAATCATCATAAAAGGTCCTCTCACACAAAAAAGCAAGCATGTGCTGTTTTATGCAAAGAAACATGTTCATCTTTGACACACACGCACGCATACACAAAATACGATTTTCATTTGTTGATCTAATCTGGTAAGCAAACAGGAATAAATCATTCAAGGCACTAAGAGTCATTTCGACATCTGTCAGGAATACTCCTCTGTGTAGCCTACTTGAATTTGTTTGTATCGTCTCCTTTAGCCAATAAAGACATTATTTAAATTGTGTGCACTTTTGATATCAAAAAACATGGATTCAGGCCAGACTCTAACTTCCCCATAAGTATCACAGCAAAACACATGCTCTGCATGTGCCTCAACCACTAGACCACAGCTTCAGTCTCACAAGTGGTTAGATGATTAAATAAACTTATGATTGAGAAAGAGGAAGATGTGAGATGCCAGACCCAACAATGCAGAAGAGATGAAGGCCACTATCAGAGCAACCTGGGCTCTTATAACACCTGAGCAGTGCCACAGACTAATCGACTCCATGCCATGTCGCATTGCTGCAGTAATTCAGACAAAAGGAGCCCCAACTAAGTTTTAAGTGCTGTACATGCTTACATTTTTTTTATGATGTTCATACTTTTCAGTTGGCCAAGATTTCTAAAAATCCTTTCTTTGTATTGTTCTTAAGTAATATACTAAATTTCTAAGATACTGAATTTGGGATTTAAAAAAAAAAAAATTAACATCAAAATTAAAGATATAAACTTTTGAAATATAGCAGTCGGTGTGTAATGAATGAATATAATATGCAATTTTCACTTTTTGAATGGAATTAGTGAAATAATTTTTTTTTTTTTCTAATTAAATGACCAGCACCTGTATATGAATTAGAAAACGGGGACAAAAATGTTTTGAATGTTTTGGCCTTTTAAATGTTGTGGAGGACAGAACAACAAAAACATGACTCTGGACACCTTAATATATAAATGCACAGACATTTATTTATATACGACTGTGCAATTATTCATTACGTCAATTATTACACAGAGATTTCCTCACTCCCGAGGAACTACCGTTTACAATGCCTCATGACAGTAAATAGGAATAGGAAGAAGCTGATTGGGCACTACTCACTTTATCCACTTCCTCACTCCAGAGCTGGATCGTGCAGCGCAACAGACAATAGAAAAAACAATGGTATCTTACTGTACCAAGAGTATGTCTGGTCACAATCAAATAATTGGCTTGACTTAAAAATAAAGCATTGTTAACCACCATAGGGTCTTCTTGATATTAAAACAGTGCAATAAAACCTTGCATAAAAGTTATTAAACATAACACTTACTGTATAAGTGAAACTACATCAAGCACAAGAAGAAACTTGTTTATGGGGATTTTCACTTTTTGACTGATGCAATAACATGACGTCAATATACTTTCAGATCACCTTGCGCAAGCTATGTGTTTTTAGATATAACAATGGTTGGAAGATACTCGACTTGTGCATTTACAACCGCCTTGATTTCTTGAGTTTAGTTTTGCAGATATATGCAAGTTAGTAAGCTATGCATTTGATCTTTCACTTTTTTCACTGAATAATTAGTCTTAGTATCAGACCGCTGGTCAAACGTTCATAAAGTCTTAAAAAGGCATCCGAGAGTTTTGCTTGAAGCAGTCAGTGGAATCTGAAAAAGATATTTTAATGTGTTTGCCACAGTCATATGGACTATTTGGCGGTCCTTGGCCATTCAAAGCGGCCATAACCCAGACCTTCAGCTGCATGAGACGAGACTGATTTCCTTTTGTACTGTGGAATGTGGAAAACAAGTGATTTTTATGTAATAAAGAACATTTACTCACACCAACAGTAAAAGACAAACAAACACCAGACTTCAACAATGCAGAACAGAAACCACAACGTTAGAAATCAGAAAAATTGACAGAAATGGAAACAACAGTTTTAGAAAGATGCTATCGTCACTAAACCAAGATGGTGATGCACACAACATACCTAAAGCAAAGAGATAGAGAGACAGCTAGGGAGCGAGAAAGATGAAGAAGTGACGTTTCTGTGATAGCATAGACCTTTTACTATCACATGCAGTCATTCAACCACCTTCTACACAAAAAAGTTTAGAAAGTTTCATATAATATTGAGGATTCATTATTTATTTGACATATTTTTTGTTTAATTTTTTAAAATGTAAAACAATGCATTGCACTGCTTTACCACCCGTTTGAATAACGCAGGACACCTTGCTAATCTAAATGTACCTTAAGAAATGCTAATTTTTAAGATTCAGATAACATCTGGGTTTGGTGCAAATACACCATACATGAAATATATACAAATAAGGGTCACATAGCAAAAGAAAGAAACAAAGAGAACAAGTGGCACACCTTGATTTTGCAAAGCAATGTGTGTTTCTCAAGCAGGTCAACATCTTTTGCTGGTTCTGCAACAATAATCCTGTCATATAAATTAAGTTCAAACTCATTTCAAGCCTATAACCATTCACTCAAACCATAAAAAAATAGTGTTGGTAATTTACGGACAAACCCAATTGTTAGTTTAAATTAACCTACGCTGGGTTGTTACAACACAAAATACACTAATAAATTCCACTATAAAAAATGGTGGGTTATTTTCAACCCAGCACTGGGTCAAAAAAGACAAACCCAATCTACTGGGTTATAATTTCACCTATGCTGGGTTGTTTTAATCCAAAATGATGGGTTGTTTTAATCCATTGTTGGGTCACGTATATAAGATAGCCGTGGAATGAGCTGTTGTTTGCAATTCGCACTCTCATCGCTAGATGCTGCTTAAATCTACACACTGTACCTTTAATTCAACAGTTGGGTTTTTCCATATTTTTTCCAACCACTGGTTGAACCAATCCAGCATTTATGAGTGTAACCTACCTCTTTAATTAAAGGGAAATAAAGAATGGTGTTCATGCCCCTAAACTAACCCTAAGACAGTGGTTATCAAACTTTCCTGTGCGCATGAGGGTAAAGCTAATCTTTTACATTATAGCGATGACGCTGGTAGTAACGATTCTCTCAGACCAATCAGTGATCTACAGTGTTTTCGCGTCACGTTTTGATATAAGCTCGGGTCACTTGGAACCCCGACCGAGGTGGTACTAAAAAAAAAGTATCACAAAAAGCTCACAAAAGTATAGATGACCCAACCCAAACCGTGGGGTACTATGCAATGGAAAACCACCATTATTTTTCTGAGGTTAAATTACACAGAATTTATGATAAATTGTTGTATTTTATAAAATGTCATAACATTGGAGTCCCCTGGCACCATCTCACGCACCCCAGTTTGAAGACCATTGTGCTAAGATTAAGACTAAACCTAACCCTAAAATCTGATGTCAAGAATGTTGCTCTACAACAAACAAGGATGTTGACCCAGGAACACGGAGGAGCTCAGCAAAATCAATCAGTATCACCGGAGAGATTGTGAAGGGGGAATATCATTCTAATGCTGAAACTCTACAGCTCTCTTACCGCAGATGCGCTTGCGGACAGGACATAATTGCGGGGCCTAGTCTCCTGAAAGTCTGGCGCAGCCTACAGGTGAAGGGGGAAACAGAGTTTTACAAAGAATCATGCGTCCACATCCCCTAAATTTTTCCCCAGTTTTTTCACTGATAAACATGTGATAATAATCAAGGCAATCAAAAAAAGTTTGGCCTATTTTGGACAAATAAGCCTTTGTCTTAAAAGGGCAGACACACAAATAAGAATTTGTCATAAGTTAATAATTTTGCAACAATAGTAAAAATACTTTGCCAATTCAAGCTGTTTTAGATTTAATAGAACTCCTCTAATTTCCTGTGAATGACAATTTGCATGACATCAGTACTTTACAAAGATGACGTAAAGATGCTCTGAGGATCAAAACAAAGCTTCATTGACTCATTTCCCACAAGACATTATTTTTTGTTAAGTTGCCCGCCAGCAGTTTTTGTGATTTTCACAAAAGTTTCACAAAATACCATCCAGGAAAATGTTCTTCTAAAAATATATAAACATACAAGTATATCAAATAAAAGAATAGACCCTCTGTTTTCAAACAAACAAACAAAATGGGGAAAAAACGTTTCATCCTATCTATTTTTTTCTCTGCTTATAAACTCTTAAATATGGGTATTTTTATTTAAAAAAAATTTTTAGCAAAAAGCTAAAATAATTGCATTTTTGTGAAGGAATTTTATTAGAGATCAAATTCAGAACGATTATCAAAACATACATAGAGTTTAAAATGAGTAAATAATTAGTAAATGCTGTTCTTGTGTATAATTGCTTCTATTGTTTACCTCATTTGTAAGTCGCTTTGGACAAAAGGGTCTGCTAAATGACTAAATGTAAAATCTAAATAAAATTTTGGCTTCAGTTTTTTCATAAATTGGGTAAGTGGATAATCACGGTATTGCAGATTAACATAAAAGATAACTCGTCAATGGAGGGGAAAGAGTTAACATTTATGGATTTAACAGATGCCTTTTCCCAAAGTGTTTTGCAGTGCTATACCTGCAAATTTTGCTCAGTATGTGTGTTCACTGGGGTTAAACCCATGATAATGATGATAACGCAATGTTCTATCTAGGTTTTACAGTAGCTTATTGTAAATAACGTTATATTTATGCCGCATTAAATCATCAATGCAGCATTTGGCAGTATAAGCTACACCACTGTTTAGATCTTAAGATGAAAGTCTAGCCACACACTTTGAAATGCAAAGAAATTTATGCCGAGATTAACCTGTACGGTTTCCCGGACAGGGATTAGACTTGTCCTAGACTAAATAAATGTAAGAGCATCAATACATCAGTGTCCTTTGTTTTACTTCAAAATGCACACAAGTAAGTTTTTAGTAAAGCATGTTTGTTCAAACGTCCTGGTTTAAACTAATCCCTGTCCAGGAAACCACCCCTACATGTCTTTTCTGAGAGCACAGTAGTTTTGTTTTTGGTAATTCAAATATGTTTTTGTAAGGTCAGTTTTTCCAAATCTCTATAAATACATCAAACAAGATATAAATGCACAATATAAAAAGTTGATGTCATAATTAGCTACAATTATAAAGACCACAGTGATGTCAATGTCCTGATATCCGCTCTCAAAAATGAAGAGGAGTTTTGCATTACCATACCAATTGTAAGCTATTTTTGTAACCAATCCGAATCTAACAGTACACAAACATGCGATTACAGCATGGCTTTCTTTATTAGCTGAAGGATTCAATGAAAGAAAATGAACATAAGATGATTTAACCCATACAATGAATAAACACATACATTTGACTAATTGATTTGATGTTCTGTAATGGGTATATACCTACACCAGCTTCAATTTATTTTCATCAGACTTTTTTGAAGATGACCTACATTTTAGATTTGTAAGTTCTGTTCTGTTTACCTTTCAAAAATGTCATTATTACTACAAATGCAATACAATACATACATACATACAGTTACAGTATACATACAATGGAAGAGGGTTAATTGTGTAGAGAGTCATGATTAAGTAGAGACAAGAATAAAGCATGCAGTTATGGCAGCATTTGTAATTCAGGAGCTCAATAGCCTTCAGTTGAAACCAAGCGTGCCACACATGCCCTGAAAAGTGAAGCCAAAACGTCTCGATCGCCCCCCAGTGACTGGTCCCAGTATAGTGTGAAGTCACGAACAAAGATGCGTGAAGTCAACACACCGTGTGCAGATTTCATGCTTCTTTGTTCACTTGCATGTCTTGCACATCTTTATGCAGTTTGATGAGGCTTCAGTAGATCTTGACTGAAGGTTGTATTGATAAGAGAGAAAACTATGGAGTGAATACAGTCTCAAAACCTCCCACAAATGCACACAATAAATCCAAACACACGCACGGTAATTCACAAATGCACACAATAAATCCAGACGCGCGCACGGTAATACACAAATACACACAATAAATCCAGACGGGTGCACGGTAACTCAAATGCGCACAGGAGATCCACATGCGCAAACGAGACTTTACAAATGCTTGTGAGAGACCCACATATTGCAATCCACAAATTCACGCGAGAAATCCACATGCTGTGATCCACAAATGCACGCGAGAAATCCACACGCTGTGATCCACAAATGCACGCGAGAAATCCACACGCTGTGATCCACAAATGCACGCGAGAAATCCACACGCTGTGATCCACAAATGCACCCGAGAAATCCACACGCTGTGATCCACAAATACACACATCAGAATGCACATATATTGCTGCCTTTGGTCACAACACAATACACAAATACTTTATCTGTACCTGTAACTGTTTCTGCCAAATCTTCCTCTTTGGTTTTATTGGCGGTTGGCAAACCAGCTTAAAGGTGTATTACTGCCACCTAGTGGACTGGAGTGTGAGCAGCAGATGATAAAATAAGATGATAACACGTTAACTTAGCCTTTTATAATCTATTAATTTACCCAGTAGATTTTAGATAAATAATTATATAATCAAGACTTTTATATGTTGTTTTCCCAATAAATGTTCTATATTTATATTTCGCAGCCAAACAATTTTTTTTTATATTGATATAGAACAGTGGTATTGTTCATATTTGTTTAGTGGTACTTTACTACTTTTTCAGAAAAGAATGTTAATTTTGATTGGGATGAAAGTGGTTTTGCTGTAAGAGGAGAAGGTGGCATGATTATTCCCACACCAAACAGCATTCTCACTCTGCAGCAACTGGAGGAACTCAAGAATAATTTTGACCCACTGGAACAATCTGAATCTTTTGGGGTGAATGTTTACTTGAATACACGACAGTATGTGGTATCTGTTTTAAGTTAAACAACCACATACAAATATATTAAACAACTTGAAATAAAATAAAACCATGAATTACCAATGCTGGATGTTTTCATACTCTAATCAATAATAAAATGGCACTTAAACCATTTTGTTGTCTTATTAAATTGGTTTGTCAATAATTGTTTAACTTATGTACTGTATTAATACTTCGTTTCTCATCAACAATTCTACATTTCTAACTGTTCATTATGCTTTAAATGTTTAATACACCACTGCTAATACACGTCTTGGAGTGGCACCATCCTAGCCACAGTCACCTATTGCTTGCTCACTAAGAGACTAAGGGGTGTTTTCCCAGACAGGGATTAGCTTAAACTTTAGGCTTAATTATGAAATATTTATCAAACATGCCTTACTTAAAACATTAATTGTGGGCTTTTTATAGACACTGATGTATTTTAAGAGATGTCAGTGCAAGTTGTTTTCAGTTTGGACACCTTTTACATTTATTTCAAGCTAAGGCTAGTCCATGTTAAATCATATTAATAAAAAAGTTCAAACTGAACAAAACGTTTAATACACTTAATATAACAAAATGGTCTAATAAAGGTCCAAACTTATTTGCGAACATTGCATTTTCTCTCTCTTCATGTGACTTTTGTAATTTTACATATATACATGATTAGCGCCCTCTTGAGGAAGACACTGTATTGCACATTGGGTCATCACTAGGGCACAGAACTGCTTCGTTTGGCTGCAAAATTTGACAACAGAACATTTATTGGGAAAACAACATATAAAAGTCTTGATTAAATATTTTTTTTCTTAAAAAACTACCGGGTTAATTAATAGATTATAATAGGCTAAGTTAACGTGTTATCATCTGCTGCTCACACTCCAGTCCATTAGGTGGCGGTAATACACCTTTAAGCTGGTTTGCCAACCGCCAATAAAACCGAAGAAGAAGAAGATTTGGCAGAAACAGTTACAGGTACAGAATAAAGTATGTGTGTATTGTGTTGTGACCAAAGGCAGCATTGTTTATATATGTGCATTCTGATGTGTGTATTTGTGGAGGAGAGCGTGTGGATCCCTTGCGTGCATTTGTGGATCACAGCGTGTGAATCTTTCGAGTGCATTTGTGGATCACAGCGTGTGGATTTCTCGCGTGCATTTGTGGATTGCAATATGTGGGTCTCTCACGAGCATTTGTAAAGTCTCGTTTGCGCATGTGGATCTCCTGTGCGCATTTGAGTTACCATGCACGTGTCTGGATTTATTGTGTGTATTTGTGAATTACCGTGTGCGCGTCTGGATTTATTGTGTGCATTTGTGAATTACCGTGTGTGTGTTTGGATTTATTGTGTGCATTTGTGGGAGGTTTTGAGACTGTATTCACTCCATAGAAAACCAGTTTGATGCATAGGATTTTTGTGGGTGTACTGAAGACTTCTAGTTTAACATTCTCATCTTAAAATTCCCCCAAAATCCCAAACAGGAAACTCCAGTAGAGCAGATGACTAAAGACTGAGGAAAGACTGAGTGGATTAAATAACTCGGGGTGCTTTATCAGTCAGTGGTCTTTAAAGACGGAGAACGTCACACCCAATCAAAGGTCATACTTGCCGAGGGGAAATCAACTCATTTTGGCTCTTAACATGCTGTTTTGCAATTTGACATTTTTTTTGGATGTTGAAACTTTTAAGAGGTTTATAATATTAAAAGAATAGTCCATTTTCTTAATAAAAAATCCAGATATTTACTCACCACCATGTCATCCAAAATGTTGATGTCTTTCTTTGTTCAGTAGAGAAGAAATTGTGTTTTCTTGAGGAAAACATTCCAGGATTTTTCTGATTTTAATGGACTTTAATGGACCCCAACACTTAACAGTTTTAATGCCGTTTAAAAGGACTCTAAATGATCTCAAATGAGGCAGAAGGGTTTTATCTAGCGAAACGATTGTAATTTTTTGCAAAAAATAAAAATATGCACTTTTCTCGTCTTCCTCCAGTCCTGTGACACGCCAAGGCGACCTCACGTAACTGCGTATATGAAACGCACATTTACGAACCATTTTAAACAGTAAACTGATACAAAGATATTTATTAGTATCATCCTACATACAACAACATCAGAACGGTCCTCTTCCTCCACACTTGTAAACACTGGGGTGTAGTTACGCATACGTCATCCGAGACTTTTTACGCGAGTTGTCACAGGATCGGATGAAGACAAGAAGCTGTGGTTTAAAAGTGCATATTTTGTATTTTTCTTGCCAAAAATGACAATCGTTTCGCTAGACAAGGCCCTTATGCCTCCTTTGAGATCATTTAGAGTCCTTTGAAACTGCAATTTTAAACTGCATTAAAACTGTTAAGTGTTGGGGTCTATTAAAGTCCATCAAAATGAGAAAAATCCTGGAATGTTTTCCTAAAAAAAACAAAAAAAACAATTTCTTCTTGACTGAACAAAGAAAGACATCAACATTTTGGATGACATGGTGGTGTGTAAATTATCTGGATTTTTCTTTTAAGAAAATGGAATATTCCTTTAACATGCTGCACAGAGTTTTGTACATGTATACGTATATGTATATTTCAGAGCAATTAATGAAATAAGCTTGTGCGACTTTTACACGCTCACAAAATGAAACAAAAATGGAAGAGGCAAAGGGCAGTTTCAGTTTTATCAATAAAAGCCAATAGATAGCGTTGTACACGCCAAAACAAGTCAAAGGGCACAAGCTAATTATGGTAGAAAAACATTCAAAGAAATGCTGTTTTTCACAAAACTAAGGTTATTAAGCTATCGTCTAGGAATGTGTAGGAGGAAAAAGTGTGGGAATTAATTGTTTTGAATAAAAATTTAAAGGTACAGTGCGACTGCTAAATGACAAACGACCACTGACACTGTGTGAAGAAAATATCAGACAGCACACAATTAAAAATTTTGACCTTTATCAGTGCAGAAAAAAGCTATTAGTGAGTCACAAATACAGGAAAAATACTTCCATGTGACCAACAGAATTTTCATGGAAACGGCAGGAAGGTAACCTTATACTGGTCCATTTTTTAGGTCTTAGCTCATTACTAATCATAGACATGGTGAAAATTATATGAAAAGACAACATCTAATAGGAACATGAAGAGGCGGGATAATCACTTGGTAAGGGCATGTCTGTATGATGTGATATGGTTCTCTGACTAAAATACATCCCTGAGGGCAAAAATGCTAAATCACCTCAGGGTTGGAAAGACAAATCTAGAGGGGAGTGAAAGTCCACAAGCTGCCATGAATCAGATTTGCTTTTCATATGACTCATACTACTTCCAAAGGTGTAAAGACGATTCATTAGATGCACGTGAATTGCCATGGTTAAGCATCTTGGCATAACCTAACTTTCTGTCTCTGTTTGTTTAATGGTCTAACTAGTGGCTGAACTCTGAAATAATATTTGTGAAAAAAATAACAAATGTTATGGCTTCCTAAAGGTGAGGGGACTGCAATCATGGATGACCACTGTGTGACGGGAGTTTTGGCAGACGATCTGTAGTAAAGATTGTAAACATTATTTACATATTTTACACAGTGACATTACCTCGAAGTAGTTTTTTATATGCTTTAGCTATAATTTGAACTAAGGTAATCTACTGTTGTTTATTTTGCTTGTTATCAGTAAAAAAACTACTCTAAAAGGACTCTGTTGTTATTGATTCTTTGCGGCGTTTACTGGAAGTTACGTTTGTTCAATGAAAGCCGTTTGTTTATGTTGTTATTGCGGAAACCGTCTATACTGCAGCTTTAACACCATCAGTGTAGACCAGGGGTGTCAAACTGAATATTTCTTTTGATAATGTGCTGATAATTATTTTTAATATTAACTAAACAAAGTACACATTATTTAGCAAGAAAAACATGGATTTGTCAACACCAATTTTCATAAATCCTCAGAAACCTTAACACAATCATAATGTACAATAAAAACAAAAATACACACATTTACATCTGTAAAAAAACACTGGTCTTGGGGTGAAAACCCTTCATTTAACTTTATTTAACATGAATGTAATTTTTTATGAACTGTATAAATCATCATGCGGGCCGGATTGGACACCTTTGTGGGTTGTGTTCAGCCCATGGTCAAAATGTTCATTAGCGTATATAAATGTGTATAAATAGGTTATGTGTAAAGTGATAAGTTTAGGAAAAAAGTGGTTTATGACGTATGAATCCATTACTGTAAGCTTTTAAAATGACAGCTGTATATGTTAATCAAAAAACTGCTAATTAATGTTATATTTATTTATTTAACAATAAATAAAATGTGTTTCTCTGTTCTTATATTATCACTTACTGTTTACTTGATTATTGAATTACTTGAGAACTTTTAAGTATTTATTTAAAATAAGGCAAGAACTTTAAGTTATCCTTGGTCACTTCTGTTGAAGGCAATCCTTTATTCTGACGATTTAACTCCTTTGGAATAAAATAAAATAAAATTGTAGTTTGGGGTTCCTCTGACGACTGTTGTTACAGCCAACATCACAACATATCCTGGGCAAACTGTAATCTTGTTGTGAACCTCGTGGGAGTGTTTTATTGATCTTTATCTGGTAGTTGTGGCTGCTGTGACCATAGAATAAAGCAGGGCGCGCAGCTGTGACCGGACACAAAAATTGTGGAGATGACACACAGTGACATCACGTGGTACTGATGGATATTGGAATTGAACATTTTAAAGTGCTTAGGAGAGGTGGCGATGTCAACAATATCTTATTAAAAAGAGAAGCTTACTATATTTACACATTTAATACTCTCTTCAAGGGCTTGAATTTAAAAACGGATTTTAATTCATGTTTCTAATTGATATCTATTGTTTAAGAGAATCCAAGTTTTTTGTTGATATGATTGTTTTGTACTTCAAATGTACTGTTTTTCATATAATTAAGCATTGATCAATCCTAGGATTTGAAAAGTATATAAAAAAGTAGATGGGGGAATGTTTGAGTGTTGTCATATGATGTTTTGAGGTGTTGCTTTAATGTCATTAGAGGGTATGCACGTGACGTCACCTTCGGCAAAAGTGACTGCGGTCACGCCCCCTCAGTGGCATTTGTGTACAGTGTGAAATCAGCAAAAACATGGGGAAAACACATCTAAATGGGAAAAGGCTGTTGTTAATTCTCGCAAAATTAGACTTATGAGGTGTCATGAAACATTTGACAAGTGGCTAGGGTCACTATCAAGAAAGTAAATGCAAAGTAAGAGTATCAAAATAAGGAGCATACACTTACACTCATCTCTTCATTTACTATTTTGCACATGATTTCAAATGACATCATTCAAATCAATTTTGTTGTTTTTTCCACATTTAAGGGGAAAATTTTCATTCCCTTTCAATACGGTTCACTTCGCATTGCGTCAGTTAGCTGACGCTATGGGGGAAACTCCTGTTTACTCCGTGACTGAAGCCTATTGGTTAACGTCTGTACAAAGTACAGACCAATGACGTTTGAACCCGCGCGCGGGAGGAACGCGTCCTTATATAAGCGCGGTTCAATCGTCAGGAGCTCATTATTTTCTCCTTCAGCGCGAACCTCTCGCTGCTCCGAAGAAAAAGAAGAAGCCTTACCTCGCCGTTGACAAAAGCCCTGCAGCGGAGTCCAGGCCTAGCGTCTTCCCCTGCCGTTTTCCGGCTGAGAACCGAAGATAGCAGAGTCCAGGTCTAGCGTCTTCCCCTGCCGCTTTCCGGCCGAGAACCGAAGATAGCCTTCGCTTGCCGTGGTTTGAGCCCTGTGCAGCGGACACACGCCTGACGAGGTCTCCCCTGCGGCCGCCCGGTAAGATCAATATTTTTAATATAAAGGCTATAAGCTAAAAGAGCAGGCGCTGTTGTAATAGCGTCCAGCACAGCGGCTCGGTGAGCCTCTCTGCTATGAATTTCCTCCGAGCGCGTTACCGGTCTGGCACCTCCCACGCCGGGACCGCGCTTATGCTTTGGTTGTCTTATCCATGTTTCGTGCTCCCCCTGCTGTTCCTCTCTCGCCGGGATGAACACACGGCGAGCCATGAGACTAGATGGATGCATAGACAAGCACACACGGACTAACCTCCCCTGTGTTCTGTCACACCGCAATCGTTCATGCTTACAGAGTCCCTTCGCTCCTCTTACATTCAGTGGCGAGATCTCTGGCACATATATGAATCCCCCGAGTGCATCGGGTGATACCATCACGACGCATGGCTGTTCTGTCTGTGTTGCTGCTCCCCTCTGCCGTTCCTCTCTTGTTGAGATGAACAAGCGGGGAACCGTAGACCTGGATAGATGCATACGACAAGCAATCACGGGCGGTCTGCCCCTGTCTCTGTCATAGCACAGCCACTCGTGCTCCACGCTCGCGGAGTCCCTCGCTCCTTTCCCCACAGTGGTGAGGTCTCTTAACGGCTTAGCTAGCACGCGGTATTACGGCTCGCTGCCTCTAAATGCAGCTGTCCAGTGTTCAACGATTACAGAGCTTCATGCCCCTCCCCTCCTGGAGCGGCGCGATCTCATTCGTCTGCTCGATAGGGCCGATTCGCCGCTATTGGAGCACCAAGAACACTCATTATAAGAGAGCTTCATGCCCCTCCCCTCCTGGAGCGGCACGATCTCATTCGTCTGCTCGATAAGGCGGACACGCCTCTATTGGAGCGCTAAAACACTTATTATAGAGCTTTACTGGCCTGAGCCGATATCACTTCAGATAGCTCATTTTTCGTCTGCCTGGTAATTTCTCTCTGGTTTAGACGGAATCAGAGGCAGAACGAATTTGTTTATAATATACTGAGGCCCGAATACCTCCCTTTATTCAGTCCCGTCCTATATCAGTGCGCTGAATATTGGTACATTCTTATATATATATACCCGGTTTTTCTGCCCTTTTAATAAACGGCAAAACCGCGGGCCTCGCGGCAGACTTCCTCTCTGCGATGGGTTCAGTCTGACATTAAACTACCTAGACATACTACCCTGCTCCGTGAGCCGTTCGGTCACCGTCACTACTGAGGCTTGTGCACCTGAACGGCTGAGCTCTGGTCTCCGCAGCATAGCTGCATCAACAGAGAACGAAACCGTCTGGGAAAAAGGGGTTATGTCGCGCCTCGGCTGGACTGCCCTGAAATGTTTTCTGTGTGCTGTTTATCCAAACATACTGTGTAATACTGTCGGTTATGCGACCTCACTATAGTGGCGAACGGTATTTAATTCCTCTAAAAAGAGTAATTTCCGTGCTTACTATACTGTGTATTGACACCCACGGTTGTACGGTGTCTCTAAACACTTTATCGCCTTACTGACAAGCAATCAGTAATACGCACACACGGTCCGCTGTCCATAATTCTATCGACGCTAGCCGAAAAGACCCCGGTTTGGCCATATACTGTGTATTGACACCCCACGACTGTACGGTGTCTCTAACACCTTTCTGCCAAATTCGCTCGCAGCCCACCTCAGTTTCTCCGCTACGATGCTGATGGCGCAAACGAGCACGGTCTTACGGCTGTTATTCTCTCTTCCTAGAGGAAGGACAGCCTCAGACTTTTGCATGGCTCCAAGCGTTTGAATCGCGCCCTCTCCGGACGGCCACTCAAAGGCTTACAGCCAAGCGGTTTATGACGTTTTTCGGCCATATAGCTGATTTATATTAGCGGATCCGAAGACGCTCACACCTCCGCTCCAATACTCGGAGATATTAAGGGTAATATCAACCTCAAGTGAGCTTGCTACCCGCCACAATAAGTTTCAAAGCTTAAAGCGCGCGCACAGTCAGACGCGCGCGGCATCTCGTTTAAGAGGGGCGCACGTACCCCTCTAACGAGCCTCAGAAAGCTGAATATCGTGGCATTGTTCATAAGTCCACTTCAGTTTGACTAAGCAAAGGTCCCGCCCCGAGCTGACGGCCGGGAAGCTTGCTTAAGTTACACACTGCTGCATGAAGTGCTGTCATTACGAGCTAGCCCAGCATTTGCTGTGGATTGAACACGCTTTACGACGGCAATCAGCCTTCGGCGCGTGGAACGCCGTTTGTCTCATATAAATCACCTT